>NC_133908.1:1699166-2039000 GCF_964199755.1 Larus michahellis
CTAAAGGGGCAGAGGACCTCCAAAGCCCTGCCTTCGGAAGAGCCAGGCGCTCACTCCTGACCCCTGCGAGTGGGCGAGCAGCAGCCGAGGGGCCGCAGGGGATTCAGGCAGAGGCACCTGCAAAGCCCCCTCCCACCCACCTCCTCCTTGCTCCAGCCACCTCCTCCTGGCCATGGCCCCTGCTTGGCTCTCCAGGGTCTCTCCAGGAATGTAGGAGCCAGGCGCCACATCCTCTTTATCCTGTCTATGAGCCTTAATCAGCAGGACACAGACACATGCCGTCCATACTCGCTTCCCCTTCAGGGATGCAGGATTGCTGTGCATCATCCCAGAAAGCAAGAGGCAGGTGCTGTTGTCCTCAGCTCTAGCTTTCTTTGTCAGTGCACATAACTATTGCGGAAGTCCTCTGTCCCATTGCTGGCGTGTGCTGGCCATGTCTGGGAAACTGGATCCCTCGAGGGATCCCTCTGCAGACCTTTGGGGTCTCTCCACCTGGTCACTACCCCTCTGTGGATCTAAGCAGGGAAAATGTTTCAGCCCCGGCACTTCTGCACTGTGGAGATGTTCAGACTCCTGGGGAGCTCTGCAGCCCTGAACTTGTCCAGCAAATGCATTTAACAGTATCTGCAGCTGCAATTTTCTGTATCGCAACATAGAAACCTCTGTCCTGACTAGTTATTCTGGTGGATCTCGCTTGCATTTCTCCTGAGAGACAATACTGTATGATAGCAGGTCAAGCACTGTCCGGAAGAGCGCTGTGTCTCAGCGTAGTACTATACGTCCCATCAAAAAGAAAAACTGTTGGTCACAAACCGATTTCAATAAACCAGAATCAGTCATCAATTATTATCAGTCTTCATTTCACCCTGCATTACTCAGCTGCCCTACTGCTTATTGTGGTTTTCCCCGTGGCTGGAGTTACCTGTAACAGTCGTTTACCCTTTCTCCCAGCTCTCTGGAGCTTCCCCATTGCTTCGTGTTTACTGGAAATCTCCATTAGGGTTTCAGAGAATTCCTTGGCCTGATCTTTTTAAAGCCTTTGATGCAATTATCTGGATACACTGATTTTAAAATAACCGCATTTAGCTATCGCTGTTAAACAACCCCTTTAAAATAATCCCTATTCAGACAGTGATTATCATCATCATTTCCTTTTTTCAAAATACAACTAGAGAAATGCCTTCTCTCCCCCAGCACTGGCTGAGTACAGCTGGTGCCCGCAGCAGAGCGATGCTGCAGGTGGGCTCCCCTGCTCCTCCTCCGCAGAGAAGATACCTGTGCTCGGCGAGGGACTGTCCTGCAGCATCTCACCTGGGGCCATCTTCTGTCCTGACAACCCAAAGACCGACAATAAAGGCAAAAGCAGCCAGGATGTGGTCCTGCATGGACCAAACCTCAGGCACAGCGGGGCAGAGGAGACACTTCTCGGAGGAGATCAGAGCTCCGTCTCTGTCGCTCCGTTAACGCTTCCATCCGGGTGTTTGAGAGCACTATGCTAGCATTGGCGACAAAGGGCTCCTCGAGGACGGAAAGCGTTTGCTGCGTAGGTCGGGGCTGGGAGAAAGAGGGCCATGCACGCTCTGTGCTTCCCGACGGAAAGACAAATCTCAGCCGGCGCCTCTGCCTGTGATATCGTGTCTCTAATGACTGTGGCAGCTGAGCACGACAAAATTTCACTCGTGTTGAGAAAAAAAAAACAAAACAACAAACAAAACAACGGGCGGTTTTGTGGATACAACACTGTCCTGCTTTACGGGAGCTTCCAGGCTACCCACAGGTCGGGAAGCACGGCAAGAGAAATCATTTCAGAGCTAAACCATTACACGGCACCTCGCAGGGCATTTATTCACAGCTCACATTGCAGACAGAAACGAGCACAACAGCAGCAGACACAAAACGATGCGGCGGCTATGGCCGGCGTTGAGTCATGCCGCTGCTACTGATGTGATTTAGAGCCCTGCCACCGGAGAGCAGGAATAGCGCCTGGCTCCGTGCTTTGCACAGGCGCTGCGGGTAGCGCGGGGCTCTCTGAGGTGCATCATGTCATACAGTCCTGAGCAAGGGGAACATAAAACCAGGAACAATTCAGGTTGGAGGGGAGCTCAGGAGGTCCCTCAACCTGCTGCTTAAAGCAGGGTGAACGTCGAATTCAGACTAGGTTGAGCAGGGGTTTTGAAATTACCGTGCCTAATAATACAGCTTTGACGGTGCCAATGTCTGAAACATCACCTTCTGCACGTGGTGAGCTGTTAAGGTAGCAGAAAGTCCCTGTAAGGAAGATCCCGTTGGAATGGTCTTTCTGCAGGACAGGCAGGTTTGGGACAGGCCGAGCTGGAGCAGCGGCTGTGACCAGCACTTAGGAATGGTGCAAAACCAGGATAAAGCGATAAATTAGTAAACTGCCACACGTGCTGCGAGGAGCTATTCCACTGCAAAGGCGCATTCATAAAGCGTGAAAGATAGTATCGCTGTGTGGTGTTAGTGTCGTTGGTGAGACAGTTATAGAAAGATGTGACTGGGAAATGCCAGAATATCTACGTAAGGCTTCTGTGAATGGAAGTGTACATAAAGGCTGTAATATAATTTTCTTTGGATTAGAGCTTAAAGCTGCATTCTCCCCTCAGTTAAGCAACACAATCGCCTCAATTGTCGTGCTAAGATAAACATGTCTTACCCTACAGTTAGTGTAAGTGTACATTTAAATCATGTTGCCGCAGGAGCTGGTCATCCCCCTTCAACGCGCTGTAGCGGTAACGCGCAGTCCAATATTCCCCTTAGTCACGAGGGGATCCTGGAGTATTGAATTAAAACTGCACGCCAACTCAGCAGCTCTCCGCTACCTGCGTGCATACACTTGCAACTCTTTAAATTGTGTCACTTATCGAACATAGATTATATTTAGTGAGTTGTCTGAAGAACGAGCTCCAGGGCTGATAGCATTCAGGAGGATTGCATCTCTCCCGAACGCCGCTCCTGCCGTGCGGAGCCTCCGGACCCGTGGCCAAAGTCGGTCTGCTGGCCAAGCCCCTGCTGGGTGCAGAGGGTCAGTTGTGCTCACGCCGTTCCAGCAGAGCCCCTGACACCTCCTCCGGTGACAGGACTGAGGAAACAGCTGGCTGTATGGGTGAGTTCATCCACCAAACCAAAATTCAAATTAATTGGCAGCCCTAGTATAGAAATTATGCTGCCTGCTCCTTTCAATACAACATTAAAATCTGTTAGAGATTGATGCCTTTGAAGAAACTCAACTTATAGAATCACAGAATTGTTTGGGCTGGAAGAGACCTTTAGGATCATCAAGTCTAACAGTTAATCTGACTGTTGTTAGTGCCCAAACCATCACTACCCCGTGTCCCTCAGCTCCACGTCTGCCCGGCTTTTAAATACTTCCAGGGATGGCGACTCCACCACTGCCCTGGTCCAATGCTTGATAACCCTTTTGGTGAAGAAATTTTTCCTAATATCCATCCTAAACCTCTCCTGGGGCTACTAGAGGCCGTTTCCTCTTGTCCCATCGCCTGTTCCTTCAGAGAAGACCCCGAACCCCCTGGCTGCCCCCTCCTTTCAGGGAGCTGCAGAGAGCGAGAAGGTCTCCCCTCAGCCCCCTTTTCTCCAGGCTGAGCACCCCCAGCTCCCTCAGCCGCTCCTCACAGGACTTGTGCTCCAGACCCCTCACCAGCTCCGTTGCCCTTCTCTGGACACGCTCCAGTATCTCAAGGTCTTTCCTGTGGGAAAAACTGAAAAAAAACCAGACCAAAACTGAACTTCCTAGTCCTGCTGGCCACACTATTTCTAACACAAGCCAGTATGCTACTGGCCTTCTGCATGTATCTCCCTAACAGTGGTGGCAGAGGTAGGACTTCTCCTCAAATGGACTTCATGGTGCTTAGGAGGTCCATTGACCACCATGCCTTTGCACATACTGAAGCAGTATTTTTACAAGAGTGGCAGAGATCTTACTGCATTTATTGTATCATAGAATCACAGAATGGTTTAGGTTGGAAGGGACCTTTAAGAGCATCTTCTTCCAACCCCCCTGCCCTGGGCAGGGACACCTCCCACCAGCCCAGGCTGCTCCAAGCCCCGTCCAACCTGGCCTTGAACCCCTCCAGGGATGGGGCAGCCACAGCTTCTCTGGGCAACATGCGCCAGGGGCTCACCCCCCTCACAGCCAAGAATTGCTTCCTCACATCTCATCTCAATCTCCCGTCTTCCAGTTTAAAACCCTTCCCCCTCGTCCCATGGCTCCCCTCCCTGCTCCAGAGTCCCCCCCCAGCTTTCCTGGAGCCCCTTTAGGGCCTGGAAGGGGCTGGAAGGTCTCCCCGGAGCCTTCTCTTCTCCAGGCTGAACCCCCCCAGCTCTCTCAGCCTGTCCTCCCAGCAGAGGGGCTCCAGCCCTCCCAGCAGCTCTGGGGCCTCCTCTGGCCCCACTCCAACAGCTCCACGTCCTTCTTACGTTGGGGGCTCCAGAGCTGGATGCATATGCTACAGAGCTGTGCATCAGCACTCAATTCTGGGACCCAAGGTCTTCTGGAAAACATTTTTGTTTTAAAAAAACTCACAGAGAGCTAGAAAATATCTTGCAGACTTTACTTAGGTGTGTCAGAAGAGTAGATTAGGAGTTCAACATGACCAGATTGTCTTTTAAGAGGAAAACTGTTGTCTCCTAGATGTAAACATTTCCATCAGAATGAAAAATTCATGTCTGTCAATGCATTTCCCGAGAATTTAAAATTTTCCTGGGGGAGAGATTTGTCAGTCCTCATCGCACCATCCTCCGACTGCCAGAGACAGCACATCAGAGCCCATTTCTCGAGTTGTGGGGGGAGCGTGGGGACCGGAGAGGAGCTGGCAGAGCTCCCCAGGGTCACGGACACAAACCTGGAGCTGGAATATGGTCACACACAGCAGTAGATGGCAGAGCTGGGGCTGTCTTTAAAACAAAATAGAAGACAGCGAGCAATCCTCACTGGTCGTAAATCACTGTGGGGTTTATTGTGGAGAAAGCAGCTGAAACAGAGCACCGTAACTGTGAGCAATGCACAGCCAGAGGAAACGATCCCGCCGGCGTTGCTCCGTCGGACCGACGGCTTGTGCTCGCCCGGCTCGGATCCGAAATGGCACTCGGTGGTTCGGCACTCGCACGGAGGTGTGCCGTGGGGAAGAGGGGAGAAAGGAGACGACCTCCCCCATTTTGCTCCCTTCTTGAGGAAAAGCGGAGGGGGACAACCCTCACCTCCTGGCAAGGGGCCACTAGCCCAAGTGACCACCAGACCAAGGGGTCACTAGCACATCCTGCCCTCAAATCAACTGCAAATAGCATTAATATTTAAGTGTGCAATTACTAATTATGTCACTGGAAGCAGTGAAAATTTATCATTAAAATTAGACATACCACAGGGGAATATCAACCACATGGACCGGATTAACTCTTATTTATTACTGTTTTCTATGTTTACGCAGTCTTTCTCCAACATTTCTTGTAATTTTAGCTCTTTACCCTTGTCTTGCCCTGTGTGCTGCCTTGCTTTTAGATGAGCGAGCAGTGTATCACAGAAAAGTTTCTCTACTTCAGCTCTCGCTCGCCAAGGAAGCAAAACCATTATAGAAATGTCAGTAAAATAGGAGAGTGTCTGTTTTTTAAAACAGGCACAGATGCTGAGGAAGAAAGATTTTGAGGTATGGCCCTGAAGTCCCGCAGAAAAGCTGTGGTGAAGGAAGAGAGCCAAGGAGCCTCAGACCTTTGTCAGCATGTTCTCTCTCTTTTGGCCATGGTTGCAATACTCCCTTTACATCCTTTTCCAGTCTAGGGTTGACTGTGCTTGCTGTGTTTGAGGAGGAAAGAAGGGGGGAAAATTCCACGGCCCTGGGAGGGACCTGCCTGGGACTGGCCAGCTCTTCCAGAAGGACTAAGGAGCCTTCAGTCCAGACACATCTGGGACTTTCACACCTAAGTCTTGGCTGTTGCAGAGCAGCCTTTCCCCACAGTAGACTCCTCCTGGGTGGGCGACCTACGCCCTTCCTTGGAGAAGCTGAGCAGATGCACAGGGGAGATGATATTTGTCCTTTGAATGTGTCTGTGCTGGTGTTTGTTCCCCGTCCCGATGGCTGTCCTGCAGCTGGGGAACGCAGCCAGCACCCTCTCCCTGCGGATATGAAGCTGAACCCAGCTGATCAACTGCTTAATGGCTTCTTAAGTGATAAAGTGAGATCCTGTTTGGATGTCCAAGTACACATGACTCCTCCACATTTTCATCGAGAAGAAATTACTCTTCAGTCTGCTAGCTGTGACTTGATAAATCAGATTAACCTGTCCCAGGAATGATGGATTGGTCCTCCCATTCTTGTACAACACTCCAGAGCAGGTCTAGAATTTAGATGCCCCCAGACCCCTGCAATGAGGAGCCACCTGCCTGCACCTTGGCGCAGGAAAGCCACAGTCCTGCTTTGTACAGTGGCTGAAATGGAGCTTGAGAGCATCTCCACTACAGAATCACAGAATCACAGAATGGTGGGGCTTGGAAGGGCCCTCTGGAGTCCCCCAGTCCAACCCCCGGCCAGAGCAGGGTCACCCACAGCAGGTGGCACAGGAACGCCTCCAGGCGGGGTTGGAATGTCTCCAGAGACGGAGACTCCCCCACCTCTCTGGGCAGCCTGTGCCAGGGCTCTGCCACCCTCACAGCAAAGAAGTTCCTCCTCATGTTTCCTATGCTCAAGTTTGTGCCCGTTACCCCTTGTCCTGTCCCCAGGCACCACTGGCCCCATCCTCTTGCCCCCCACCCTTTGGCTATTGCTGAGCATTGATGAGATCCCTTCTTAGTCTGCTCTTCTCCAGCTGAACAGCCCCAGGGCTCTCAGCCTTTCCTCAGCACAGAGATGCTCCGGTCCCCTCATCGTCTTGGCAGCCCTTTGCTGTCCCCTCTCCAGCAGTTCCCTGTCTTTCTTGAACCGGGGAGCCCAGAACTGGACCCAGCACTCCAGGTGTGGCCTCCCCAGGGCAGAGCAGAGGGGGAGCCTACTGGTAGGGCAGATCCCCAACAGATGGAAAAGGCACAGCTGAAGCCACTCCAGAATGCCTCACCCTTGGTTGAGCTTCAAATGATGGCATAACACTTAAGACAGCAGTGGTGTGACTGAGAGCATGTTAGAAGAAATGGAGAGCCTCTCCTGGGTTCCTGTGGACTCCGCTCTGTCAGGGTGCTCTTGCATCCCTGCTGCCCCAAGTCTCTCCATTGGAGGAACATCAACAGCAGCATTTCAACTTACAGTTGCATCCAGACATCCACCAGGCCCCGACCTGCCCAGCCCATCCACCATGACATGATTTCATCCAATGCTCAAAGGTGTTGGTCAAGTGCCTGGACACATCTGAAGGACTCTGGAGTTGGCAGGTCTGTCCTCAGAGGCAGCTGTAGGACTTTACACGGTCATGAATTTCTCCCAGATCCTGCCAAGAAGAGATACAACAACAAAATTGGTTAAGTTACCAATTTTAACGCGTTATAGCTCATCATGTGAGCCATTACAACTGACAGCATGCACACCCGGCTGTGACGCCACAGCACGTATAGCGGCACAGCGAGCTCCAACCAGTGTAACGTTTGTGGGCTTTATCTCTCCCAAAGTGCCTATACAGGCTTTTGACAAATAAAGCTGGCTCACGGTGCATCACTAGAACATGAAAGTCAAATGCTCAGTGTGCACACTTTGGGGAGGAAAAACTGATGTTTGTAAAATTATACCTTCCCCCAAATGCCACTCTCTGCCCCTTTCCCTGTGTCTGCCCGACGCTGGGGTTCAGAAAGAAGAGATTAACATCTTTTCAACTACCCAGTAATGGTTTTTATACTAATTAAAACAAATCAGCAGATTTAATGTACACATCTCAGCAGCTGGTTGTCTTTCTAATATTGCCAAGCATTAATCATCAGAGAGGGATGTTTAAATAAGTTACCAGCGAGCCAGTGGAGAACTGAAGTGATGTAAACATCTGCATTAGTAAGACTGAACTATGTATTGAAAAGATAAACATGTACCACCTGCCCTTTGAGAAATGGACCCACCTTGACCCTGAAATATTATAATCACCAGGTGCCGGAAGAAAACTCCTGTGTGGGCTGCAATACCATTCCTGCAGGTCTTGGTAGTGAATTCAACGGTGCAGCAAACGGGATGGCCTGGAGTCTTAGCTTGTGTTTGAACAAGGGCGGTTGCAGCGCCTCTGGATTTTCATGCCTTAAATTGTCCCTCCTCTTGAGGATCCTCCCTGAACGCCACATATCCCACTGCGATGGAGGGTATTTTTCTCCTTGTTTGTGCTGAGGCTGTGGGCTCCCTTCCCTTCGGGAGTCTGAGCGGGTCAGGCAGCTCTCGGAGGGAGGGATGCTCCTGCCCCGGGAGCAGAGGGGCACCAGGGGTGGGAGAGCTAAGGGTTTGGGGCACCGGGCAGGAGGACAAGAGGCACAGCAGGGAGTAGGGAGCCTGCGGCTCTGAGTGAGACCGAACAACCACCAACAAGACCGAGGAGCAGAGAATAAAACTGAGAAGCGGCAGAAAAAGCTCCCCTGGAGACAGGCTGAGCTGTGCAGAGTTCACTGTGAGCAAGAAAGCCCCAGCCCTATGTGAAGCCAAGCCTGGGAGCAGGCAACTACCCGCGGGAAAGATGAAGATATAGACATAAACCTATTTCTGTTCCACCTTTTTTCTCTAGCTCCTTGGAGCTGTCTTTTTTTATAAATTAAATATTATAGGCTTTATTCTAAAAGGCCTTGGGTTTTGGATGTGAAAACTTCTTCTGGCTTCTTTGGAGAGTTCTCTGTAAGAGAAGGTCTGTGCAGACCCACCACAGGGCTCTGTCAGATTCGAGACTTCATTGTGTCTGCACAGATTTTAATTCTTGGCCAGAAGGGCTGAGAAATTTTTCTTTTTCCTAAAACCAAGAGGCCGGTGTTCGAACTTGTGTCTCATTGTCCTAGCGGAGGCTTCCTGGAGCTGTGTTAGGAGGTCAGAGCACTAAACCCCACACTCAAAGCAGCAGCTGGGAAACACCCCGTGTCAAAGGAGAAATTGGCTGAGCGTGGGTGAGTCGGAACATGAGCCTCAGAAACAACCTCCTCCTCCTCCAACACATTGCCTCTGGACAACTCAACAAGAGTGGGAGACTGGAAACCACAAGCAGACTGAAAACTTAGCTCAATTAAATGTGATATGGCTTCCCATAGGAATATTTAGCTTTCGAGATTTTTTATTTATTTATTTATTTTAACTTTTAGGATAAAAGTGAGTTTTGGTGTGGTATAGCAGAGGCCAACAGCTCACGAGATCTGCAGGAGCCAAGGAAGAAATGACCATAAAAGAAAGTCAGCAGGTGGTTTTCAAGGCAGACGTTTTTCGTTATCAGTCTACCAATCTTTCTGATGCTGAATTTCAACCCATGCATTAACAAAATCCGTGCCCTCCACCCCTTGGCAAATTCAGCCAGCTGGTATTTTCCTGCCTCACAATCTTTTGTGTTTCTTTGATACCGAACTTACATGTCAAAAAGGCAGGAGAACTGGGGGTCGGATCTGCCCTCGTACGGTATTTACTCTCCATGGCAGTTTCAGGCTTACAACATTTTAGCAACTTGCTCTTCTTTACTGTAAATGTGTCTTCGGTAAACTAAAGCAATTAATATTGAAGGCAAACAATACTGCAGCCAATAGAGTTTTTTTCAGGCACTGCAATAGGTATTGTTCTGGTAGCACAGAGTTTATTGATACTGTAATACATCATCTAAAACCCACTATAGTCTTGGGGATAGTCTATGAAACAAGTAGCCCTTTCCTGAAAAGCATTTAAATGTAAGACGTAGGATTAGATTTCCCTGCCATGGGTTTAGGGCTTTACCTTGGTGGAAAGCACACAGATTTTCCCACCACATAGTATTCCAGATACAAAGGGAAATCTAAAGTGATTTCATCAGCACATAAGGAATGAAAGAGCTTAAGTTACTGCCCCATGTTTCCTGAGAACAAAGTGTTAATTGTCATCACATCCCGTGGTGTGGAGGCTTTCCCTGGGTACAGAAGGCATTTAATGACAAAACGGCAGGGGATGGGGAGAACAGCAAACCTGGAATAAACACTCCTGGCACCAGAATGCACGTTGGTTCAGATTCGATATCAGCTCCAGCAAAATCAAAATATGTGATGAAGATACAGACGGCTGTAATTATTCAGCGAAACATTTCTTCTGGTCCCAAATTTCAGACTCATGGAAAGAGTTTTCTATCATAAGGCAAGTCAAGGTCCCTAATGAAACCTCCTCTGGCACACTCTTCGTGGTAGCTTTTGAAATGACCTCTGGATATTTGGTTCTGGGGAATTTCAAGAAATATTGAAAAGTGATGAATTGAAAAGCACCTGAAACTCTGTCAGACTCCTTTTAGATTTTGCATGTAATTGAATTTTATCCTGCATTGTCCCAAAGTGTCACTGAGATATGATGTGTCTTTTATAGCTTCTGTGAAGTGTTATCTTCCTGGAACAACAGCAAGTGTAAAGAGCCGCCGAGATAGGCTGTGTGTAGACACGTTATTAAAAGCTCGCTGCACTTTCTGATCTATGTGCATTTCTACAAGTGGATGGGAGCACTGGTCCCACAGCCCCCTCCCGGCACCGAGCCGACTGCCAGTCACAGAGGTTTAAAATGAGATAGAAATTTCGTTCAACTCGAAGGCAATACTCTCGGAGAGAAATGTGACATTTTTATGTCCTCTGTGTGATCAGAATGAATACGTGGGTAATATCCTTCTGGGGCATTACAGCCCGGTCTTTGTGCTGAAGAGGGTTTGGATGACCAGGGAGGCAGGAGGCTGCTTTCGCATTCTGCGCCCTTTTCCCTTTCTTGGGTGTCTTGTGCAATGTTAATAGCTGCACATCAGGAGCGGAGCAAATGGATCATTTTCTATTGTGAAAAAGATCTATTCTATTCTATTCTACATCTCTTTCTATTTGGGGATGATTTTATTCAAGAGCTGTGTTACCGATACTCTGCTGGGCTGTTAGTCCTCCTTCCATAGCATAATAGGCAGTAGCCAGGAAAATAAATTCCTTTTCCTTTCCAAGGACCCCAGCATGATCTACCAACCATCCCTCACTCTGCGGTGTGTACCCACCACAGCCCACGGTGCACAGGGTACCCCTTACTGGTGCACATCCCAGCGAAGGGACAAGGGTCTGAATAGCTGTCTGAGACCAGACCACGGCTGTAGCCTCTGAAGGGCATCCTGGGGAAGACCCAACTTCATTGTCCATGTTTCCAGCTTGCTCCATGTGAGGGGGGTGGCTGACACACCAGAAGGCCATGCTGCCATACAGAGAGACCTGGACAGGCTAGAGATTTGGGCAGAGAAGAACCTTATGAAATTCAACAAGGGCAAGCGGAGGGTGCTGCACCGGGGGAGGAATAACCCCCCGCACCAGGACAGGCTGGGGGTGACCTGCTGGAGGGCAGCTCTGTGGAAAGAGACCTGGGAGTCCTGGGGGACAACAGGATGCCCATGAGCCAGCGATGGGCCCTGGTGGCCAAGAAGGCCAATGGCATCCTGGGGGGCATCAAGAAGAGCGTGGCCAGCAGGTGGAGGGAGGTCATCCTCCCCCTCTGCTCTGCCCTGGGGAGGCCGCACCTGGAGTGCTGGGTGCAGTTCTGGGCTCCCCAGTTCAAGAGGGACAGGGAACTGCTGGAGAGGGGACAGCAAAGGGCTGCCAAGATGCTGAGGGGACGGGAACATCTCTCTTGTGAAGAAAGGCTGAGGGATTTGGGTCTGTTTAGTCTGGAAAAAAGACAACTGAGGGGGGACCTTATCAACGCTTATAAATACTTCCAGGGTGGGTGTCAGGAGGATGGGGCCAGGCTCTTCTCAGTGGTGCCTGGGGACAGGACAAGGGGTAACGGGCACAAACTTGACCATGGGAAGTTCCATCTCAACATGAGGAGGAACTTCTTTGCTGTGAGGGTGGCAGAGCCCTGGCACAGGCTGCCCAGAGAGGTGGTGGAGTCTCCGTCTCTGGAGACATTCCAACCCCGCCTGGAGGCGTTCCTGTGCCACCTGCTGTGGGTGACCCTGCTCTGGCCGGGGGTTGGACTGGGTGATCTCCAAAGGGCCCTTCCAACCCTATGGTTCTATAGTTCTATGGTTCTATGTGAAGCTACTCGGGTCTCAGCCAGGTGAGAAGCCACCTCTGAGTCCAGCACTGGGGAGCTGCTTGCTGCGGGCAGCCCTGGGGACGGGTCGCTGGGGGAAGAGAGGGACAGGATGAGGCACAGGTGCGTTGGACAACCTGTGGAGCAACCAGCCGTGGCTGCAGAGGAGTGAAATAATAGCCACATCCCCAGTGGACCGGCTGACAAACCGTCCTTTCCAAAATGGGCCCCTGAGCTGCAGAAGTACAAACCTGCATCGGTCATTCTGGGGGGGCCCTGCTGCCAGGGAGGCAGTGGTGGCAACGCTCCCCTGACGCCGGTCATGGCAGCTCTGGCAGGGGGTGGCAGATGAGGGGCTCTGCCCCTCGAGCCAGGCACAGCAAGCCACAGCTCTCACGCCCGCAGCCAGCACGGTGCAAATGAGCACGCAGCACCCGTGGTGTCCCCTGGCCCCTGCCGACCCCCACTGGAGATGTGTGTCAGACACCCCGCTGGGTGTGTGAGCAGCAGGGGGAAGCTGGGGGCAGATGGGCAGACACTGCATGGGGGGCATCGCCTTTGTAGGCGCACGGATTGGGCAGGATGCTCAGGCAGGTAAGTCCTGGCTGGGAAGAAGGGGAGCAGCAGTCAGCAGTGCTGCCAAAGCAAACTCACAGCTCCCCTGAGGAAAGGACACCGTTTTGATGCTGGTCTCACATCCACAACAGTTAGAAAGGGTGAAACTCCTTAGCTGGGACACGACCACACCCTGGTGCCCTGTTCAATGCCTTCCCTGATATCCTTTGCCCTTTTCGAGCGTTGGCCTCAGAGCTGAGAGAGGAGATGGTGGTGCAGGCTGGGTCACCCCAAACTTGCCAACCCTTCCACTACACAGTAGGTCCCATTGGGGGTCACACTGGGCCAGGACAAAGCAACCCAACCACCGTGCATGTGGTCTCCCCTCTGCCTGGCTCAAGAATGTGCTGTGGGGGGTGAGGAAAGTGAGACCTACAGATCTTGATATGGGGCGAAAAAATCCAAATCAGGGAAAGGTCTGAGACACATAGAGGGAAACAGGGGGAACAGCAGGGGATGAGAAGGAGATGGCAAGGTCTGGAGCCAGTTCTGCACCGATACGCCCGGGTGCTGAGGAGAGATAAGGAGCCAATGCCTGTCTGCGGGAGGTCAAAGCAGGGAGCCATGTACCCACTCCTCACCGTCCAGCATGGGATAGAAGATATCACAGATGCCCTTTTACTTGTGGTTTTAATTTATCGCTATTTAAATCGGCTGTTCTAGGACCAAGGGGACAGATCCAAGAGGCTGATGTGTCCCAAGCCCTCCCTCTCCTCCCACCCTTGCCCTTACCTTCACTCACAGCACACCTTCACACGGCTGTAATGGGAAACATCTCGGCCAGCAGATGCTGGACTTGTGGTGCATCAAAGTGCAGGACAGGAGTCCCAAACCTGCAGCAGAAACTCTCTGGGTGAGGGAGGTGTCTCCAAGGTGGGCATCTCCACCCACGCGCAGCACCCGCTTCCCGTTGGAGATAGTGGAGGCCACAAACGTGACCCGGGAAGGGCAGTGATGCAGAGCTCAGCACATCATCCTGCCTTGTCTTGGGTCAGTCACGTCCTAAACTAAGCCGTGTGCTTATATTTTATATATATATATTTTATATATATAATATAATATATAATATATATATTATATAATCACTATATGATTATAGTCACACAGCTGCCTGTAAGAAGGTCCCAGGGTGGTTACCTCAGATGTAGACACCTCCAAAACAGACACCTGATTTTTGTATTCTTGGAGCCAAGTCCCACTTCAAAGGACGTACAGTTCAACACCAAACCCCCCCCAGCTCTGCCCAGCTGTGGGGTGCTCACAAGAACCCAGTGTTTTAAGAGCAGAAGCCAGCGATGCCGGTGCTGCTCCGAGACTGTATCTTCCCTCTTCCCCGAGTTCAGCCCACATCCATCCCCCTGCTGCCACACGTTCCTGCCCTGCCCAGGAATGTAGCTTTGGTATCCATCTCAGTTCCTCTAAACAGGTAAATAACAATAAATCGGAGGGAAGCGTCTTCCAGAATATTATTTTTGTTTTAAACAAAGCCCCTGTTCTCAGAGACTTGACAGATATTTTCTCTTTCCCTACTTGCAGCCGTATCACAAAGGATTATCTTCCTGCTCTTGCACCCTATAAACAAATTGTTTTCTTAATTTGTCACATGCCAGTGCCTGCAATTGTCTTTGCATTATTCTCTTATCAGATGATTCTCTGCGGCTCGTGGGAAGGGTGTTCCCAGCCAGAAATTTATGTCTGCCCTTCCCTAAGAAAACGGTGGTTGGATGTTTTCCTGGTTGTCTGAGACAGGAAAGAGCCTCTCTCGTCACCCAAAGGGCCGATTCAGCCTGGACCGAGCACACAAGAGCATTTCCAGCTCAAGAATATTTTTAATTGGTTCTATTTCAAAAACTGGGCTGCACAGCTTTTGAAAGGGTCTTAATTCTTATTAATTTTCCCGATAGCAGACATGGCTTTCTTTTGATGTGCAAATTTGAAACTATTTTTTTTTTTTTTCCCCCACTCAGCGTAGATAGGGATCTCTGGGAAATGAATATTATAGCAGCGCAGGGGGAAGGGAGGGCTGGGGAGGGAGGGACAGGCACAGTGTAAGTGTCAGGAGAAGAAAGCACGCAGCAGCCAGGCAGAAGATGACTGATGGCTGCTTTAGAAATAAAAAGGCGGCAGCTATAACCACCATGATTTTTGACATGTGCCGGGGGAGGAGGCGCATGGCTGCACGGCTTCTCCCTGCGGTACCGGGGGGTGCTGCAGCCACCCATGTGCTGGACACGGCCGCACGTTGTTCACCAGACCCTGCGACGCCTGCCAACACCAGCAGCTCCTGCACCCCCGGGTGTCTGCCTGGTCCATCATCGGCGTGTCATGCCCGGAGGCCGAATGGTGGTCGCTGCTTTTAACCGGAGCTGTGCACCCACTCCTCCCCATCCAGCGTGGGATAGAAGATATCACAGATGCCCTTTTACTTGTGGTTTTAATTTATCGCTATTTAAATCAGCAGTTCTAGGACCAAGGGGGCAGATCCAAGAGGCTGATGTGTCCCAAGCCCTCCCTCTCCTCCCACCCTTACCCTTACCTTCACACACGCACAGGTCCCCAGCCCCAAAATACTCCTCAGATGGGGCATGTCTTCAGGCAATCCTCTCATCATCATCGCAGGGCTCTCGGAAACCGGAGGCCACCAGGCTCACCACAGTCCTACAAGCAAAACCGGTCTGCAGTATGTGCTTCACCCAGGAGGGGCTGTCTGCAGAAGGCAGCACCTCTCCATGATGCCAAGGTCACCTGGTGGTGGGGTGCTCAGGGAAAACCCGTTGTTGTGTAATTTGTCTCGGGCACTGAGAAGCATCCAGAAGCACCAGGGAGTTCAGACCAACACAACCTGAAGCAATGACAGCCCGGGCTCTGCCCGTGCCAAGCTCAGGTGGTCAGGCCAAGGTCTGAGCTTCTTCCTGATGTGCTTTGTGACCTGGTTTTGTGTATCCTTGGTGCTGCCTGGAGGACATCTGTATTTGAGCTGTAGCACCTCCCACTGCTCCATGAGCACCCAGCATGGCACAAACAGGTCATGGAGGAAGGGTGCTGCTTTCCTGGTCACAAGAAGGGAAATGGGTGGTGTTAAGGTGAGCCGTCTCTGCTACACGCTAACATGTGGGTGGTGGGTTCACACTTGCACGAGCCCTACCTTTCCTCTGTGCTCTGGGAGCCTCTGCGTGAAGACACACCTGAGCTTGTGTCTGCGCAACCTGGATGCGAGGCAGGTCTGAAATCCAGCAACAGCTTAAGCAGATGTTCAGGCAGGAGCACAGGCACAACCACGGAGGTGCCCCCAGCGCTATGAGGGGATAACAAGCTTCGGAGAGAAGCGCCTGTGCACAAACCTTAGGGCTGCTGCAGCCTTTCCCCAAGGAAACGGGGAACAGAAACATTTTGGCTTTCAAAGGAAGCTCACCTGAAGCAATACCTCCAGCAGTTAAAGGATGATAGGAAATTCCAGTTTGGGCCACTTCTTTGGAAGCAAGAAAGGTCATCTTCTGGGAAGAAAGAAGCTGGAAAAAAATCATTTAGAGGTGCTATATCACCATTCCCAAATGTGAGAAAAGGAAAGAAAGAATGAACTTGTTAGACATGTCACTGTAAAGAATAAAAAAATTAAAAAAAAAAAAAAAAAGAAAAAGAAGCAATGTAAAACTCTGGAGTGATCTTCCAAAGACTCATCAGCTATTTATTTCTCTCTCTTTTATTGGCTGAGCTGTTGCCAATAAATTAAAATAGCTGCAAAACATTCTGTATGGGACACACCGCTATTTTTTCTTCCGTCTCATTGTAACTGCTTATTACCAGCCTGCATCTTTGTGGGCCACATCGGCTCTGTGGTCACTGTATCGCACGTTCGGTTGGGTCTCACCAGCAGCCTCACGCCCGACACAGGGTTTGTTCACGGCAGGGTACAGCCCCTCACTTCACGGGTACAAGCTGCTTTCCGTCTAGAAATATAACTTTGCATTTAGCAGTATTACGATACATATTCACTGCAGCCCCTATTGTCAAGTAATTCAGATCATTCTGTAAAAACTGACTTGTCCCTGTGCACCAATTTCTGTCACCTGCAAAATTCATGTGATGATTTAATGTATGCTTGGCTCTGGATCATTGACAAGGATTAAGACTTTCACAGCACCCTCCCAGGAACTCGTACCAACTTTGCAGAAGTTTATGACCTTTGGGGGACATTATATCCCCAGCAAACTATTTCAGTGAGGGGACTCGAAGATATCAAAGGACTATATATCAAGTCAACCAGAAAAAAAGTGATACGCAATTTGGGAAAGGCATACCCAACTTGACTATGAAAATTACTTCTGTCAGTTCTGGCCTGTATGAATGAGGGACCCTAAATGATACAGAAGCCATCCTCGGTGAAGCTCAGTCCTCACAGAGATATGTCGAAATATGCCACTTAAAATTTATACCATACAGTAAAATGATAAATCGAGAGCAATGCAATGGAGCTAACACAGAGAATTCAAGCTTGACCATAATATGGAACTCCTGTAGAAAATAAAGGGATGATAATAAATGTGAAACGGAAAGAATTAATTTTTTGGTTCAGAAGTTTTGCTTTAGAACAAAATACAGATGCCCAGCGTATCTCAAAAGAAACTTTACCTAATCCCACTCTGGAGTCAGCCTATTCCACCGTGCTGTCGCTGTCTCTATGGGCACATCCATGGCTCTGCAAGAGTTTTTCATGTATGCGAAGGGGATCCTGCAAACCCAGGCAGGTGATGGGCATTTCCCATGCATTTTCCCCAAACCAGGACCCAACCCAGCAGAGACAACTGGCTGGCCCCAGGGCTCAGAGAGAGGTTGCCAGCTGGTAGGGTGTAAATAAAAGGCAGCATGGAAAGGTTATAGCAGGAGAGACCAATGCTCAGGAGGGACTTGCCCTTCCCAGGACACTTGGAAGGGTTTTCCCCATCCGCTTTCCTCTCCCTCCCCTCCTGGATGCCAGCACAGCTGAGATCTGGCTACATACCCACAGAAAGAAAAGCAAAGAGTGTTTCCAGCACACACTTTCCTCCATTGCATCTGACAGACCAAGCCCAAAAAGGATATTTCTAGCAAGCTACACTGATAACCTGCTGGTGGAAGTGAAAAAGAGTGGCAGAGGAGCCAGATGCTTCTGATGTTAGGAAGAAAATCCCATCCTTGCTGGAAGGCACGACCACCATCAAGCACCCTCCCCACCCAATCCCCAGTGGGTCATCTCACAGTTCGAGGCAAAGAAAGCCACCAAGCATTGCCAATGCAGCCCAAGGAAGCCGAGGGGGGCCATGCTGGAGAAACTGGAGCCATGGCGGTCTGGATGTGCCCCCCGGTGCGGGGTCCCCAGGGCTAGAGAGAGCCACGGGCAGCGGCCAGGCTGCAGATGCTGAAGCTGGCCAAAGCAGGTCTTCTTGTCCAGACTCATGTGCTTGTTGTATTCCTCTGGCTGAAGGAGGAGGAAGGGTTGGGGTTCCCAAGGGGGAGGCAGCAGAATTTCCTGCCGAACCTGACATTGAGTTATTTCTTTGCTGGTGCTGATGTGGCAGCATCATCAGTGGGGGCTAGCATGACAGCTGACAGGCAGGAAAACCCATCAGAGGGTCATTGTTAGCCCCTCACACTTTCCCTGCCTTCCCCTCTTGGGCGGGCCTGGAGTAGATTTTAATGTTCTGCATTTTAATGTTATAAACCAGATTTTACGCAGTGAAAATCCCCTGCATTTACTCGCTGTGAATGATGAGATGCAGGGGCTTTGTTTGCGTTTCGGCATCTCTCAGCAGCAGATTTCCCTAGCAACTTTGATGTGATGTCTGTGCAAGTTATTGGGGGTGGATTTTAGCACACAGAGAGGAGGTACAGTCATCTTTGACCAAATGTCTTTAATCAGGGTTACTGAGAAAGATAACAGAATCAGATCAGTTCCCCCTGATAGCAACTCAGCCTGGGCTGTTGCAAGCACAGAAAGCGGAGGAGTGGCAAATTTATCAGAAAAGTTATACCCTAGGACAAGGCAGTGAAAGCAGCAATTGTTCAGCTATTGATCTCCCAAAATATGTGGGAGTAGACCAAACCTGGACCCAAACTCACTAAAATGGATTCAGTTACAACTGGGACGTGCAGGCAGTTCACACAAGGGTCCGGCGGACAGCATGGGTATGGATGGGGATGTGTCTGCAGGAAAAGGCC
This sequence comes from Larus michahellis, assembly GCF_964199755.1. Lineage (NCBI taxonomy): Eukaryota > Metazoa > Chordata > Aves > Charadriiformes > Laridae > Larus > Larus michahellis. The sequence continues at coordinate 1,718,162 of NC_133908.1, forward strand.
ACCAATGTCCACAGCAGGTATTTTCACCCCAAAGTCACCGTCCCACCACCACCACAGCCCCACTGCTCTCCCCGGGGGTGGGGAAGTGGGATGCTGGTGGGGAAGGCTCCATCCTGAACTGGCTCAGTGGGGAAAACACAGCTCGGGCACACCCATGGGAAAGGATTTTCCATTTAAATATAAAAAATACAAAAACTATAACTCTGGACTTATGACTTTGTTGAGAACAGTGGGAAGAAAGGAAGGGAGGCTATCACTAATAAGCATTTTAAACCTTCCTATATCTTAACTGAAGATAGCAGCCTGAAAAATTTAACAGGAAAGTCCTGTTCCCAAACATTTAATTAGGCATTGGCATATAATATACATTAAAAGTTCGTACATTTTAACCAGCGCACAGAAAACTCAATATGCCTGAAATATAACGTACCTCTGTGAACAGCATACCCACGGCACATCTTCCATGGCACATCTTCCCCGTCCCTGGCACATCACCTTTAGCGGATGGGAGTGACTGGGGCTGCTGAGGGAAATCAATTGGCACGACCGACCTGTGACCAAAGGGGCTTGGGTGGCTCCGGGGACCTACAGCGCAGACAGGTCCTCCGAGAAACCACCAGCAAAGTGCTCCAGAGAGATGCTTGGAGGCTTCCAAAGCGTAAATGTGTGACTTTCCATCAAGCTCAAGGGCACAAATTTTCTGAAGGCTATAAATACACATCAGCGTTTCAAAGAAAAACTACAATTTGTGAAATCAAAAATCCTCATCTGGAAAAATATTTCCTACCTGTCTGGTGCATTCACCACCCATGGTCAACGTCCCAGACCATAGTGAACAACTTCAGGACAGCAAAAAACTGGGAGGAACAAGCCTATAACAAGCAAAAAATTAGCCTTGGAAGTATGAAACCCTGAAGCGAACACGCAAGGGGCTGAAAGGGGCAGAATTACTTTCTACCGCTTGGTTTGCTCTTTCACCACTATGTCCTAGCAGAGGAACTCTACCCAAGGGCTTTGGTTATTTCTTTTTAATTTCACAGACCCCTGCTTTTTGGGTGGCCAAGTCAAGAGGGAACTGATTTCCAGAAAGTGCCGAACCCTTACCCTTGAACTTTAATCCCATTTGAGTTATTAAAGCAGCCGGAGCACCTAGCGACTCGTAACAACCTTGGCATGAGGCCACATCTAAGGCCTGAGTGAATTTTTAAAAGACAAATCTTCCGGCAGAGGAGCAAGTGTGGAAAAGAAAAATGAGACATATTGCTGGAGCCAGGCCACATTAGAAGACTTTTACAACAAAGCCTACAATGGAAGCGTGGTGGTCTTCCGTTTTTTTCTGGATATTTGCTTGCAGAAACTGTTTGCCGAGGCACCCACCCAGGGACTTGATGGGGCAGCCCCTGGCTCCCCCACAGACAAGGGGGACCATTCTTCAGGCACAGCCATAAAAATGCCTCTGCCATCCATCGCCACAGCGCGCTGGAGTTTATTCTCGTTTGCAGCGGTTAGCCCTTCTGTTCAGATGACGCGTGTTTGACCAAAAACACGCCGGCATCCCTGGATTTCTCAAGCAGCCGCCGTGCAAACAGCCCTTCAGTCCAATGGAGCATGAACGTCCCTGGAAGCACAGCTCTGGGCACACCGCGGCCACCACCGCCCTCCAGCCTGAAGCATATGGGGACCCTGGAGGTCCCAGCCACGTCTCCAGGTCTCGGGGTGAGATGAGGAAGGGGGAATCTGTACTGTGTTGCTTTCCTACAGGCGTAGTGGGTTTGGGATCTGCGGCATCCGACGGTGCCGTGCCCAGGCACAAGATGCGTCAGCGCAGCCCAGTGAGAGCAGGAGCTGGAGGGGCTGTGGGACCACGGCGGGGAACAATAAAACTTCAACCACCCTTTTCATTTCCTCGATGTGGAGAAGGCGCTTGTGTACTCTTGACACCTGCACGCTTCTCTGGGGGATTCTCCCACAAAAAAAAAAAAAAAAAAAAGGCTTCGTTTACAGAAGAAAATAACAAGTGAAAACAAACATACAGGGCTTAGATTTGAGTTGAAAGTGATACCGCAGGCTGAATGGATTGATGCTCCTGTAAAGTAACTGTGGAGTTTGACATCTGCTTGACTAATGGCAGCGCTGGGCAAATGCTGCACCGCGATGGGGGTGCCACGGCTCACATGCCTCCCCCACCCCAGCAGCCAGGTTTAACAGAGATATTTTTGGTAGCGCAGATGCAGATTCCATGTCTTAAATCTTTAAGGCTTATCAAAGGTTTTTTTTTTTTCCATTTTCAGCCCTGTATATTCTTAACCACCGAGATCTTCTTATGTATAATAAACACAAAAATGCTTCTCTTTCCAGCTTTGCTGCTAAAGCCAAGATGATTATAAAGCTAAATCCTCGGCATATGGCATGGGTAGTGTTCTTGCAAACTTCTCGCTGTGTTTTGCACCGAAGGGCGAGTTAACCCTTGGTAGGCAAAGAGTGCTGTCCCCCCGCAGCTACCCGTGCCAGGAAGGCACCAGGGGAACCCGGCTGACCACAGCGTGGTGGGACCCACACACACACGGGGCAGGTGACGTCTTCTCCTGTGCAGGATTAATCACTTCGGCGAGCACTTCCCCAACATGGGATGGTCAATGTGAGGAAGGGAGGCAGAGGGACAGAGGCAGTGGAAAGGTATAGGTAATCCGAGCACCTGCGTTACCTCAAAATTTTGATCCTGCCTCTCTGAAGCTGGTACAGCCTTGGAGCCACACAAGGCTGGAGCACTGCCCACCAGGCTGCTGGGCTGAGACTCAGCTCAGGACGCTGCTGGCATCTTATAAATCCTGGGAAGAGATGGGAAAACTGGGCTGCCCAAGGAGAAGATAAATCCAGAGAAGGCCAGTGCACAGACACCATCCCACAGAACAGGAGGCCACCACAGGGAGCTGGGCTCCTCCAAGCCCAGGTCAGGTGTGCCAGGCTATATCCCAAGGCACTTTGAAGATGCTCCTTACTGAGGCCAGCTTCTAAAACCAGACCTCCCCAAAAAATGCGTGCCTCAGTTGCCTCCTCTGTGGATGGGGATGGGCAGCAGGAGAACCTCTGCCTCCGGCTGCACCCAAATGTGTAGCAGACATGCGACCGGCTAGTGTCCGGAGGGGTCACCCACTCTGCAGATGGGGAAAGCCTGAGACACTGCAGTGCTGAACACCCCTCGAGGGGGTCAAAAAGAGCTGAAAATCAGGGATGGATTTGCCACGAAATGCAGCTGCAGGAAGGGCCGAGCCAGCCTCAGCTTTGGTTCACTGAGGCATCTTTCCATCGGGTGGAATAACAGCCCCACTGTGTGGCTCCTGCGAGATTAAGTGCATCTCATACGCTGTGCAGGAGCGCTGTCAGGAGACTGGGAGCCTTAGCAGAGAGCAAGAGACAAATGTGAGCCTTGCAGGTGGAGGAAGGCAAGGAGGATATGTTGTAAACCCTGAGAAGTTTGTGGTTTTCTTTTGTGTGTTTGTGTTTGAATACACAGGTTTTTTTCCACGTGATTTCCAAGTTTTGCAAAGTTTTTGCATTTCTGAAATTATTTTTTTTCCAGTGAAGGGGAAATTTCATATTTTTTTAACATCATCTCTCACCCACTAGTTGGACGTGAGATGCCAGTACAAGTATTTATATCACCAGAAAGAGACAGGGCTCCACAGATCCTTCAAAAATAGCTGAAGTGCCTTCCCACTTTACCTTGCAAAGATAAAAAAAAGTGATGCTGGTCCCTAAAGTTAGCTGTGATGGTGATGTGCTCTGTAGAAGGACAGCTCCAGCTGACAAGGAAGGACGTTGAGACACAAGTGGGCAAATGTTCACAGCTTCAACACGCAGTTCCCCCGTGTCTTCTGGTTCATGGGCTACTCTCACATACAAGGAAAGAGCAGGAGGAGAAGGCTGCACTCCAGAGACAGCTCAGGAAGAGAACAGGGGGAAACTGTAACTAGAAGGGGGCCTGAGGGAGAAGAGGGGAGTGGGGTGCTTGTGGGTACAGCAGCAAATCATGGGTGCCAGACAAATTGAGGATAAGGACCATGAGTAATAGCACTACCTGAACTCGCCTGGTGGATGAATGGTGTTCAGCATCGCAGTCGGTGATGCCATCAGTTGCAAAACAGCAAAACGGACAGTTCAGCAAGTCCTCTGAAGCTGGGGAGAGGAGCTTTTCCATGATCTTGTAAATCTTTTGCAGGTCTCTGCTTAAGGGAAAGGCATCAGGGAGCCATCTAGAGAAGGCTTCTAGGTGCCCAGAGACAGCGGATGTTTCTCTAAGTAGCTCCCACAAATGAACGGTACCGTGAAGGGATGGGGCTGGAGATTGAGTTTGAATGTGTACCGCTGCAAATAAGCCGTGGTCAGACCCCAGCACTCCCTCTTTGTGTGTGACTTTCCGAGGAACAAAGCGGAGAACAAAGCTACAGCACGGAGCAGTGTCAGTGTCGGGCAGTTTACGTGCTTGATTTGCAAGGAGAAAGACTTCAGCCCAAAGTCGCTGTTAAGGCTCCGCCTATTGCAGTCATTGATGGTGAAACGGATGATTGCATGGGTTCAAACGTGCATTTTTGATCACATCTCAAAGAAAGGGTACGTGTGGTCAGCTGAAGTTGTTACCTGTCAGAAGCTCACACATGGCACCATAAATCAAGCAGTCCTGAAGGCAGTTCAGAGCCAGAGGACTTCATTTGAAAGTATTCTTGAGTTTCAAAAGCAGGAGGTTGCATATCTAAAAAAAAAAAACCTCTTTTGCCTCTGTTCCGTTGGGATCCTTTAGCACTCTGTTCACTGCACATGTTTTGTGCATATCATCAATATATCACCTAGACGAGTGCTTCACACAGCTCTTTGAACAGTGGACACATTTTGTTCCACAGGTTTCTTTCAAATATATTTTAAACACGGACAAGGAGTTAGATACTTGAAGAGTTCTCTCCCTTACTGGCACTCACCTCTCCACAGCTCTTGACCCCTGGGCCACCATAACAGAAAGGTTGTCAACAGTGAGCAATCCTGGTCCTGAGTGCAGGGGATTAACAGAATAATGTCAACCAAACTTCACGTTTCGCTTACCTTGCTGCCCATCTTCATGGACAAGATGCACTCCCTGGTTACCAGGTACTTGGACTATCTCAAAGAACAAGGAGACCTGGAGAACTGCTGCCTTTGAGAAGATGGAGGAAGTGCTGAGATATCTAGAAATCAATTCTCTGACTCTGGGAGAAGCTTTGAGTAAGATCTTTTACAGGTAATTTGTCACTTGGTAAAGAAACATCCAGTTCAATGATTTCAAAGGAGCCATTAAATCTCAACAGATGGGAACAGAGGTCACTCAGGCATCCACTTTCTAACGGGCGACAGAGTGTTCAGTCCAAACAGAGTGCCTTTTATGTCTTGCAATATTAGGTATTAGAGGTTTATTCCTAATTGTGCTGGCAGCGCTCCTCCTGTTGAGCCGGCTGTCTGCGCAGGCAGCCTTGCTTCTCTTCAGAGCCAAGTGCTCAGCAGTAATCTCCTTTGACCTCCGGTGAGAGACCATATTCTACAGGAAAGGACGACTGAAATCTTATAAAGAGGCTGTGGTAACCCACCAGGCACCAGTTAAAGCAGCTCAACCTGCAGCGTTATAGTGTCCCATGAAAGATGACCTGAGCCAGAACACAACTTCTGGGCATCGGTCTTTTCTATGGCGACTGTGACTATGATTTACTGCTTCACGATCACTCTTTAAAAATCCACTATATTAATAATGAAATCAGCTTGCCTCCCGAACAGGGAGCGAAACAACACAGTGGACAATCCTGCAAATTGGTTTTGGAAGAGGAATGTGAGCCCAAATGCTATAAAATTACAAGGCAAGGAGAGGAAGACAGTGCATTGCTCTTGGGATGTCAGGTAGGAACAGCAAAAGGACACCTGTAAATCACAGGGAGGTAATCACCGAGCAAATCTCGGAGAAGAGAGTGTTAGTGAGTCATTGTGACAAGAGGACTCCAAAACTAACTGAAGGTGGAGGCAGGTTATTTGTAAGAAAGCATCTTAAACATCAAATGGGTCATCTGTGTTGGTAACACATCATGTGTTGCCTCTGTGAAAACCTCGGAGAAAATGGTAAATTATCTGATCAATAGAAAATGCAGACTCACCAGTGTATAAATCCATGGTTCGGCCATGCTTTGGTTTCCGCGTCCAGTTTGGATCTCCTCGTCTCAGACTGGAGCTGGGGAAACATCAGAGGAGGACAAGAGGGTGATCAAAGATCTGGAATGGCTTTTGTATGAGGAAGACTGGAGGACAGGACTCTTCAGTAGAGAAAAGAGATTGCCATCATGGACATACGAAAGAAGTCAACAAAATCCCGAGAGTCCTGAGAGCATGTGTAGGGCTCAGCTTTTCATTTCTCTTCCTACGGAACGACAAGGAGCATCAAATTAAACCAGCAGGAATCAAGCTCAAAGCAAACAAAAAAAGAGCTTATTCTTCATGCAAAAGGCAATAGACTTGCTGGCCTCCTTGCCAAGGAAAACTGCAAGTGCTAAAACCTTGCACAGGCTCAAGGAAAAAGTGGAAAAGGATTTGGAGGAGAGATTCACCGGGGGCTAGTGAACAGGCAGTAGGGTCAGGAGTCCGCAAGATGCCTCTGAAGCAAGCAATTGGTCCCACCAAAGGCTTGTAGAGCATCTAAAATGCCATAAGAGAAGGTCCTCACCTGCCAAAAGGCAGGAAGCAAAGAACTGGAGTAAGTGCTCAGTTTCTGGAGTGCAAGGAGTTGGCTTTTTGAAGGGATCTCTGTTTAAGGCAGGACATTTACACATGATCTGCAAAGGAAATGAATGGAAACATAGCACAATTTGCTGAACTGAATTACTGAAGGTAGTAAAGGCTAGGGCTGACTGCAGAGAGTTTCAGGAGCAGCTCATAATATTGAGAGAGTGGATGACAAAATGGCAGATGAAATTCAATACGGATAAATGTAAAGTGATGCACACGGGAAAAACAAATCCTAACTTCAGATATACCATAATGGGCTCTGAAAAATTACCACTCAGGAACAAGAGCTGGAGTTATAATGTACAGTTCTGTGAAAATGTCAGTGCAGCTCTCTGCAGCGGTCAAAAAAAATAAGAAAATTGAATGTAGGGAACAAACAGAGAACAAAAGAGAAACCACCCTTGTAAAACACTGAGGTTCGCCTGCAAGCAGAAAGTTGTAGTCTTCCCTGTCCCCATCCCAACTTCAAGGGGCATATGGCAAAGTCAGAGAATTTACTGAAAAGAGCAATAAGGAAAGAAAACCAAATGTTATTTGATCGAGAGCTACTAAAGAGAGGTCGAAGAGAGGCACAGGCTGTTAGAGCCAAGGAAATCACATCTCCACAGGCTGATGCTGCTCTCAAAGGCTTCCCTGAGCACTGACCGCTGCGTTCGCTGCCGCTCCAGGTGAGAAGATCCAGGACAGGACTCTGCGGGGCTGATGCACGTGTCCAGCCCACGAAGCAGATGGTGGAGAGATTGGGGAGGTGCAAGCACCAACATGTGGATCCAGGTGGTCAGCAGGATCTCGTTTCAGGTTTCGTCCTCTCTCGCGTGCTTTGGCCTCATGTCTCTTGACTTCGTATTTTGTTAACGATGCCCCAGATGTATTTTTCACAGGCACTCACTAAGAAGTACATGTTCTGTCCTGACGTGGGACTGTAGGTCTCTGTTTGCATGTTTGCTTACATTTCATTTGTGGACCCAGCCTGGAGCCTGGGTTTTTTCAAACATTATGAAGGTCAAACCTTGTGTAGCTTATCACCATGAAGGATGAGCTCCTAACATCTGTTTTCTAGTCCCTCTGTTTCCTACTGTTGCACTGCTGGAAGGACCTTCCTTCTCATTTCCTAGTGACTTTGGGATCCTTTAAGATTTCTTACAGCTCCTTTGAATACAGAACTTGTTAAAAATCTTTAGGAAATCCAAGCAGATTATGTCAGCTGGATCTCTGGGCCACTTGATCCCTTGCCCTTGCTGACTCCTTCAGAAATTCCTAGGAGTTCCTAAGGTAGGGCTTCCATTCACAAAAGCCTTGTTGAATTTTGCCATAAATCATGTCTCACTTATACACTCCCTAATTCCCCTCCATACTACAGTTTTACCTCATTTGGGCATCAGTTTTAACAATCTGCTGTTCCTGGATCTGCTCAGAAGCAATTTTTAACATCAAGGTCTCACTGCTTTCTTTCCCTCTGATAGTGAGAAAATTTTAAGTGAGAGGTTTCACAGTAGAGTTAATACAGTTAATAGTTTAGCTATTTCACCCTTGAATTCCTTTAGAGCTCTTGACTGAATACCATCCGGTACTACCGAACTGTTACCGTTTATTTTGTCAAGTTGTTTTATAACTTCATCTACTGAAACATCACTTTGAGACACATTTTCTGACTCGTCCCCCATAAAGACGGGTTCCGGGCTGGAGAATCCTGTAAGCTCCTCCGCTTGGACAGAAAACATTTGCTCGGCTTCTCTGGTGCAGGCTTATCCTCTTTGTTCAATGCTTTTGCGTCTAGATTATTAGCTGGCCCGAGAGCTGTTCTTACAGGCTTCCTGCTCAGATGTGTTTGAGAAAGAAAATACCATTGGCATGCGACGCCTGAGCTACCAGTGGGCACTGGAGGAATGAGAGAGGCCCTACAGGTGGTGTGGATGATGCTCTTGGGAAGCCATCTCTCACCCCAAAGACAGTAAACCTTGTATTTTGAAAGACAAAGGTAAACATGTGCATGGCTGGTGGTGGCTCGCTGTGGGGCTGCTCACAGGGGTGTCCCCCAGCCTTCATGGGGCAGCTCTGCTCTTGGTAGAGGATCCAGAGACCTGAGATGGTGTAGCTACCAGCCACCGTCTTCTGCTGCTGGCCCTTTCTGCAGCCTGCCTTCCCCTCCTGCCATACTGACCATCACCTCAGGGTTAACATGGATCCTGCAGGGTAGGGTAGTCAAATCTTCATGTAGGTGCAACAGATGAGCGGTGCCAGGTGAATGGCAATCAGGCAACTATCAGAAAGGTCTTAGGGGACAGGCAACACGTGGCACAGACAAGGTGGGCACACAACAGCTTTGCATGCCTCAGCCAGGCTCTCCAGAACCAGAGGGGAGTAAAACCGTGTGGTCACTGGGTGGCTGTAATGTGTGTGCAGGCCACGAGGACTTGTCTGATCCCTTGCCTCAGGGAGGGATCGATCACGGATACCTTCCTCAAACAGGAACCTTCCTCCTCCTCCTTTCCCATCCCCCCAAAAAAGTGGTGTCCCCATCACCAGCCAGAACAACCTGCCTTGGGCCAAGGGGCTGATCTTGGAAAGACCTCACTAAACGCCAAGGCATCAAGCAACCTCCACTTTAGCTTTTTCCCTCACCCCATTCCTAAACCCAACCCAGACACATTAGGCAAAAAATCCTCATCAGGACTGCCAGCTCCCACCTTGTCACCGCCAGAAACAGGAGGCATCCCCTCCTCTAGCTCCAGGTTGGTGGTCACTTCTTCCCAGGGTCCATTTGGTGATGCCAGCATTGCTGTCTCCTGCCTCTGGCCATGCCTGGTGAGCAGCACACCACCTTGCTCTCCATCAGGCAGCTCCAGGTTCTCCCTCTGTCCTCTCCTTCTCCTGTAAGAGCCTCAGTTGTGCTCCCCAAATCTCCCCCCACCTGGCCCAAGGCTGCACATTCCTCCCCAGCTCTTCAGAGCTCTGAGCTGTAGCCTTTTTCCAACAGCTCTAATTCAATTACAGCCTCTTCAAATATTTCAGTTAGGCTTTGAACTGTTTGGTGGAATTTGCATCTAGCAAAAACTGGATTTGCTTCTCTATTATGGGCACTTCCTATGTATGAGAACGAGACCCCACTGCATTAGCATTCTGGTCACCATGTTCAAAAGGTGCCGCTGCTTTTTTAATGCTTTCCTCCCCCTGCTCTCGAGGAAGAAGCAGCCTCCAGTTTCTCCTTGGGGTGTGCTCTGTGCGGAGCCTCACAAGAAAACCTCGAGTGTCAATGATGATTATGATTCATAACCAGAGTATTTAATGCATGATTTTTCCAGCCCCATTTTTTTCTCTCGGACGCTGCAGTCCAGGTGCACAGGAGCCAGTAATGCCATGTGCTGCTGGAAGGCATTGGTCCTGCCACAGAGAAACATCTTCCATCTGCTTTACAGACGAGGACCATAAAGAGTTTTGTACAATAACTCCCTCTCCCAGCTGCTTGCTTTGACTCCGAGCATATGATTGAGTCAGGGAAAAACAGCCTCTGTCCGGGCAGGAGTGGTCCAAGAAGGCAGGGTGCCAACAAAGAGACAAGATGAACATGAAGGAGAGGAACACGTTCTGCTGTAAAACTCCCTTGGCTCCACTGAGGTTGGATGTTTAAATCTGCTGGTTTATAGAAGAGATTTGTCTTCACGTTGCTTCGGCTGTGTAGGTAAAACCCATGTGAAGTTTCACTGAGGAAGAGGATGCGCTTTGAGATAGATCTTGTGATCTGCTCAAGCCCACTTGAGATGTTGGCCAAAGCTTCTCTGCTTGCAAGTGGTGAATGGCATGCAAACGGCAACTGGGTAGAGAGACCTGCATGGGGAAAGAAGGCAAATATTAATGAAGAGGTGTAACCGTGTCTTATCCCCCTTTTGTGGGGCTACATATAAGCCCAAGGCACAGGGATTGGCTTTTGGGTGCTGGCTCCAAGGTTTGGATCTTAGAGATGGCATGTGGGAAGGGTCCTGTGGAATCGGAACCCTGGCAGGTGCTGTTTCTCCATGCCACATCTTCATGGTCTTGCAGAGGTCAGTCTGCTCTCCACCATCAGGTGATGATGAAAACCAAAAGGCAGGGCTTTGGAAGCAGTAGTCTTCTAAGGAAAGGAAGGCTGGCACACTCGAGATGCACTCAGCCATGGCTTCGTGTTGAACCGTGCAGCCCGTTGTGCCAGAAGGAAGAGCTACGTCCCTCCTCGCTAACCTGCAGCCTGATGCGGCCGTCTAAAGCAAAGCCCAGCTGCACGTAGATTTGCCACTTTGGCTTATAGACCTGCTGTTGCTCCATCTCCTGTTGCTCTTGCAGGAGAAAAATCCTCTTAAGTCTCTGGGCAAACAGGACCTGCTGCCTTTGTATAACGCACTTGCCGTTCTCTGAGCTCTCTGCAGACGGGCAGCGCTGAGCAGGGGCCTGGCGTTGTGCAGAGCAAACTTGCCATCTAGTGGGTGAGAGCATCTCTGCAGAGGTGGCTCGCGTTTATTTGCCTGCAACCGTCACCAGAGTGGGATTTATCTCTAATGAGTATCATCTAAAAGGGAGAGCTTCCACTTAACCTAGCCTTTGGGGTGAGAAGAGTACCTTCCCACACCAACTGGTGCAACTGGTCTACATCCACTAATTGCAAAGAGACGGGGTGCCCAGTTTTAACTCCAAGCTTACTTTTCGCCCACTAGTATTAGGCGAAATACCTGGGGATTTACTGTCTGACTGTGGCTTGCTTTTGGGCTCAGCGGCTGCAGCCAGAGCTCCAGCGCGGGGCTCAGTGACTGCAGAGATTTTCTTACTACTTGCCTGATTGCGGTATTTTTCATAGTTCTAATTAAAGAGAGGACTCTGCGTATTTCCAACACCCATTATATGCATCTCCTGCGGGTAATTGGTTTGTTTTAAAAAAAAAAAAAGAAAACAAACTGTTTTCTTCTGGCGGCTCCTACAAATTAGCGATGCACAAAGTGCGTTTCCCCGCAGTGTTACAGCGGGGCCCCTCCCTTAAACGCCCACAAATGCGCTCAAACTGTAATGTCATGGAGTGGAGAAGTGTTGACTATCCCCAGTTTTGAGAGGGGTTGGCGGATGCTTCACTTTACTGTCCTTTGGTGCAGCAAGCACCAGAAATTCTCTGGGAAGAGTGAAAGCATCCTCTGAGTTCAGCAGCGGTACGTGGGAGCTCCCTCTTGCCATCCCTGGTCCTTTGGAGCAACCAGGGCGAGTTCTGGTTGCAGAAGTCCACGGGGCTGCAGCAAGAACAGGATTTTATCACCCAAGGAGTCGTGCATGATTGCCTTAGCAGTAACACTTACAGAAATGAGGAGTTACTGAGCGGAGAGAGGTTCGAATCTGCAAACTCAGGGGCCATTTGTGCTCCATAAAATGTAAAGGCAAGTTTGAAGTATGAGGTGGAGTGGGGTAAAAGAAGTCCTTCTCGCACTGCAAGCATGAAATATGTTGGGTGTCAGGTTATTACTGGCTTTCGCCGATCGTAAAAATAACTCTTGAAAATCATTTCAAAATTTTTATTAAAGTTGCTGAAAGAACGGGAAAACCAGTCAGTGCATTGGAATATTAAGCGGTAGGGCTCTTCATTTGATAGCAACCATTATTCTCATTCTCTTGAGCCCTAAAGAGCTTTTATGGCCAAGAACCTTCTGTTTGACAGTCTTTTAGACGTGAAACCATTAAACGTGAACTGGTTGCAAGCAGGGTTAAGAGAAATAAGAGAATTAGAAGTGTAAATAGCCAACCAGTGAGGGGGTTGTGAGAATGAAAGGTTCTTGGTCTTCTTGGGCATGGGGAGGAGAGCCTACAAACAGAGGAGGGTAGGAGATCCCAGCTTCTTTGCCTTCCTACACCAGTGCCCTACACGTGTTTATTGATGGGCTGATCCATCTCTATGATTCTTTTCTTGTTTATATATTCTTCTTTCTCTCTTTACCATCTTTTTGGCCATTTTTTCCCCTCAGGACTGAATTGTCATTAACTTCCTTTTATTTTTCCTCATTTTGTTTTTTTTTGGTTGGTTTGTCTCACAGGGAGAAGGGCACGCATGTGCAGCTTTCATTATCTCACCCACCGGTGGGAAAGATGGAGTTTTTTGTCTGCATTTTTCTAGATCTCCTTTCTCCCTGGGAAGGCCAGGTAGCACCTCTTCATTTCTTTTTTTCTTCTCCATTTACTGACAGTTCCCTGTTTTGGTGAAAAGGATTTCATATTTGCTTCTATCCGTCATCCTTTTTTCCCTTGGATCTGCTTGATTTTTTTCATACCTAATGAAAAAAATCATTATTTCTTTTTCTTATATTACTCCATGTTCTTCTTCTGTACTAAAAGACCAACTTCCCTGAAATGTTAGGGTTTTTTTCATTTCCACAGTTTTTCTAATTGAGTATCTAATTTTTTTTCTTCACCTTCTTCATATTTTCTCACTTTTTTTCAATGAAGCACGGTGGAATTTTTTTTCCCAGATTTTCACCTTTTTTTTTTGCTTCACTTTTTCTTTGGGGTAGAGTGAGGGGATTTTTTCCTGATTTCTTCCCATTGGGGTCTGAAAGCAGAGCATTTTCCCTGCATTGCTACTCCCTGGGTGTCAACTTCCTTAAGCACAGCAGGGCAGCAACAGCCTTTATCTCATTTCTTATCATTTTTCCCCTGATGGGCAAAATGGTGGCAAATATTGTTTCTCATTTTTCTCATTTCTTTCCCATCATTTTTCACCTTTTTTTTTTTTTTTTCACTTGATCATTCCAATGGAACTACATGGCAGTGGCTTCCTCTCGTTTTACTTTTCTTTTCTTTTTGTTCTTTAATTTCCTCTCCAGTTTCTCGTTTCACCCAAGTGGCATCAGGTTATCTTTGCTCCCCCTTGGGTGGGTGGTTTTTCTTTTCCTTTTTTCCCCCCTCTATTCTCTTTTCACAAGGCATGAAACAACAGCGTTCATGATGGGGGTAAAGCCATAAACAGCCCCACACCCTTCACACAAGTCTCCTGGCAGGAGAGACCACATCTGGCATGGAGGGTCCCCATGTCCAGAGGCTCATTTTTAAACCCCTGCATGCTGAAGGCCATCAGGACACATGAGAAAATGCAAGACATGCTCCAGGCAGACACACAGAAGACCTTCAAGTGTTTTGGCCTGTCTCATGGTGGGACGCCTGTCGAAGCGGTTGGGAACGGGCAAGGAAAGGGCAGGGGTTGCAGCTCGTTTGGAAGTGGCTTTCAAAGGGCTCGTAAGACAGGTGTTTTGCTTTTCTCAAAATGTCTTGGGGGTTATTAAAGAAAATTACTCAGCATTTGCAACAATTAAATGAGTAAGGCAAATTTTGAGCAGGCTTCACTTCCCACGGCTCTCTAGGAAGGATAGGAGTTGCAGCCCATGACCAAAGGTTACTGATAACCCAGCCTTTTCCAGAAAAAATGGGAAAGAAATCAGTAGAAAGAATGAACATCTCTGAACACTCACCTTTTCCCAGATCCCTGAGGGACTGGCTGGGCAGGGGTCTGCCAGGAAACCATCCACGGCCGGCTCTTCAGCTTTCTCCGGGGACGTGGGGATCCGCTAAGGGATATCCCCATTTGTCCATCATAGAGTCATCACTCGCAGTTTCCTGGGGATAATGTGGTCAGGTCAGCACAATTGCTTCAAATTAACCAGCTTTTTCTAGAGGGTGTGGGGATTAATATATATATGAGAACATTCACTGCTGTCTTAACCACACTCCTGCAGGAACTGGGGTACATGAGCGACATGAGCAGAAAAGCTCTTGTTGGCTGGTGTTCTCCAACACCAGCAGGATTTAATTGCCATAAATCAAACGTGTTCGGTTAATTACTGTCACTTCCTCAGGGATGGTGTAAATTATTAGGAAAACACCTTTGATTAATCCCCATTACCTAGAATTGATGGGAAATCTTTGTTAAAACCCACCGACGCCTCTGCTCAGCCACTGCTACCCACAATGCACTAGGACAAGGGGTATGACCCTAGGAAGAAATGTCTTCAGTGAAATTCATTTAGAAAGCTGAGAAATTGCCACTACAAGGTAAGTGTGGCTCATCATCACTCTCATTGCTCAAAATTGCCAGGAATAAGGAGAGTGCCTTATCCAGAGTAAAAACAGATATCCTGACCCCCTATAGAGATGATGGCATTTATCAACATAAATTATATGTATTTCCACTGCCTTCAGCCACCTCAGAGTAATTCACACTTGCAGAAAGCCGCTGGTCCCTCCAGCACGCATTATCTTCATGGCAGTCAACCAGCGTCCAACAGAACTGGTTTCCAATCACAACTGTGTCCTGATGAATGAGTATATTAAGAGGCATTGGCTGGAGTTCCTAGGGATGCTGGGAATTAATCAGCTGATGACAAATCTGCTCCTGATCAACCATCATTAGCTCCCATTTCCCCCGGAAAGGGGGGAATTACTCACCATGTGCACAAATTTCCTCCAATTAGCTGACGTCGTCCATGGAGAAAGGGAACAAAGCTGCTTGGGACAAATACGCCGCCAATTGACTGCCAGTGCCTCAGTCATAAATAATAATGGGAATTGTTCACTATAAGTACAAAATGCATCCAATAAATCTAATTACCTAGAAATTAAGATAATTAATTAGCATAAGACAAGCCTAGTTCTGCTTAACAATACCCACCATTCCATGCAAATGACCGAATTATGCTTCATCAACAGAATGCGTACCTGATGAAGCAGCGCTCTTCAGGGATGGTGGGAACTGATCATGGCAGACAGAGGAACGGAAAGAAACACAAACAAAACCCAAGCTGTTGACCGTGTGGGTTTCTCAAGGTCTACGGGAGTTTTTGTCACGAGACGAGGAAGTCTATTCGCCACCAAACCCAGAGCCTCCCTCCGGATGAAGTTACCCTCCGTGAGCAAAATACTCTTTGCTACTTGCTGTTTTAAGGGGTGTTTAGTAACTAAATGCATTAAAGCAGGTGAACAGCTACAGCTCGCTCCGATCATCACAAACGCCCCAGAAATAGCGGGAGATAGTATAGGCAAAAAATGCTGCTGATTAAGTAGCATCCTATAGAAATTATTGGAATTAGATAGTAGACAG
Source organism: Larus michahellis (assembly GCF_964199755.1). Lineage (NCBI taxonomy): Eukaryota > Metazoa > Chordata > Aves > Charadriiformes > Laridae > Larus > Larus michahellis. The sequence goes on from NC_133908.1 coordinate 1,734,048, forward strand.
CAAATATGCTTTTAGTCAAGCACTATTGCACATTGCATTACTGTATGACACTGATAACTAACCAGGAGAAAAAAATGTCTTTTACAGGCTGATATTGTCTCAGAATAGTAGAAATTAATCAGCAGATGGTAAATGTACTTCCATAAAATCACCACGGTCCACACTCCCCATTGATTGGCTGGAGTTAGTCATGCTAATCAAAGGAATAGCGCTGATTAACCAGTATTGCCCAGGAAGAGTGGGAATTAGTTAATTAACATAAGGCAGGTAGATTTTCATTTAGTCAACGCTGACTAGGAGCCGTGGGTATTTCTCATCATAAGCAGAAATTGTCTGCTTACCTGGCACTTCCCAGGAAACTGCTACAATCTAGTGTGACTAAAATTAACTGCCACCCCCGAAAACGGCAAGAGAAGCAGCCTGTATCAGCATAAAGTAAATATATCTTCAATTAGCCACTACCTGTAATTCATACAAATGGTGGGAGTCCTTACCGCAGCCCCAAATGGCTCTGATTAACCAGCGTGGCTTAAGAATCAGGATAATTAATGAGCAGGAGGCAAATATGTGCAATATATACAATTAAGCACCTTATCCTCCATTCCGTGGGATGGCTGGTATTCCTGCAGTGCTCTTTTTCTCAGTACAGTTGCCCCGGAGGTGACCGCAGACCCGCTGAGCCCCTTCCTCCCAGTCTCCTGGCCGGTCTGCAGGGATGCTCTGGCCCTTTGGGATTAAAGCTTCTGCTGAGGGATGCTGGATGAGACCATTAACGCTGGTCCATGACAGCAGCTTGCTCACTTGCGAGCCCCCATCCTGGGCAGGTTGGACTTGTTCCCATGGCTGGCTCTCCAGCCTTCAAGTCCAGCCTTGCCAATGGTTTTTCCCACCCCGCTCAAAGCCTTGTAGCCCTTCTTTCATCTCTAGCCAGCCCTCAGACCAGCACCTCCACGCAGCCCGTGGTGCTGGTCCAGCCCCAGCCTTGGCCAAAAAGGACGTCAGCCTTTTGCTACCTGGGTGAAGCCATTCATGTTTGCAATCTGTTCCCGTCCAGCTACCTCCGGCTTCACAGCACATTTTTCTCGCTTGCAGTTAAGTCCTTTTCAGGTTGCCCTGGGGTCTCCACGCTGTTCTTTGCACATGCTTTGACTTGTAACCTTAACGCTTCTGCTCAGCGATGGTACCAGTGGCCCAGGTGCGTGTGTGTTAACACACACCTGCCCACCGCTACGCAGGGGGATCCAAACGGCGTCCATCAAGCACCAGGAGAAAGCACAGAGCTCTGGCTAACAGGCTGCCAGGGATGCAGGCACGTGCAGGTGAGTAATGTCCCACATGCCTATGCAATAATTCTAGCTAATTAGCCTCACCTGCAGTTCCTGCAGAAGGATGGGGACGATGTTTTCCTTCTGACAAACTCCACCGATTACACAGACGGCTCTAAACGTGGCCGGGACATGATTACCCTGGTGCAACCGCTCCGCACTGCTCTGCCTGCCATCTCCCTTTCAGAAAAGATGAGAACTGCTCACGCAAAATGAGGATGCCACCAATTACTCTGCGTTTCTCAGAGGGGGGAATTTAATCAGCGCAGAGCAAATATATCAGCCATGATCCACAAGTATCCTCAATCCCCAGGCATTAGGAGATGCTCTCCATAAGTAAATATCTCTAATGGGTGAGCGCTCTCCATAAAAACATACAGAATTCCTCAACAAGAAGGCAAGTGATCTCCCAGCTAAGCAGCGCTGCTGCGGGTGGGTGGCTCTGTCAACAGTAGAAAACATTGAATTTCAAATACCAACCTGGCCTCAGTTCATTTCATCCAGGCATGAGGTGGGGACCATCTTCAGCTTCACCCTTGGAGGCCCGAAAGGCCACCGCAGGCAGTAGGACTGGGGAGCTCCCAGCGAAGGTCCTGAGTCTTTGTGGTTCAACTTGCCAATTTCACCCTCTCGGTTAAGATAGTCCTTTCTTTTTTCCCCTCGGCAAAGCACGCTCAGCATTCCTTATGATCACAGATAGCCAGTCCCAAGGACCTTCAGCCAACCTTCCCCGTCTGCCAGGCAGAAATCTCCTCCTTCTGCAAACATTCAGAGATATCGGAGATGCTTCCCTGACCTATGCAGACCTGGATACATATTACATTATTATAGTGGGTTATTTTATTATTGTTATATTATATTAGTGTATATATACTAGTATACTGGATCCGTATTACATTACATTACACTACATTTATATATTATATTATATTATTGTATCAATATTGGATGAGAACAACCATTTCTATATTTCAGGCCATGCATCTTTTGCTTGGCATAAGCCTCCCAATAGCCCTTTATTGTTACCAAGAATATTCAGCCTCTCGGGCTGCTGTTTTTGTACATCTTTTCAAATTGTGTTCAGATACAAATCAGAGTTTGCTTCCAAATTGCGTGTCATACATCCCCGTCTCCAGGAGTTTAGGAGTTTCTAGGACACTGCGTCTCACTGCCAGTCCCGAAAGCAGAGGCTTTGGGACTGGGAATCTCTGTGTTTTCTATCTCAGCTCTCTGGAGGTGTATTTCGGCGCTGACACTGATGCAGACAGGTGGAGGGGACCATGCACCGTCCTTCTTTCCTGTTTTCCTCCATTTTCTTTTTCTGGCTGGCAGTGAGCTGCCATGAAAATAGCTGGAGTTTCACAGCCAGATGGTGATTTAGAGACCCTAATTTCTAGGGTAACACACCTTTAAGTAGGATAACCTCGGCTGCTGAGGGAGATCGAGTTCAGCACAGTCCTGCAAAGAAAAACTCCAAAAACCTAAAGAAAACACAAGAATGAAAACCTTTAACTTGTTACACTCCCATACACGCACAGTTACCTAGCTGTTGGCTAACACACGGTAGCGACGTAGCAAAAGCTTGCAAGGTACTGATAACATCGAAAAATACTTAATGGTATTTGTCTGTGGAAATGGAGGATTTTTTTTTTTCTTTTCTGCTGCCTCTGTTTATTAGAGGGGAAAAAGGCTCATGAGAGACAACTTCAATTTGCAGCCCTTGCAAAGGCCATGTTGTTACAGAAGATTTTAAAATAGCCAGGCAAATTATAAACCTATATGGGCTACATTAGAGGAACCTGTTATAACCCCATAAGTTACTTCCTAGGCAATCTAACTGACAGGGGACGGTAGAGAAAACAATCACCCAGAGCCCACCATAGTGTGCGCCCCCCCGCAGAGCGTGAGCCCTACGGCAGACACGTGTGCCTCGCTGCAACACCCACCCGATAGGGATAACGGGGGGAGCCCGGTGCATCCTTAGACCACTGGAAAGATGAAGGAAGATCTGGATCCCAGTTAGCAGAAGCAATATAGTTGACCGGAAGATTCTGTACGTGTAAATATAGCTATAGGTTTGCTGCTGCCTGTTCAAAGGCTGTAGGAGTAAGAGCTATCCTGTCCCGGACAGGCTTTTCAGCGCAGAAGGGCCCAAAAGATGAAGCGTGTTGCTGGCCCTCCCTGGTTAACCTGGGACGAACCATCGTCTGACCTGAACTGAGCCATCGTCTGACATGGCAAACCCTCGACCTGGGGGAAAGATACAGCTGTTCCCAAAAGCCTAGTAGGAGCACGCGGTTTAAGAGATCACATCCCTTCCAGGTATTTTTACTATGTGCAAATACAGAGGTGTTTTCTTTTTAAACCTCCTAATTTTATAAGCAAACAAAACAAAAAAAAAAGCATTAGATGGCTGAGATCTGGGGTCCTGCTGGGCTTCACTTAGCTCAACTTTTCCCTGACACCATGCGAACTGGAAGCGTAATGTGTTTTATTTTTAAATAGAAAAATATTGACTCATACATAAGGATCAGTCCCGAGCATCCCTGGCAAGAGGAAAAGCCGGATCCACAGACACCCACGGACACCATTATCACAGTAAAAATAGTGACAGCTGACAACTGCTGGAATTAGCTTCCCCGATTACAAATACCAGTTTTCCTCGGGGATCTCCTTGTGCTACAGGGCTTCTCCCTCGTGCTTTCATTTCCTCTTTATATATAAGGCAGAGGTGAATGTTGGTGGTTTGTGTTTTCATATATTATTCCTTGCATCCGACAGCAAGGTTTACATTTTCGGCTCACCAGAGGACATGTGGAAACCCTGTGCTAGCCCTGGGCATCTCACCGGGGAGAGGCAGCCCAGACCCTTTCTTGGGTCACCATTAAAGGACTGGCAACAAAAAGAGCACAAAAGAAATCATCAGTTCAGATCTCCACTCCGATTAAAATGCTTTATGCCACAAAAAGGCAGATTTGATGTGATTCTGTGGCAGGTGCCAGGAGTGAGTGATGAGCAGCTTTCACCGAGGGATTTTTAAATAGAGGGCTTTCATTCCTAGCAGCTTTTCTACAGCAATTTCTGTTAAACAACTTCTCCTCCTGAAGAAAAGGCTTTTTGTTACCCAGACCATTTTATTTCTGAAAGCTCCTCCCTACATCTTCCCCATAATCCAGAGCTCTTCACACCCGGCTAAGAATTCAGTGCCAGCGCCTTCCCGATGTGTGCTCTTTGCACTGAGCAGGTTTCAACAAGGGGCAGCTTTGGAAGCCTCTAACTGAAACTGTGTTTTCAAAAATGTCAGCCAGGCTCCTGCAGTGAAGGGTCCGATAGGGCCCACCTTTAACCCCCACCTTTAACCACGCAGCCTCACGGTGGTGATGATGTTTAATCACAGAATGATAGAATGGTTGGGGTTGGAAGGGACCTTAAAGCCCATCCAGGGACACCTCCCACCAGACCACGTTGCCCCAAGCCCCGGCCAACCTGGCCTTGAACCCCTCCAGGGATGGGGCAGCCACAGCTTCTCTGGGCAACCTGGGCCAGGGGCTCACCACTCTCAAAATGAAGAATTTCTTCCTCACATCTCACCTAAATCTGACCTTTCTCAGGGTAAAACCATTCCCCACGGTCCTATGGCTCCCCTCCCTGCTCCAGAGTCCCTCCTCAGCTTTCCTGGAGCCCCTTGAGGGACTGGAAGGGGCTCCAAGGTCTCCCCGGAGCCTTCTCTTCTCCAGGCTGAACCCCCCCAGCTCTCTCAGCCTGTCCTCCCAGCAGAGGGGCTCCAGCCCTCCCAGCAGCTCCGGGGCCTCCTCTGGCCCCGCTCCAACAGCTCCGTGTCCTTCTGCTGTTGGTGCCCCAGCGCTGGAGGCAGCACTGCAGGGGGGTCTCCCAGAGCGGAGCAGAGGGGCAGAATCCCCCCCTCGCCCTGCTGCCCACGCTGCTGGGGATGCAGCCCGGGCTGCGGGGGGTTTCTGGGCTGCCAGCGCACGTTGCCGGGGCGTGTGGAGCTTCTCATCCACCAACACCCCCAGGTCCTTCTCCTCAGGGCTGCTCTCAAGCCATTTTCCACCCAGCCTGGACCCTGCACTTGGCGTGGTTGAACTTCATGAGGTTCACATGGGCCCACCTCTCCAGCCTGTCCAGGTCTCTCTGGACGGCATCCCTTCCCTCCAGCAGTTCAACCACTCCACACAGCTTGGTGTCATGAGCAAATTTGCTGAGGGTACACTCAATCCCACTGTCCATGCCACCAACAAAGACGTTAAACAGTGCAGGTCCCCATGTTGATCCCTGAGGAACATGACTCATCACTTGTCATCACCTGGACATCAAGCTGTTGACCACACCTGTTTGAGAGAGACCATCCAACCAATTCCTTATCCATCGTCAAATCCTTGGTTGAGATCCCTTAAATCCTCCATAGACAGTCCCTTGTTACAGGTGCACAAAATGCTATAAAACAGACATTGTCAGGTAATATTTTGTTATAGAGGACATTTTCTATAGCATTACAAATGACATGTTGCCTCATCAGAACTTTCTGGATTCTTTATAAACACATCGGTTTTTTTCTTTTTTTCCCTACACGGCAGTTCATCATTTGTGGCACAGAGCATTGGCTCTAGGTATTTCCTCCAGCTTTCATCAGGACTTTGGTTACACTAAATTAAAAATAACATCTGCTTTCAGATTCTTGCACTTCCTTCACATTTTGCACCAGATGCTTTCAAGGTTGCATCGGTATCCCAAAGCTGTGCTGGCTGATAGACTTTCCAAGCAGAAATCGAGGCAGAAGCATCAAGTTTTATGGTTTCTAATGACACTAGTTGCAATCACACAGTCCGTTCCTCCTAGGATCCCCGTGCACCATGCAGTTCTCCTGCACACATCTCTGCCTGTTCCTTCCCGTCTGTCTCCTCAGCATTTTTCCTTTTCACCATTTTGTGCATTTCACAACGAACAGAAGCTGCTGCATCTCACTGAATTTTTTCACTCTACATTCCAACCAAAATCCTTGTTTCTGCAACGCATGCCGTATCTCTATTTTAACAACCCATCACACACTCCCCGTTTTGCCTTTCATCACAGAGCTCAACATCGGCATCACACCGATCTCACTCCGCTTCCGTTTTCAGTCTCATTATGTCTTCTGCATTGCACATACATCAACATTTACATCTCAACCACACCAGGCTCAGCCGGCTCCCTTTTCTTGCACTGCAAGGAGCACATCTCATCCTCACTAGTGGATTTAGCCCCAAAAGCCAGGGAAAGAGCCTCATGGTTACTGTCAAGTGGGACCCCGGGCTGGGGCACATCGCCTCTGCTCCCCACAGCTCCTTCCAGCTCAGGAGAGCTGCACGTCTCCTCCAGCCCAGGAAGACCAGATACAAACATGAGCAGACATTTCAGACTCTTGGGGATACGAGCATCTGCTCTTCAAGCTGTGTCATGTCCTAACGAGTCCCTTGCAGGTGTTGGGCTCCCCAGGGCGGGGGGGTGTACCCTGCTGCTGTAACTCACATTTCCATGGTGTGCTCCAGCAAACGGGGGGAAAACTTTGCCCACCCGTGAGATGTGGGCTGTGGTTTGGGCCGGACTGGCCACTGAAACGAACAACAGATGCTCTCTTTTACTTCTCTCCCCTTCGGAGGAGGGAGGGCATCTTCCTTCAGGGAGAAAAGGATGAGAGAGAAAAGAGACTTATGAGTTGAAAAAAGAAACTAAACTACTTTAATAAAAATATTAATAAAACAATTAAAAGAAAATAATGAAATATATACAGTATATACAACCTGCATTGAGCTCCCAGGATGACAATCACATCACTGTCAGCACTACAAAAGTCCCAGATGGGATTCAGCGACAGACGGGAGCTGGATTCCAAGTCTGGATTCAGGACACACGGATCGGAATCAAAGGCAGACAAACAGACAGAGTCCTCCTTGGATGTCAGCCAGCGAAGAAAGAGGCTGACCCTTTGATCCCTCAGCTTTTATACTGAGTATGGGGCAGGTGGGATGGAACATCCCATTGGTCAGTTTTGGTCACCTCTCCTGTCCCCTCCTCCCCACAGCTGCGACCCCTCTACACTTTTCTGATTCCAACCCTCCAATGGGGCAAATAATGAAGTGAGCTGACCTGGGTTGTTAGAGCAATAAGTATAAGCAAGAGCCTCTATGCATACCATGCCTTGGCATTAACTATAAACATAGGTCTTATCCCTCTGGGAGTGAACAGTGTCTGAACAATGTGCTGTTAATTGCAGAGTTCAGTTAATTAGAAGAGGTTTAACTGAAAAGTAAAATTACAGAACAGAAAACTGGTTCCATTTTATCCCAAACCAAGACCATCAGCCATCTCAGCCTGGTGTCCCCGTAGCAAAGGCTGCAGAGAAGCTGCATCCAGAGCTCAGTCTTGGCCCCGGCATGGCAGCCACTGCTTCCTTCTGTGCAGGAAAACGCTGTGCAGGGGCAGGAGAGGTGTGGGACTGATGCAGATCTACCATCTCCGGTGCTTGTCTCTGCAGTGAAAATAGACCCCGACAGGCCCACAGGACAACCCTCTGCACGGTAAAATCTCCGTGATAAGTTACTCTCTTGCAGACTGAACAGCTCGGGTAACAAATGAGTGGACTGTGACCTGCAGTGTAGGAGTAAAGGGAATTACGGAGCACTTTAAGGAGATTCATCATTCCACTGAACATTGGTAGGTGTCGACTTTGACCTATTTTTTTTCCCCCTTTTGTAAATTATCTCTTTCCTGCAGAGTAAACTCTTTTGCCGGAGAGCAGCACTGCTATTTACTGATGATGCTGGCGACAAACATAGACCAAAGCCACCTCCGCAGGAGCAGGGCTGTGCCTCTTAGCTGTCATTCTGGCTTCAGCCAAGCACCTACACCTCGCTCTGGCTGCACAGGGAGGCAGCAAACCATGAGCCTGCCTGTGGTTAACAAAAATCTTAATCAGCAGCAACGCTGGCACTGGCCTGCAGGACTTGGCCAAGGCCCAGCACCTTTTAGATGAGTCGGGAAAGTACAAATGCAAAGCACTATCTTCCAAAATTTCAGAAATTCCTTCTTTATTGTTTAGTTTTAAAGCCATTTTGCAACTCAGCTGGCAGGCAACGTTAATCTGGTGCATGGGAGCTGAATACAGCACCAGGACATTGCAGGCTTTCCCGGCTTTGCACCTGATGATGGTTATGGGAGTACGTTCCCAGACATCCATTTCCTACCACCTCATGCCTGCCGGTTCTCCTTGGTGAGAAATCTCTGGGCAAAGACCTTGAGGGGCTGGTGCATGTCCAGAGAAGGGCAACGGAGCTGGTGAGGGGTCTGGAGCACAAGTCTGGTGAGGGGCAGCTGAGGGAGCTGGGGGTGTTCAGCCTGGAGAAAAGGGGGCTGAGGAGAGACCTCGCTCTCTACAGCTACCTGAAAGGAGGGGGTGGCCAGGGGGGGGCGGTCTCTTCTCCGAGGGAACAGGCGATGGGACAAGAGGAAACAGCTTCAAGTTGCGTCAGGGGAGGTTTAGGATGGATATTAGGAAAAATTTCTTCATGGAAAGCATTATCAAGCATCGGACCAGGCTGCTCAGGGAAGTGGTGGAGTCACCATCCCTGGGGTTATTTAAAAGATGGGCAGACGTGGAGCTGAGGGACGTGGTTCAGTGGTGGGTTTGGCAGTGTTGGGTTGATGGTTGGACTCGATGACCGTAAAGGTCCTTTCCAACGAAATGTTACAGGTGCATGAAACAGAAACTAAGCACCCTGAGCATGCTGAACAGGATCAACCAGGCTGTTTCTCATGCTCTAGGTCAGGGTTTGCCTCTGCAAGCCATGAAAACAAGGCAGACATCAGTATGGGGAGCTATCAGCATTGCATGAAATAAATAGCCCGGGTTCAGGGCTGCTTGGAAAGTGTGTGGTGACACACCAGCTCCCATCCTCAGCTATTCTTCCTGGTGTTTGACAGCAAAGCGTCTTCTCCCTGCCATCCTCTGGATGGCTCCAAAGCAAAGCAGTAGGACTTGCTGCAGCGCACAAGGCAGCAGAGGCAACGCCGACAGCATCAGCCAGAGCAGGAGCTGCAGGTGTCAGTGCTGAGCAGGGTCCCACCTGCACCCCAGCATTAAAGAAATGGTCAAAACTGGAGGAAAAAAAGTGAATATATGACTGTTTCAAGAGACAAAACTGCTGCAGTCTAACTCTGTCCACTGCCTCACACCATTCTTTAAAGGCTTCTCCCAGAGACATATTAAACTGTCCCCCAAATGCCAGCACTTCTATGGGACCATGAGTGCTAAGCCTTCATGTAAAACTCCATTGCAAGAGAACTCCCATCCCGGTTCTCATTTAAAAGGAGCACCCCACTCCAGAATCAAATATAATAAAGAGACACCAATTAGATCAGGTAGGTTTCTTTTTTTTTTCCTGTGAAATAGTTGCAAGTTCTTGCTACAGGCAGCCTCCAACCCACTCAAAACCTTCCAGCAGGAGTGCGACCAGACTGGGAAACTCCCAGGCGAGGGCCATCCAAGCTGAGTCGTTGACATCTGTGTACTAAAACCAGAATAACAGCATTTGCACTTCATAGCAGCTGAGAAGGTGCTGCCTGGTTCTGCAGGGAGGGAAGGAATTCATGTTCAAGCCCAAGAGGCTCATCACCGAACACCCTCCTGAGCAGCCATCCTCCCCGGGGTATCGCCTGCGGCAGCATCACTCCTGCGCCCATAGGCAGGGAAGCACCTGATCCTTGCTGCAGCTGTGGCAGATTTCACACCTGGACACTGACAACTTAAAGTTACACCAGTTTAAGCTAAAGCAAAGCCTTGGTGCTCTGCTTGCAAGACTCTCCCCGAGCCTTGGACCCAAACCTGGAGGTCTCCCTGCCGCAGCTGTCTCCTGTCCCTCCTCTTCTGGGCAGGGGGGGACCCATCCTCCAGGCTCAGCTCCGTCATACCTGCATCGTCTGCGGCACGAGCAGTGCCCCACGCACATGCAGCCCAGGGCTTTGCACCCAGCCAATTGCACCCAGAGCCTTGCATTCAACAGCCAGGACCCTGCTCCCGGACCCTGCACCCCACCACTCTGCACCCCAGCATCTGGGACCCCCCATATGGCAACCAGGACCCTGCACCCAGACCCTGCACTCAGGCACCAGCACCTGGGACCCTCCACCCTCCCACCTCAGACGGTGCACCCCAACAGGGAACACACCAGTGCCTGGGACCCTGCACCTGCACCCAGGGCCCTGCGCCCAGATCGTGCACCCCAACAAGGTGCACCACACTGCCATCCCCACTCCTCCAGGCACACACAGCCCGTGAGCCTTCCTCGTCCCCGTCCCCACAACTCTTAACCCCGCAGCATCCTCTTGCTTCCATTTACACATCCAATGGAGAGCCCAAAAGCAAAAAGGAGGAGGTTTGTCACCATTGGCTTAAAGAAGAGGATCTACCTGGGGTGCTTCGCCCCCACAGCACCTGGCAAACCCACACAGACGGGAATGTCATAGTGGTGACCACCTGCAACACCTCCAGAGGGAAGATGAAGATCAAGGAGGGTTTTTCTGAGGCCCCTCAATGAGAGCCACCTCACCCCTGAGCCTGAGCTCATAACCCATGGCCACCTCCAAAGCCAAAGGGAGAAAGAGGCCCCTCTACAGGACAAATTCTATGTGGAGACGTGTCCAAGAAAACCCCATTAAAGCTTTCTATGTGTTCTGCAGCCATAGGAACATCCTGCTTTGATGAAGTGGCTGCTCCCTAAACCCAGCAGACAGATGGGTCCCCACCAGGCCATGACCCACCTGATTCTTCAGGACTAGCCTTGAAAGTCTTCATTTGTCTGGAAGACAAGCAGAGCCAACGAAGAAAACATTTCACTTGTGCTACAAGGGAGAGCATCTCTGTACACCGAATTGGCAGTGTAGGAGTCCAGGTCCTTCTGTTACTAACAAACATGAAGTGTTCTCTATGGAGACCTTCCTCTCTTAGCTTGGCTGATGCTGCCTCTGATCCAGCCAAAGCTGTTCTTTGGGTTTATTTCCCTGGTGAACGTGGTGGTGCTGGGGAACCTGAGGGGGGAATCCGTGGGGAACCTGAGTTGCAGGAGTTTGGGAATAAGATGGAGTTAAGCCATGCACGGAGGAACACTGTATAATTTCTATTATTCCTCAGTTACCAAAGGGAAACTGGTGAATGCAAAATTCTTTCCTTGTTTCTATCATAGCGTCCCTGCTCCAGCACCTGGAATAGGCTTTGTCGTGCATGAAACACCGCAGCAGCTTGACTTCGGACATGGAATAATTTAGAGATAAAAGCATGAGTAAACAGTGTTTGAATCTCTGCTGTCCAGAGCTGTTTCTTTACGCCATCAGGTCCTCCAAAGAGAGGACCAGAAGAATATCTGAGACCTGAATCTCCTCTGAGCATCCTGCAAATTCACAACCCCCTTCCAACTATTTTTACCATGCAAGCTCAAAGCCTCCTGGTCATCCGTCACCATTTCCATCCGTCATCCCCAACTCCTCCCAGCCCTGGCTGGAGAAGCAGACGGTGACAAACCAACCCACTTGCTGAAGCCAGAGACCAGAGACGCTGGCAGGGCCGTCCGCACCCTGGTCGCCCACCGGCTGGAGGCACGTCTCCAGCTCCAGGGTGACCTGCGGTGGGAGGACAGACACTGGCCCCGGGGCTTGCAAGTAAAAGCTGAGCCAACCTCAGCTCTCTGCTGCTTCAACCACCTGGTGTGACCGACTCCTGGTGGCGCCTTTTCTTCTGCATCAGTGTACTGCGCTCTCTGGCATTTGCGTGCTCCAACAGACATGTGTTGGAGTGCTAAAGCCAAGAAGTCAATGAAGGAGAACAAATCTCTGCTGTTTAAGTCCCAACAAAACCTTGTAAAGACGCAGTGTTTTACATACACTTTAATTCGACATGTCATTACATTCCTTCTTCAAAAGAGCAAGACGTACTCTAGCTGTCTGTCAAACTGCCTTAAACCCAATATTTCCATGAATTGTTGAAGGACCAGCAAGTTTCCATCAGTAAAGGAAATTCACCACCGTCGATCTTCCACTTAATACTTCTTCAGCCTCCTCCAGAATCAAAACCTTCACGCACATAACGAGGAGGGAAGGACGGAGGCTCAGACAGGGAACCCCACAGGTGAAAGCGCCAGTGATGAAAACGTTGCTATGATCATTCAGAGATTTGGGAGCCATTTCTGCCTCAAAAGGATCAGTTTTATCTTTCCTAGTAAGATTCATATGACCAGGAACCTCCGCCTGCTCTTTGCAAAGACGTTCGTGCAGCCTGGCAAGCATTTGGGTTTTAATTAAAAGCTCTTCAGGACAAAAAAAACCACAACAACGTAGCCTGCACCACAGTTCTCTTGTGAAACTTAAAGGGAAAAAAAATAATGCAATAACTTCAGCCAGGGAACGGCTGTACATCGTAAGTAATTTCAGAAATCTCCCGATCCAACATTGCAGAAAAACATAATGAAAAACACTTCTATTTTAATTGGAAAAATGCATACAGATATTTCAATTCTCATACCCTCCCTTCCCCTGGAAGGAGGCATAGTAATAAATTACTGCAAGAAATTCTCATTATCCCCTTTGCCCACGGAGCAACTCTCCTTGGACGCACTCCTGCAAATTAAAAACAGCGTTCTCTCCAATGAGATGTCTAGGGACTGAGAAATAGGTTTCTCCTTTTCAAAATTAAATTAAGGCATCTGAACAGAAGAATTCCCCGTTGTTTTTTTCATTACACATTGCTCCCTGCAGCCATCCCAGGGTCAGTGCTCCCAGCTTGGCTGTGCGGCCGGATCCTGCTTGCCTGGGGCCACTTGGCAGCTCCAAGATGCCGTCACAACCACGCAGCCCTTTTTATTGAGGTCTTTGCAGGAGCTTTGCAATGGCATTCATTGCAGGTTCATGCAACCCTGTAGCTGCGACACCCGGGCTTCATCGCAGCCCCTGCAGAGGCCTTGGTGTCCCCAGGGACAACAGGATGCAGGTGAGATCGCTCATAGGGAAGGGAGCGCTCCCATGAAACAGCCCGACGCTGCCCCAAACGCCGGTGTCCCAGTGGGGCTGCCGGCAGCCCCAGAGCTGCGTTTGTAAGGAACGGGGACGGCTTCCGCAAGAAGGGCTGAACCAGCCCCCACCCGGCATCTCCCTGCGGTATCCCCGTCCTTCCCCTGCGCTCCTGCCCAAGCCCTGGCACTTGCTCAGACACTTCGTAGAGCCAGCAAAAATCTGGGCTCGCCAGCTTTCTCCAATACCCTCATCCAGCAGAAATTGTCCCCAGGGTGGATAGGTGACGGTGGCGAGTATCAGAGAGAGAAGAGGAAGGGGAGAGCAGAGGAGCAGGACTTCTTCTTTCCCAGGGCAGCCATCTCCTAAGTCATCTTGAGCATCCCTATAGCATCGTGTCCTGACCTTGAGCTGGGCTGAGTCCTCTCGCTGTCCCCAAGAGCAGGCTTCTGCCAGGAGAGTGAGCTGATTCCCATCAGCTGCTCAGTGCCAAGGACAGGCGAGAGGGTGCCCAGAGTCCCCCCAGCAGCTCCACTGCCCGGCATAACTTCACCCTCAGAGGGAAAAATCCTGACCCAGTAAAGAAGTCAGTGACAAACAGCTCCCAAGCTTCCCCACGTCATTTTTGGGGTGAACCAAGCTGAACCCTTGGGCTGGGGCCCCACTACAGAGTGTGGCATGTAAAAAGTCCAGCCAGGAGCCCTGAGGATTAGCACCGTTCCCCTGTCAGAGGTCTGGACCAGGGCATTCCTGGCTCCACTGCGACCCCGGGATGCAGTGAGGAGTCATGGCTTCCCCGCACTGGATTTACTCGGCCCACGCACACTTGTGCTCCCTGTTGTCCTCCCCTCCATCCTCACCCTTCCCTGTCCGCGGGACGCCCCAGCCAGCGCATCCCAGTGAGGACAGGCAGATGCTGATGCAGGATCCGGCAGGGACAAACGTGTCTGAGGATCTCACTGCTCCCAAACCTCTGTACGGACATGGAAGGGCAGCAACGCTCTCAACAGGTTGATTGTATTTCCTCTGTCCTGCTTAAGCTCTCTCCAAACAGACACGCGAGTGCCTGGGACTACAAAATTTGTCCTGCTAGGAGATATACCGTAAAGAGGCAATTTATTTCGACAAGCATCTCGTATGTTCTCCCTTCCAAGGGAGGAAGCTTTGCTCTGAGCACCCTGGCGCTGGTCTTAGAGCAAAAGGGGTCACTCTGCCAGCACGCACTCAACGTGCACATGGGGATCAGACGAGATCCATGTACAGAGTTAGGCTTGATGAGCCACAAACGTTTTCCCTTCTAATGGCATCCTGGCAATGGCTGAGTGCTGCCGAAAAGGGAGGTTGACCTCCCCCTTCGTCTCCTCTCCTCGGCCAGGTGCTGCTCCTGCCCTGGCGCTTGTGACCATGGGCAGAGGGCCTCCGGAGGCAGACGGAGCAAGATTCCTCCTCGCTTGTCACATGGAGCTGCTAAGAGCATTCAGCTGCTCGCAGGACCATGCTCTGCAGAAAGTGCAGTTCTGCTGGAGACACCCAAACCAAAGCCCCAGACCCAGGGACCTGCAGCGAGCCCCTCCAGCTCCAGCGCTCCTCACCTCCCTGCCCGGTGCTCCTCCAGGCACTCGGTGTACGACACATCTCCCCGACCCCCTTCCCTTCTGCCAAGCAGCCCTGCCTCATGCAGGCTTGTCATCTGAAGATATTTTTCCACCACAAACCCTGTCCTACTTGGAATTTGAAGGGCTCCAGTGACCTCCATGGCAAAGGCCTGTCAGCATTAACAGTGCCCTGTTTTGCGGGTTCTGGATTTACTGCTCTGACCCCGCATCCTAATTGCAAAGCACTTGCAACGTGCTTGGTCACAGTCTCCACCTTGACCTGGGAAGAGGCAAGCCTTCTTCCAGCCCAGACTCCTCCATGCACCTGATCTCCTTCCCCCATCTCTTCCCAGCCCCAACCCCTCTCTGCAGCCACCCCTGTGGCAGGGACCTCTCCACCCCACCTCTCCCTCTCCTTCATACCAAGCCCCTGATTGCATGTGAGGGAAGAGCTGCAAAGATGTTGGTAGGGCTTCCGTGTTCACCTGGTTGCACTTGGGCAACAGCCCAGTGCCGGCGTGTGGCACGGACCCATACTGATCACACATGCATTGCGTGCTCCCAGCCACCACCTCTGCCAGGGGGGGCTGAAGGGAAATTTCCACTTGGGAAGGTCCGTGGAAAACGTGCAGCGAAGGAAAAATCCAGCAGCTTCCTGACTGGTCCTTCTGGGCATGCACAGGGAGATTGAGCAGCCAGGGACATCTCATCTGGGCATCTCCGTGCCCCACCCAAGTCCTGGTCACAAGATACAACTCTTCCTGCCATCGTGCTCGTACCTGCCATTCGTGCTAGGGTGTGGGGGACCAGTGAGATCTGGCATCAGGAGCTTCTACCACAGCAGAGAGAGAGACAGATCCCATGAAAATGTGTGTCCTCATGATGGAACAGAAAAGGGAATGCCACCTCCAACCTCCCTGTGAGATGTGACCCACGGCTACATCCCATGGTAGGGGACGGGAGACTGATGAGAGCAGAGAAGCCACAGAGTGGGAAGAGGAGAACAGGGACCCTGTGCCTCACCCAGGCAAACTCAGGAGAGGACCTTCATGGCCCTCCCACCAGCAGGTCCCTCAGCCCTCAACAAATGATCCTGGTATCTCCAACCCTGTGACACAGATTGATGGTGGTGTTGGGATCTGCCCAAGGTCTCTAGGTTAGAAACTAAACCCTTGTGTCCTAACCCCACTGCAGGGCTATTCCCACCAGGCATGCTCCATCGTGGAGCTCTGCTTCTCTTGCTTGGGTGAGGCTGTGGCATATGGTGACTCCCTTGTCCCACGCTGTCCCCATATCTCCTCTCTTGCTGTGGGGCCCAGCTCTCCTCCCAGGGCAGTCAGCTTCCCCAAGCTGCCCGTGTGGTGTGTCTTCTCCAGCTGCAGCTCCTGCACGCAGCGCTGGAGATGGTGCAGGATCCCCAGGGACCCACAGCCACGCTGTCGGAGGCCAGGCACGGTGCTCATGGACAGGGAGGAGGTGGGATGGAGGTGTGGATGTTCACGCCGTCTCTGTGCACAAGAGAAGCAAGGGTCAACCCAGGTTTGGAAGGGGCAAGAGAGTCCCATACGCACATCCCTGCTTCCCCATGGCTGGTGTCCCCAGAACCTGCACCAGAGACCAGCCACAGACAGATGGGCAATTAGACCACGTCTGCTTTCCATGTCATCTGGGGAGAGGTGATGCACGCGTCACAGGTCAGTGCTAGCCCATGCAGCCCCTGGGGGTGAGCGGGAGGTCCCCATGGGTCTCTGAGACCCCAACCAGATCAGCTCCTCCTGAAAACAGCCATCAGAAGCCCCTGAATCCCCCACCCCAGTGGCCAGGAGGAGCTTTGGAGTGGAACTTGAAGCACTCACCTGGATCAGCTGCTCCCTCAGGGCTCCCAGAGCTGTTGCCTTCTCCATGCAAAGCTGCTCTCGCTGCTGCCTCTGCTCACGCTCCTGCATGTGGACAGAAACACGGTGTCCCCTCTCGCCTGCAGAGGGGGGGAGGCGAGATGGGGTCTCGCCTTACAGGGTCTGTGCGTGGCTGGAGACTCTAGCAGACATCCCACCACCCCGCGCTCCAGGACATGGACTTCAAGGATGCGTAATTCAGATTCATCCAAGGGCTGATGCCTGACGCGGATCCCATCCAGGATCTCCACAGCTGCAGAGAGGGGCTGGGGGCTTTGCTGGTGGAGGCAAGGGGAGACCCTGCCCGGCTCCATCACTGCTCTGCCCCAAGGAGCAGGCAGAGGGTGCGAGACCACAGGATGGAGCCTGGCAGCTGCTGTCCCCGGCCCAACGCCTAGCCCTTGGCCACTGCGGGGTGTCTCTGTGGGGCTGCCAGCCCAGCTGTGCCCCAGCCGAGGTGATGGATGGGCACAGACAGGGCAAGAGTCGCCCAAAGCCTCCAGCCCTGAGCCCCCAGCTGTGCGGCACAGGCAGAAGGCACAGCCCAGGGAACCAGGGCTGCTCTCTGGGTCAGACACCATCGGTCCAAAGCCCACCCTGGCTCCACAGCTGTGCAGAAGGAGACCTTCCTCATCATCCCTGTCCTCAAATCACCTTCTTCCTCCAAACGGCAGGCCCCTGGGCTCCATCCTCCTTCCGCAGCTCCTCAAGGTGATGCTGGATTTGCTCTCGGAGGCCACGCAGGATGCGGAGCGCGTGGCTGGGGGAGAGCAGAGACGAGCAGGAGGAGACGGTCCACGGTTGGAGAGGAAGAGCTGGTGTGCTCAAAGGCATTGAGCGGCTCCTCCACAAAGGATGCCCCAGGGATGCTGGGTGCAGGAGCCCACGTATCCCATGCTGGGCGAGCAGCCTCCCCCCAAAGCATGGAGCACCCTGCGGTTATGGGACTCACCTGACCGCTGCTGGCGAAGGGCCCTGCCCCAGGGCATTGTCAGGGAGAGGGTTGTGCCGGCACTGGCACGCCGAGGTTGTCCCCATGGCTGGGGAGCACCCAGCCTGCCCTGGCACCACCGGCCGCCGTGGGTGGCTCAGGAGATGCTCCAGCCGCTGCAGCCGTGCCCACAGCCAGGCGCTCCTGCCAGCCCGTTCCTGGGGGAGAAACCAACGGGAGAGAGACGGATCAGAGCAGCACCTGCACCCCCCACATCTGCCCCCCTGAGTCCGCTCAGCCTTGCATATAAAACCTGTTGGCCTTGCAGCCAGGTCAGAGCTTCTAGGAAAGACCTGGAGCCACCTTGTTCACCCCAGGGCTGAGCAGGGGAAGCTTGGCACGAGCAGGTCAAGCATGGAGGCACCAGGTGGGCATCTCCTCTGCCCTCCCAGGGCACCCCCAACTCCATGCACACCCCTAGCCCCTGAGAGGCAAGCTGCTGAGTTTGCTGCCCGCTGAGCCAGCAGACCACACCGTCCCTGCCCTGACCCTCTCGTGGGCAGGGCGAAACGCCTGGGTGACCTCGGGGGAGCAGCACATCTGGACTGCTGTGTTCCCCAGCACTGCTCCCCATCCCTGAGCAAGCCACAGCCCCCAGCCGGCCCAGCAGTTTGGCTGTGGTTGGACGTGACCCACCGTGGTGTTGCCCCGGCAGCTGCCCAGCCCTGAGCTGGAGTTATCCCGTATCCCAGCCCATTCCCTTCTCCCTTCCCCGACCTTCTCCAGGGCCTCCTGGAGCTGCCGAAGGGCATCCACCTTCTCCTTCTGGAACAGCACGTGGAGCTGGTCCAGGGCTTGCTGCCTCTGCCGCAGGAGGGAGCGGGTACCATGCTCCAGATCCCGGAGCCTCTGCAAGAGAAGCTGGGGTCACGTCACCCCTTTCGGCAAGGGCCCAAGGACAGCCTCCATGCGGGGTGCCCGAGTCCCTCCTGGCCAGGGTGGCACCACCTCAGCCTGCTCGGGCTTGATGACCCCCAGCAAGAGCTGAGATTTGGTGGGGAAGTGTCCTCAGCGTGGGGGTGGCCCCCGGTCCCGCACCCCGGACCCAGCCATTGCCAGGGACCCTCTGTCCTGCAGACCGATAACCCCAGTGGGCATACAGCCACACGGGTGGTTTCCCCAACAAATTCTGCTCCTAAAAGCTCCAGGAAATAAAAAACTTCCCGCAGATAAACTCGGTTTGGCTCCTTTAGGAATCTGGGCAGCACCGGACGCTTCCCATGGGACATGCACATCCTGGGCAAGGGCCTCGGCCCCTGACAAGGGATGTGCTCCCTCCCAGGGTCCCTCCGGCACGACCCTGGTGCCACAGGGAAGCCAGGGGGGCACTGACCTTCTGTAGCTCCAGTTTCTCTTCTTGCAAAGGCGATGTGTTCCTCCTCTCCTCCCCCAGCGCCTCCCGGCACGCCGCACAGCCTCTCTGCCCCTGCCGCCACTGGAAAAAAAATCCCCTTTTTCCACCTCCCACATCTTGGCCTCCTCCAGGAGCCAGCTCCGGCCCTCGCAGCGCGCACAGGAGCGGTGCTGCCCTTCCCTCCCAAAGCAGAGCCAGTGGCCGTGGCCAGCACAGCCCCCGCAGCCCGCTGTTTGCCCCGGCCACCGAGGGCACCTTGGGACCACAGGCCTGGAGCCCCCCCAGCCTGTCCCCAGCCACCTGCGGCCGTGCCTGGCCAGTCCCCGCTCTGCCCGTCTGGGGATCATCTCACCGTCATCTCCAGGTCCGTCGGGTGCCAATGGCAGGAGTCCTGGGTGTGCGCCGGCGGTGCCAGGCCAGCCCTGTGGCAGGGACACCGTCACCCACGTCCCCATCTGCCCTCCCTGGCTCCGCAGACAGACACCCCGTGGGATGCCCACCCAGCACCCAGGGGCCCAGGACCTTCTTGGGCTTCCAGTGCCACGTTCTGCTGCCAGGCCACCGGCAGCCATCCGCGGGCATGCCTGGGCTGAGCCTCAGCGCAGGCTCCGTCCCTGGAGCCCCTGCGTACCTGGCTCTGTCCCCTTTGCTCCGAGTCCCCTTCGCAACAGATCCCAGCTCTTGTGTCACCCCCGGGCTCCTCTGCAGGGACCAACGCAGCGACGCCGGGTGCCCTGCTGCAGGCTGGCAGCCAGGAGCGGGTTAACGAATGATAGAAGCATAGAACAGTTTGGGTTGGAAAGGACCCTAAAGCCCACCCAGTGCCACCCCCCTGCCCTGGGCAGGGACACCTCCCACCAGCCCACGTTGCCCCAAGCCCCGGCCAACCTGGCCTTGAACCCCTCCAGGGATGGGGCAGCCACAGCTTCTCTGGGCAACCTGCGCCAGGGGCTCACCACTCTCAAAATGAAGAATTTCTTCCTCACATCTCACCTAAATCTGACCTTTCTCAGGGTAAAACCGTCCCCCCTCATCCCATGGCTCCCCTCCCTGCTCCAGTCCCTCCCCAGCTTTCCTGGAGCCCCTTGAGGGACTGGAAGGGGCTCCAAGGTCTCCCCGGAGCCTTCTCTTCTCCAGGCTGAACCCCCCCAGCTCTCTCAGCCTGTCCCCACAGCAGAGGGGCTCCAGCTCTCTGGTGGGTTACAGACCCATTTGTTCCTTTCCCTGTGCCTTTCCACGGCCACCACGTGGGACACAGGCACCAGGGCCAGGCTTTGTCTCCCAGCCACGTCCCCCCACCTCTGTGCCCCACAGCAGGGCACAGCCAGCCCAGGCTCGCACCTTGCAGGGCAGCACGGCTTTCTGCTTCCCACGCTGCCACCGGGACTCAGCCGCCACGGCTCCTGGCCGGGATGACACATCTGCCCCGGTTCCGCGTCGCCCAGGGGATCCCGCTGCTCTGTCGGTACCTGCGGGAAAAGATGGTATTTCCATGGGGGAGCCTAAACACCCCAGATAAACCCCGTGAGCAACTGGGACTGGTCCCTGCCACTCTGCCCCGCACGCAGCTCGCTGGATCTGCGCAGAGAAAGAGTCCCTGGCCCAGCCATGCCCCTTCCCCCTGCTCGGTCCCATCCTCCTCCAGCATCACCCTGGCACCCCAGGGCCAGCCCAGACTCACGGTGAGCCGGGCAGGGAGCCCTCCTCTGCCTCCTGCCGGCTCCTTCCTTCTCCACGTCATCCACGGCGAGGGTGACGACTGCTCCACACCGTCCCTGCAGAGCTGGTGGCTTCTGCCATCTCAGCCCCAGGGGTTTGCTGGCAGGATGTCCCCTGCTCCCGGCACCGCTGGGCCCTGGCAAACCACCGTCGGGAGAGCCCCTCCTCGCCCCGGCCCTACTCCTGCCGGCAGAGATGCCGGAGGCTCTCCAGGGACGCCCAGCAGCCGGGTCCTCACTGCGCAAGGCGATGCTCAATGGGTCTTTCCTGGAGCGTGAACCCTGGTGGGGAGAGTCCTCCCGGCCCAGGGCCGGCTGTGTGGAGGGGTCTGGCCGGGGTCCCCCCCAGGCCATCCCCAGAGCACCGCGCTGGCTCAGTCTGGATATCCGCCCTCCCAGAGACTCCAGGCTCTCCCTCCTCATCAGAGGTGGAGACCTGCCCTGCAAGGGACGTCTGCCCGGTTCCACCGCCAACAGCCGCTGGACATCCCGTCTTCTCCCTGCGGACTCATCCCGCCCAAGATCACCTCCCTCAGCAGGGACATCCCCAGCGGGCTCCTCATCCTCCTCCTCGGAGAACAGCAGGGGCTCCACCATGCCCTCCCGAAACCTGGCAGCGAAGTCCTCCGTGCGGATCGAGCTGGAGCTGCTGCAGTCCCCGGGGCTGGGCTGGGAGCCGAGCGGCTGAGCCAGCCCCCGGCAGCGCTGCTCCCGTGGGACGGGGCTGGCGTCACCCCGGGGACACCCGGCACCGTGTCCTTCCAGCTCTGCGAGGGAGAGGGGTGGGAAGGAGCCACCCCATCCAGCTGGATCCGAACCAGCTCGGAGGTGCTTGTTCCCACTGGGTCTCACTCATTTGGTGTGTGCCCCGGCTCAAACGCTGAAGCTCAAAGGCATCCCACCCCCTCCCCCAAGATCCTCAACCTCACCTGCTTCCAAAAGTAAAGCTGCAATACCATCCCTTTTTTTCTTTTTTTTTTAAAAAAAAAAAAAAACCCAAACAGGGTAATTTTCACCCTGTCGGATGCTCCCAGGCAGGGCAGGGTGGGCGCCATGGGAAGCTGCCTGGGGCAGGCGGCACAGGGGTGGGAATGCCGTTCGCTCTTCTGTGCCGAAAAATGGGACACTGCTGCCTGGTGGGAGAGTCCTGCCCCCAAAACTGCCCTTTGCCTCTTTGCAAAAGCCCCTCCGACAACGTCTGTGTGGGCAGCCCCAGGTTCCCAGAGCACAGTTTTTCTCTCCTGCCACTTGCGGTTGTGGTCTCCGTGGTGCGCGGGTGTTTCATTTGGTAAAATCCTCTGCCCGAGCATCAGCGCATCTGCTGGCCCCCAGCCAGGCACGGCTCAGCGGGAGGGCTTGGGGCTGAAGGGGGCTGCAGGGGGTGGGGGGCAAAGCAGAGCTGAGAAAGCACCGAAGTGCCCTGTCCCTACTCACCAGCCACCCAGGAGCCGGTGAGGAAGGTGCCGGGAGAGATGCCACCGCCGGCGCCCTGCGCACCCGCGCTGTGCCGCTGCGGAGGGGAGAGCGGGCGTGGGGCAGTGCCACTGACCAGTGGGACAGGGCAGGACCCCCTCTCCCCCCCCCGACCCCGTGCTGGTGCTGCACCGTCCCCCGGGTGGTCCCACTGCACCCCCATGCTGTGACCCCCCTTCCCGCGCCCCACACCTGGCTGAGCCGGGCATCAGCGGGATCCAGCCCAGGATCGCAACGTTCCCTCGCCCAGGATCCTGCAAACCCCGGCTGCTTCCTTGAGTCTGGGTCTGCAGAGAGGAGGAAAGAGGCGCTTCTTGCACCCTGGGCTTACAAACCTCTCTGCTGTGGAGGGGATGGGACAAGCTGGTTCCTGGCAGCACGGGAGCAAAGGTCCAGGGCTGGGGGAAAGCCGGGCACCCCCACACCCTGGGTGCAGCGCCGAGCACCTGTGCAAGCCTTACTGCGTTCCTGGCCTCTGAAGACAGCCTCCTCCAGCTCCATGCCTGCACCCAGGCCTGCAACACAAGGCAAAGTGAGGGTAACGCACTCTAGAAGCCCCCGTGAACTCATTAGGCTTCAGAGTGAACGTGCCGAGAATGACACAGCCCAGCCCACCCACCTCCCAGAGCCGCGGAGCCAGGCTGAGGGCCACGCCGCAGGGCCGACGGCAGGGGGGGACTCGCTGCAGGGCACGGAGGTTTGCTCTTCATTAAAGCGGAGACGCCGGCAGGTTCGCTGCACCCCGGAGCTGCCGCGTGCCCGGCACCCGCTGCCTGCACCCAGGGCAGGCAGGGACGCTCCTCCCCAGCACCGGGCACGCTGCCAGCACGGGCCGAGTGGGGGCCGGGGTCCCCCATCCCACCCTGACCCGGGCTCACCTGGTTGAGTTGGGCTGGGGAAGGCAGGGCAGCGGGCAGGAGTGCGGGCAGGAGCGCAGGCAGTGCTGTGCGTGCATGTCGCCTGGCAACGCTGCAGCGACCGGCCGGTCTCAGCCTGCCCCAGGCTTCCCCCACCCGCCTCCGCAGCCCCTGCTCAGACCCTCCTCCAGCTCCCCTGCGCCTCCTCTCCTGGGCCACCTACTCTTGGCCACCTCCTGCCCCAGACAACATCCCCTGGGCCATCTCCTTCCCACCATCCCCACAGAAACTCCTTACCTGGGCACCTTCCCTTGGGCCACCTCTCCTCTTCCTCCTTCCCTACACCTCCTTCCCTGGGTAACCACCTTCTCCCTTGGCCAGACTCCACTGGGACATCTCTTCCCTGGATGATCTCCTCCCCTGACCCTTCTCCCTCCCTGGGCAACCCCTTCCTCAGTCCTTCTTCTCCTCTAAGCTCTCTCCTAGAGAACCCCCTTCCATGGGTACCTCCCCCTGGGCCACCTCTCACATTTCTGCTCTCCTGGCCCTCCTCCCCTGCGCAATCTAACCTTGGACATCTCCTGCCTTGGACATCTCCTGCCTTGAACAACCTCTGCTGGGCCATTTCCTCTTCTGGCCCTTCTCCCCGCCCCGAGCCACCTTCTCTGGGCCATGTCCTCCCCTGGGCAACCTCCCCGCTAAGCCTTCCCCCTCCCTCAACCACCACCTCCCTGGACCTCTCTGTCCTCTGGGCCACCTCCCAGAACCTTCCTCCCCTGGACAGCCTCCTCCTTTGAACAACCTTCCCCGGGCCGTCTCCTCTCCTGGCCCTCCTTCCTCCCTGAGCCACATTCCCTGGACCATCTCCTCCTCTGGGCCACCTCCCGTGGTCCCTTCCCCCTGGCCACCCCACCTGCCACCCACCAGGTGCCCGGGCCCCCACGCATGCCCAGAGCTCACCCACCTTGGGCCTCCTCCAGGACCCCCACCTGCAGCCTTGGGGAGCGAGTGACCATCTCAGCACCGCGGCTTTTAAAACTCCCGAATCCAAGTTTTATTACCGTGTAGAAGAGGGATCACTCACAATATATTGTTCAGAAAGAAATACATTCAACGGCATTTACAGTGGAATGACATTAAAATCCTCTGGGGAGGGAATAGAAAGACCAGGAGATGGTGCTCTGATTAAGTGCTGCTGCTAGATGACCTCTGGAAGATAGAGCAATATTTAAAATTAGCCTAAAAAACGGTGGGTTTCTGTTGGGGGGGGGGGGGTGTCTCCTCGCGCTCCCCCCCCGAGCTCCACTAAGCCGTGCGGGGTCTGCGACGGTGATTTCCAGGCAGCCGCAGCGACGGGGGGTACAGCAGAGAGGACCTCTGGGGGTCCCAGAGCCCGGCGGGACCCTCGGTGCCAGCACTTACTGAGCAACATCCGTCTGTCCCGCTCCCCTCCGCCGCGGGAAGGCTCGGATCCTGCTGCGGGCGCAGCCTGTGCCGAGGTTTCTCACCTCTCCAGGTTCTCGGGTAACGCTCGCATTGACAAAGCAAACGAGGAAAATAAGGCATTTTGAAGAGCTCAATTTCTAGCCCGTTTTTCAAAACCGATTCAGGCCTCGAGTGGAATAAACACACCCCACACACACCCCCCGGCCCCGGGCAACTTTAGCTGCCGCCACAAAGCGGCATCAAGGTTTAGCGCGGAGCATCCTCCGCTCTCCCAGGTGGGTGAAAGCCGGTCTCCAAAGGAGATCTGCACGCCCTGGGGCCGGGACACCCCACAGCTCTCCACGGGCTGCATCCAACAGCCAACAGGGCAGGCTG
This sequence comes from Larus michahellis, assembly GCF_964199755.1. Classification (NCBI taxonomy): domain Eukaryota; kingdom Metazoa; phylum Chordata; class Aves; order Charadriiformes; family Laridae; genus Larus; species Larus michahellis. The sequence continues at coordinate 1,759,128 of NC_133908.1, forward strand.
GATCACTTAAGAGCTGCATCGGCTTTACCGAGCCACGGGCAAACCTTCGGGAAGGGTCTGGGAGGAGCGGACACGTCGGACCGGCCGCTGGAACACCCAGAGAGCCGGGAAACATCTCGGAGCATCCCACTGCCAAACGTGAGGGATACCGAGCGCCGCCTTTCAAATCCCAAATGCATCATTTCTAGAGGGGAATGTCTTTGTAACACCTTCTGGACGCGATCGCATCCAGCTTTGGAGCAAAATGTTGCTTCTCTACGTGGGGAATTACTCCGTCACCATCACCCCTACGCCCTACCTCCGGGCCAAGCCTAAGGAAATCGTACTCGTGCTACAAAAACTCAGACAGACGCTTCTGTCTTCATTATTTTTCATCTATTGTGTACCATAGAAATTTAAGCAAAATAATTGTATATATATATATTTTTTTATATATATATATATATATAAATTAGAAGCAAATAAATAAGATTAAAGGGTACATCGAAATCAGTGGGTGTTGCCACCCCAATAGCCACTCACTACGGTTACGCCGTACAAGGCCTAGATACACTGTACAGGTAGGTTTGCTGTGGGTTAACGGGAATGGAGGGGCTGGAAGAGAAGCCGACCAGGAGGAGACCGACGGTTGAGGAACCTGATTGCATAAGAGTCTCATGTGCAGCCTGGATATTCCAGTTACCGTTGCCTCAAAGTTCGTTATTGCTAATTATCTTCCAAGGTGGATGCGACAGTCCCGCTACGGGTGGCCTCCGCGCCCCGGGAGGCTGCAGTCAGTGTGATATGATGAAGACCCGGAGAAGAAGACACCAAAAATGAGATCTGATAGGGGTGTCCAGGTCTCCCGGATACTCTCTGGCCCAGCGGATCCCGTCTTCGGGGTCCTGCCGCCCCCCATCCTCCCCCCGTCGGCGCTGGGGACCGGCGGTTCCTGCCCGCGTGGCCGCTGCCGGAGCAGCGCCGGCTCCTGGTCCTCGCCGATCATGGGCAGGGCTTGCTCCGCTCCTCCCGGCGGCTCCAGGGCCGCAGCAGGGCGATGGCAGGCAGGAGGGGTGAGCGGGGGACGTGGGGTTCCCCGGCGTCGTGCTCAGGCTGCTCCAGTGATGACCCGAAACTGCTCCTGGGAGAGAGCGGCCACGAGGGAGGAGAAGGAAGGGAGCCGGGCGCCGGGCTGCGGGAGCCCTCCAGGCTCAGCCCGCGACCCACCCCGTGCCGGGGGACTGCGGACCAGACCCGTCTGGCTTCACAGGGAAGACGCAGGGACGGGAGAGCCAGGACCAAGGCTGCATCCCAGGGAGGCTCCATCCCAGCGGCACCTCGGCATCGCCCGGCTCGGCGGGGAGACGCCGCCTGCCAGGCCCGCACCGAGGCGCCGGCTCCCGGGCTGCAGCCAGACGGAGCGGGAAGGAGCCGGAACACGGACCCTGGAGCATCCCTGGTCTACAGACCTCTTCGCTCTGTGTCTGCCCGGCGTCCCCCACCTCGGCGAGGCCCTTTCCCCCCTTCAGACGCGGTTGCAGGAAAACCAAACCAAACCTCACTCCAATCACTCTCACAAAGCATCATGTTAAAGACAGTCCTAAGCCTTGACTCGCCACGGCAGACGGCGGGGAATCTGCTCAAACGCTTCTTTTTTTAAGAAAAAAAAAAAAAAAAAAAAAAAAGGGTCAAAATAACAAAAATCACTGGTTGAAATATCCTAATTGGTGTTACTGGGATGACCGGGCACTGTGAGAACCACCAAGAGGCCTCCAGGACCAAGCGCCACAGCCCCTGGCGACAGTTTTCTGAGCAGGACGCGGGGTCGTTCGTGGCCGTCTTTGAAAGAACCTGAACCAGGAGCGGTTTTGTTTTTTTGTTTTTTTTTTTTTAAAAATAATTCCATGAAGTCCACACACCAACGGGGGAAAAAAAAAACCAAAATAACGTCCGAGAGAAGAGCTCACACAAATGCACGGCATCCCCACAATGCGAGCATCTTTGGAAGTCGACGTCTCAGCCGGTAAAGCCAAGGCGTTGAGAGATAATAGGCAGCAACTCCCGACAGCAGTAAATACGGCAGGCTAAAAACCAATCAGATTCACGTGTCCTCGTTTCTAATTAGTCGCTGAAAAAGCCATCATTTTAAAAAAAAAAAAAAAAAAAAAAAAAAGGATGCTATTTATTAGTGCGTAAAAAAATAGGTTTGGAATCCCTGTTTAGATTTTCTTTTCAAATCTCTGCAGGTATTGACTCCGTGCATGTATTCGCACTGTCCGCTGCCGGCGGGACGCTGCCAGCGTGTCCTCGCTGTCCCTCTGTCCGTCCCGCTGAGTCAAGGCGCCGGGCCGGCCACCCCGGCACAGCTCAGAAGATGTCGGGGCACGAACTCCAGTCCTGCTTGTCCTTGGCCTCCCAGTAGCCACCCTTATAGACGCAGATCAGCTCCCCCGTCACGGCGTCCACCTTGCGCTCAAACCACAGCGGGATGTAGCCTTCGTAGTCCTTGCCTGTCCGGGGACAAACAGGGCGTAAGGGTGGCTTTTCCCACCCGAATTGATGCAGGATCATTCCCTCATCCCCCAAACCCAGCGGGATTTCATCGCCGCATCCCCCTCCCACACCAAGGGCCGGCCGGTCCCTGCCCGCCGGCATCCCGAAGCATCTCACCTTCCTCCAGGGCTTCCACGGCCTCGGCTTCCCTCCTGCGGCGCACGGCTCGCTGCTTCTCCTCCAGCCGCTGCTTCTCCACGTTGGCCTCGTCCCAGCGGCCGCTCTCCATCAGCCGCTGGTCGGGTCTCAGCCGACTGTCCGTGGGGGCCACCCGCTCCTCGGGCTCGTTCAGGGTGAGGGCCAGGTCGGAGAAGAAATACATGTTCTCGGCGTTCTCCCTGCGGCCGGAAAGATCAGGACGGTGGAGGTGGTGCCTACCTCGAGCAGAGCTCCCCAACCCTTTGCGTCCTGACGTCTCAGCCCAGCCCCACTGGTGCTGCTCCTGCTACCCCAAACCAGACGTGCAGAGGTCCTTCGGGGAGCCCTGCCTCCCACCCTCTGAGTGGAGATGCCGATGACAGTGGGTGTCTCGGAGGGGAGCCGACCCCTCCTCTGTTGGCTCCGCGTGGAGAAGCGAAAAGCCAAGCCTACGAACCCCGAGGGCTGCACTGCACCGCCGAGACACCAAACAGCTTCACCCAAGAGCTGCTGGATCCCCAGCGGCAGAACTGAGGGCACCAGGCGGAGGACGCTTTCCACCAGGGACCGTTCCAACAGAGCGTCTCCAAAACAGGGACCGGCCGTTGGCGCTACCAAGGGTGGGAGACTGGTTTGGTGTCTGAGAGCAGCCCCGTCGTGGACCGGTCTCCAGAGAGGGCTGGTCCCTGGAGAGCTAAAGTGGCCGCCGGGACGGGATGGCCAGGGACTCACCAGCAAGGCAAAGCAGCCAACGCATCTCCCTGCCGTGGCCAGCAGCCCGAAAAACCTACCCAGTAACCCCGGCTGCCCAAAACCTTCTTGAAAGAGTCCCCCAAAGCCACGCGCCCCTTGCAGGGACCTGCTCTCCCCTCCTGCTGGGTGCTCACACCCCGGAAAAAGCCACACGGCCACCCAAGTCCTGGTCCTTCCCGTGTCCTCGGGGCTGGGCCCAGGAGCCCCCTCCATCCCGTGGGGCTGAGGACAGCATCCTTACTCCCCACCCGGCTGTTGCACCCCCAGCACAGCACCCCGCACCGAGGAGGGGACTCACGGGAGGGGGTACTTCTTCCACAGAACCTTTGGAGACAGCGTCTGGTAGACAGTTTTCTGCTTGCCCTCCGTGCTGGTGCTGCCGTGGCTGCTGTGCACTATCTTGGAGCACTCCATCTTCTCGTCCCATGTGCCCGACATGACGTAGTGGGCTTTACCCTCGGCGTCGCTCACCACCCCTGTCACCTGGCAGGAGGAGACGGCTCTGGTGGCGTTTGGAAGCGCCCAGAGGACCAGGAGAGGCGCAGAGGGGGCAGAACACCCTCCCGGTGCCCCAACCGGAGCTGCTGGACCTGGCGCTGCGTGTCCTCAGACATCAGCACAGGGGGAGCGTGGACCCATCCTGACCGTGATGGGTCTCCAGCCCATCCAACCCCTTCCAGGTCTCAGCGCTGCAGCTCCAGCACGCAGAGAGCCAAATCATGGGCTCTGCTCGGACACGGCTGGTCCTCCCCCAGCCCTCCCTGCTGACCCACGTCAAGAGGTGCCAGCACCTTGGCCCCGTGCTGGGGCTTATCCCAGCTGCGGTACTGGGACCCCGTGAGCCCGGCTTAGAGTAGAGCCAGGTCTCACCCCCGCGCGAGGCTGCCAGAAGAACAAGGAGATGGCTGGATACGTACCTTTCGGGGGACGTCCCTGGAGAAGTAGCTGTAGGGGGTAAATTTCAGCTGGCATTTATCTTTTGACTTATGGTTAACAATCTCTATTTCACCAGACTAGATGGAAGACACGGAACCACAGCGAGCGAGAGACGTTGCAAGGAGACAAATCAGGCGTTAGTCGTAGTGCAGGTAGAAATCAACACCAGCTGCAGCATCACTGCTGGCTGCAGCCACCGCACCGGCCGCCCCCGCCAGCCCCACGGCTCGCCGGCAGCGGGGTAAAACCCATCACACCCTGCCCCACGGAGCTGCTGGCCTTGAGAAGGGCCATTAGGAGCTCCAAGAAGCCTCCCCCCCATCCCTGCCAGGGAAGCGGTAGGAGTGTGGTGGGGACACCGGGCAGCGCTGGCATACATCCCAGGAGGGCAGCGCCCTTCCAGCCCCCCCTGCCCTTCCTCGGAGCCAGGCGAGGCCAGGCAGGACCCATCACCTCGGACCCGTAGCCACCGACCTGGTCAATCCAGAGCTTGCCCACGATGATGTTGTGAACGGTGGAGGTGACTTTCCTCCAGACATAGTGATTCCCGCTGGAGTGAAACTCGAGGTGGATGGCGCCTGTGGAGAGAGGGGTGCCCAGAGCTCAGCAAGGGCAGAGGGCCTGGCAGGGCTGCCGGGATGATCCCCTGGAGCACACCACCACCGGGCTCCTCCTCGGAGCCAACCTGGCCCCTCTGCCTGCATCTCCCATCACCAGCCCCCAACCAGGGCTGCGTCGGGATTCATCCCTCCCCTGGCTGCAGCTCTAGCACACGGAGAGCCAACGCATGGGCTCTCTTGGACGTGGCTGGTCCTCCCTGGTGACCCACATCAAGAGATGCCAGTGTGGCTCCTTCGCCCCATGCTGGGGCTTATCTCAGCTGCGGTACGGGGACCCCGTGAGCCCAGCTCCAGCTCCCCGTGAGCCCAGGAAGACAAATAAAACCTCGCAAGGAGGCAGCGTATTGCGTCTGGCTGCCAGGGAGAAGGTTAAAACAGGCAGCGACCTAACCTTTAAATATCATTTAAGGAGACATCAATTCATGGGCAAGTGGGATATTTCCAAAGCACACCCGCTACGGTGCTGGCGGCGAGCAAAGCAGTCTCCCTTTGCAGCTGGCATAATCGCCGGATTCGTCTGTGCTCCTAAGGTTGCTTGGGATGGAATTCACTGAGCCCTGCGTGAGCCCAAGGGACAGGCGCGTTGCTTTAGCCTCTTGGGTACTGCGGGAAGGAAAGCAAGCCCCGACCCTCTCAGCACAAGTCACCTACCCAGCGGCATGATGGAGAGGTATTTGCCCCTGAACTTGCTGGCGATGGTGATTTCCTGCCACAACGTCCACCCTCGCTTGGAATAGACGTGATGGGCGGCTGCCGGGGGGTGGTGGCTCACCTAGGGGAGAGGAGAAACAGCCCGTAAGGTCACGGCCATCGGCGTCGGCGAGCCCTGGCGAGCGCCCGCAGCGTGACTCGCAAGGAGAGGCGGCTGCTCCACGCCGGCTCTGGCGCTGAGGATGCTCCTTTGCGCCGACCCGAACCCCCCAGCCTTCTCCTGGGCACTGGGGTGACCTCCCCTGAGGTACCCCGACAGCAGGCAGAGGTGCACAGAGCTCCTGCCAGGGTCTTTTAAGGCTCGTCAGCAAAGCGTTATCCATAAAATCTTAACGTCAGCAGCTATCGCTGTGTGACGATGCTGTACCATGACCCCAGGACGCAACCCCGCTTCTCCAGGGATCCCGGTTGAGAAACAGGGATGTGCTGACACCCAGCCCAGATCCCCAGTAATCCCAGTGTTATCAGCACCTCTCCTACCAGCAGCGGCTCCCACTGCCCTGCCTGGGAACCCTCAGGGGACACAGGTCCCCAGGTCCTCTGAGACATGGGGACCTGCCCAGCCAAGACTCTGGCTTTGACCCTACAGACCCACGGGGCTGGAAAAGCGGATAAGACACGCTCCGTCCCGGGGACGACTGGTAAAAGGACATTGCTCGCGCTCTCCTGCACTGGGAAAGCCGCCGGAGATCCCAGCCCAAGGGCTCTGCCCTCAGACGGGTCTCACCCGGCCGACCCACGGCGCTCCGGCACGGCACACACGGCCCATCACCGGGAACCAGCAAACCACCGGTGCCGATAGCCGCGCCACCGAGTTCAGAGATGATTTGCACTGCTGTAATTACAGCTGAGCACCCCGAGCTACTGGATTACAAACGTGAGCAGAGCAAAGACCTCTCCGTTAAATCCCACTGTCACCGGCAGGAGAAAATCCTATTTGGATAACTGGATTTCAGGCACGAGACTATCAACGCTCTGCTCGGCGGCGGGCTGAGCAGCACTCGCAGCATCCAAGGAAAGTTCAGAGCAGTGGGAACAGCGTCCGTCTGTCCATCCCATGCTGCCCGCGCCAACCGCAGCGCCAGGGCGAGAGGCACCGGCAACACTGCGCCGGTGCAAAGCCCTCTGGCACCGAGCGTGGCCTTTGAGATGGCTCCAGGAGGGAGATGTAGAGGCTTCGCTCACGGACCAAAGACTCCAGAGTGCTGCGGCAGAGCAGGTTTGCTTCTTGATTCCATAGAATGACAGAATGGTTTGGGTTGGAAAGGACCCTAAAGCCCACCCAGTGCTACCCCCTGCCCTGGGCAGGGACACCTCCCACCAGACCACGTTGCTCCAAGCCCCGTCCAACCTGCCCTTGAACCCCTCCAGGGATGGGGCAGCCACAGCTTCTCTGGGCAGCCTGCGCCAGGGGCTCACCACTCTCAAAATGAAGAATTTCTTCCTCACATCTCACCTAAATCTGACCTTTCTCAGGGTAAAACCGTCCCCCCTCATCCTGTGGCTCCCCTCCCTGCTCCAGAGTCCCTCCCCAGCTTTCCTGGAGCCCCTTTAGGGACTGGAAGGGGCTCCAAGGTCTCCCCGGAGCCTTCTCTTCTCCAGGCTGAACCCCCCCAGCTCTCTCAGCCTGTCCTCCCAGCAGAGGGGCTCCAGCCCTCCCAGCAGCTCCGGGGCCTCCTCTGGCCCTGCTCCAACAGCTCCGTGTCCTTCTGCTGTTGGTGCCCCAGCGCTGGAGGCAGCACTGCAGGGGGGTCTCACAGAGCGGAGCAGAGGGGCAGAATCCCCCCCTCGCCCTGCTGCCCACGCTGCTGGGGATGCAGCCCGGGCTGCGGGGGGTTTCTGGGCTGCCAGCGCACGTTGCCGGGGCGTGTGGAGCTTCTCACCCCCCAACACCCCCAAGTCCTCTTGGAGAATATCTACTGAAGAACCTTTCCTTTTGTCATGAGGAAGGGGTCACACTTCCAGGAGACTCCACGCGGCTCATTCACCGTCACAGACCAGTGCAGCCGAGAGCGACGGGGTGAGGTGGGAGGTGCCGTCCTGCCTCGGGCACCTATTGCCATGGAGGGGTGCTGTCTGCACCTCCGTGTCCTGCGAGCAGCTGATGGCAGAGCACGGCTCTTCATCTCAGGTATGAAGAGCCATGGCTCGGGGAAGATGATGACAATGGACAGAGAGAAGCTAAACCACGTCAGGGGGACAAGGGGACGCTGCCTGAGCCTCCTCACTGAGTATTCCCAGCGCGCCCCGGCCGCACGTCCGGCATCTGCTGCGAGCATCCCGTAGCAGAGCACGGCATGCCCACATGAGCAGCAAGACCCACGCAACGGCCCCCCCAGAAAGCCCACGGGGCTCGGGGGGACAGTCTGCTGAACGCCTCTGCCGATCTTGGACCTGCGTCGGCCTCCGCAGAGCGACAGAGGTTTGCGATTTCGTTTGGTGCTTCCAAACACTGAGAGAGGTGATGGTCGCTCCGCCCCCGAGACGGCACGGCCACCCCCTGGGAGAACACTGAGCCCCCACCAACGTGATGTCCCGCCTGCAAGGGGTGATAAATGGCCCCATCCCTCCCCAGGAATCCAGGGCGGAGCAGCCAAGTGTGCTAAGTATTAAACAGTCAATTTTCTTCACAGGTCGCAACTCATTAAGCGCTGCAGGTTTTTAATTAAGACCTGCTGTTTTACCGATGCGTGCCAGATGCGCTCTGTGTGGGGCTGTCAGAGGTTCTCAGGTTGCCCCCAGGCTCCGAAATTAAAAATATTCAGTCCATCAAGAAAGAACAGAGACCCTGAGACACCCTCCGGCCCAAAGACACCCTGAAACAGGGAGGAACCACAACCAGAGCTCATGGGCATCACTGACACAGCGATGAGGGAGCTTGGGTGACGAGCTTCTCCCTCCCTGCTCAAGTGTTGAGATGTGACAGCAACCCCAGCCCCGGACAGGCTGCCCGGAGACCCAGCACGGTGATGGGACACCCTTCTCCTCCCCTTCTTCCCCACTTCCCGCTCTGGAACGCTGGCATGGGCACCATGTCCTCCTGCTTCCAAAGAATGGCTTGGGCTGTGCCCGCTACTGCTTCTTCTGACGACACCAAGAGGAATTTGCTGGCCGTCTCGGCCAGGAGGAAGGCTCGGCGTGAGGAGACGCTGGGTCTCCTTCAGGGAAGGGCTGCTTTGGCCGGACGCACAGAGCCCCTCCGCTGACTCACCTGCTCGCACAGGGAACGGAAGCCGAACTCCTCCAGCCGGTCGAGCTCATAGGTTTCCCCCAGCAGCGGGTTGAATGGCTTTGCGGTGCGGTGGACAGTCGTCGAGTAGGAAGACACGGAAAAGGCGGCGACGAAGCACATCTGCTCCGTGGAGCTCTCGCACTTGACCGCTTTGTCCAGCAGCTCGTGGTACTCCAGGTCCTCCGTCAGCCTCTGCAGCATGGAGAGCGGCTCGTTGAAGTTCACCTGGAGGGGAACGAGCAAGGGTTAGGAAAGCAGGAGAGGCATCTTTTACGCCTTTTTTATTTTTTTCTAAATATTTTAAAAAACTTCTTTTGTTTCGGAATTGATTCAGGATAAGGCACAGGAGGTTACGCCTCAGAACTCTGCGTCAAGGTTTAGGGGAGAAACACTTCAGTGAGGGGGGGCGGGGGGAAGGTCCATCTGTACATTCCAAAGTAGTTTTTCTCAAAAAGCCGCCTACAACTGCAAAATCATTCTTCCGGAAGCGGCTCACATCACAGCTCTGACGCTTCTCTCTCCGACAGGCTTTTACCTCTCAAAATCGCCTCCGTTCACGCGGCACAACGTAAATTCTCTTCGTTAAACCGCACCGTGATTCCACGAATTTGAACCAGCCCTCCCCCACCCGCACCCAAAACCCCCGTCTTCATTTTGAACCTTCTCAACAAAACCCTTAACCGCAAACACCCGAGCGTTTACTCCGACGATCCGACACCTCGAGAGCCAGACGTCACCTTTGCCGTTTCCCCGGCACCGTGCCCGGCTAACCATCGGCACGCCGTGCCTCCGGCTCCCCGGGCACGGTGCGACGCGTTCCAAGGGGCAGGGATGCAGGATGGAAACTGCTCCCAAGCGAAGCAGCCGCCCCTCGGGGCAGCTCACGCCGCCGGGCTGGATGCGCCGAGGCACGGAAACGTTAAATAAGGCAAGAAACATGCGCTCTGCCGCGCTCCCTGCACCGCACCATGAGAGCACGAAGGCTTTGAAGCTCCCAGCTGAGAAGACGTGGGCCGGGGAGCCGAGCTACCCGGGTATCATCCCAGGTATCACCTTGCTCCGGTGACGGGGCACCGGCGACCCCCAAAACGAGCCTCAGCAGCGAGCCCACCTCCCTCCTGCCTCCCGGCCACGAGGAGCGGCAACGCGGGGCAGGGATGCGCTGCTCCCTCGGCTGCCCTCCATTGCCTCCGGGCAAAGGCGTCCCCACGCCGGGCTGCACTTGCTCAGAAACCCTTGAAAAGGCCCATTTCGGGGTGTCCCTGCTCCCGGGACTGCAGCCCCACGGCCGCAGCGATGCCCCCGGGGTCCCATTTCCAGCCCCAGGTCACCGCTTTGTCCATTAGAAAATCTTGCCGTCTGTTGCCAGGTCTGCAACCAGGCCTGGGAAAAAACCAAACGGTTTATTTTAGCAATGTCTTTCGTTCTGAAACGAATTGGGATTACAATAAAAACCGAAAGGAACACGGAGACAGTTTGTCTCAGAAGGCCTTCTGCCTCAAAACCATGTGAAATTCCCTTCTTACTTCCAGTTCAGAAGAAAGAAACATATTTTAGAAGGAGCAGATGGTTGAAGGATGGGAGAACCACTGCTAAAAGCCAAGTTACGTATTTCCTACTAAAGCAAACAAACTCCAGACCGTTCCACTTGGGATTTTAGCAGACGGGATCTTACAGCATCCGAGAGAGAAAGGGATGCAGGGAGGGCAGCATCACATCCACACAAGAAAGCAAATCTCTGCCGGCTTGAGAGGCGAGCAGCACGAGCACAAAGCGGCAGCTGCCTCCTCTCCTCCGGCACCGACTGGGCAACGGCAAAGCAGAACATTCCCACAGAGGAAGGAAGACGAACCCACCCGAAACGCAAAAAATCCCTAAAGGCGTTTTCTTCCTTTTCAACGCTGCACATTTGTTGGTTCAGCGGAAAAATCAAGGAGCGGTTTTTCAGTCTATCACGTTCCCCGGGAAGGGGACGGGGCCTCAGAAACGCTCTGAATTTGTCCAGAATGGGGTGAAGAGCGTGGAAGGAGAACCCCCCATCACTCGGTGCGCCCAACAGGCGCTTTCTTCTATAATTAAGCACGTTTCCCAAGAGCCGTCCCCGAGCCGGCTGCTCCCCTTCCTCCTCCTCCTCCTTCACTCCATTTACCCCCACATCAGCTTGAAACCCCTCACTCGGCAGCTCCGTCTCGCCTCGCAGAGCTGCCGGCTTCTCGCACGGACTATGGAGAGAGAATTCAAATGGCCGCTGAAAGGAGACGGAATTGCCTCCCGCTGCCTTACCCCGGGCTGCTTGTTCCTGGGGTGAACCTCCCGAAGAACCGCCACGCGCGGCGGAGCTTGTGGGGTGTTCCAAGCATCTCCCTGCTTCTGCATCCGTAGGGATACCCAGAGACAGGAGCTAACAGCGAGCGGCTCACGCCGGGCCAAGCCCCGTCTTTACAACCCATAGCTCTGCTGGTTTACGGAGACAGCGGTGCTGGGAAACCAGAGCCGCTCGCCCCGGGAGGGGAGGGAGTAATTACATCCCCCGAGCCGGCGTCGGGGGCTGCTGTGCGAGCAGAACATATTGCTCTCAGGTTTGGACTCGGCTTTTGCAGCTCCCGGAATGATGTGATTGATAGGGAAGGTATAAATTTCCTCTCTCCAGGCACCTGCAGCTGCTGGTATTTCACATCCTGAGCTTATTTCTGTACCCATCACGCTTTTATCCGATATTGATGTTGCTGCAGAAATGCTACCGGCCGGCGCTGGGCTATATATCTCAGCTGGAAATAGCACAAAGAAGAGACAGACTCATCTCTCTCACTTGCAGAGCGTCAGGCGCTGCCTTAGAAAGAGATGAAACATCATCAATTCAGCATCCAAGCCCCCGTAACACGCTCTTTCCTCTTTACCCAGCAAAGGATACAGCTCCGGGGCTGCAGTTCGTGCTTTGCTGGGCTACTTCCACTCCAGCCAGTGCCACAATAATCCCCAGGTACCCCCTGCTGTTCTGCAACTCTCCCCAGCTTTCCAGGCCTCATGGGTTTTGGGCAAACGGATTCCTTACGATGGCACCCAGTCCCATCCGTGCCGCCCACTGGGCCGGTGAAGATCTGCCGGAGAACCGGCAGCCTGGGAAGGGCCGGTTTGCTCTGGAAAAAAAAAGGGCTGGAGTTTTGGGAGAGCTTTGGTGTGGGCAGCGTTTCGGCCGGGTAAATGAAGCACAGGGTTATTTATTTGCAAGATTTAAAAAACGCGCCTCCCGCTTGCCCTCTGGGGCAGCCCACGCGAGGTGGGTTCCTCCAGACAGACCCCTGCCAGCAAACCCTCTCCTGGCCACCCGCAGGAAGCCTTCGCCCCAAGGAGCGAACCCAGCAGCACCCAGCCGTGCTGTAAATTGTCCCCACGGCACCTCCTCCGCTAAAAGGACGCTCTTTGCAAGGAAAATAAAGGTACTCCGGGTCTCCGGGGTGAAATACGGCCCTGCCGTGCTGTGGGTGGCAGGTGCAGCATCGTGTCCCCAAGGTGCACACTGGGGAAAGGGCCATCAGCAACAAGGGCTCTTCTTCTAGCCCCTGGGTGAAACGCTTGAATCCTCAGGGATTCCGGGTGTCCTGGTTCCCTCCTTGCCTCTGCATCGGCTGGATTTGCAGAGGACACTCAGGCAATGTCCCCTCCGCCCCAGCTCGCCCTGCTGCCAGGGGCGCGGGCACTCCAGGGCTCCCCAGAGCCAGCGCAGGAGAAGGGATCGGTCCCGAAGAAGGAGCCAACCTGATTCAAACAGGCCCTACGGTAACAGCCACGTCAAAGCCATTTGCCACAAAGCAATTAGCACTGAAGCTCCGTGCCGCTGCGGAAAGCCTCCTCCTGCCAGGCTGGGGCAGCGTTCCGGCTGCGCTGGCTCCATGGCAGCAGGAGGGGGATTTCACGGGGCGAATAATTGCAGGGGAAAAATGTAGGGCTTAGAGTCAGCAGAGCTGAGCAGCGAGGACACATCGGAGCTGCGGAGAAGAGTGAGATGGCTTCAGAGGGGGGCTGGCAGCTGGTGACACGCTCCTGTCCCCCGCTCAGGGCTGCTGTGCTACCACAGGACCACCTGGAGCCTCAACCCAAATCCTTTGCACAGTCAAGAGCTGTGCCCAACCTAAAGCCTTGGCGTCACGGCAGCACCCTCCGGCAGCCCGCGGCACCTGGGACGCGCTCACTTACGGGCATGGGGATCTTGGAGAGCTCTTTGCCGATGCAGTTCTTCATGATGCTCCAGAGGTTAAGGCTGTAGTTGGGTTTGTCGGGGATGCGAGTCCGTCTCCTTTTCTTCGGCAGGAGATCTTTGCAAGTGGACTCATTGTAGCTGCTCTGATTGGAGCTTTCAAAGACCTGCAGAAGCAACAGAAGAAACGCGGGTGTAAGCCAGACGCGTCCGGCACGACCCAACCAGACCCAGCAGCTCCCAGGAGAAGAAACCACCGCTCAGGAGACATGATGCGCTGGGGAGCAGCACTAGAAGTCTGTTCTCCAGGGCATGGGGCAAATAACAGTGCAATTGCCCCCCAACACTGTCCTGCTTCCCTCAGGAGGGTGTTTGGGGGGCTGCTGTATAACCGCTGACATCTTTCCCCCCACAGAAACCAACTCTGCTCCATCCTGGAGGCGTGGGAGGGACTAGATGGCAGGTCCCTCCAAGAGCCTCCTCCTCTCCTGCTCCTCTCCCCTGGTTTCATCCCGCCGGGACCGTGTCCCTCCCACTCTGCCCGGCCAACTCACGCTGTCCTCCAGGTTCCAGTCCTCGGGGTGGCCCTCGCTGGCCCCACTCAGGTTGCTGCCCGAACGCCTGCAGGGAAGAAAGTACCGGCTGGTAAACACAAGGAAGAGCAGAGAAGGAGAGAGAAGAACCCAGGCTGGCGCAGCACAGCCACCACCGCATGGGACATCTCCCTGCACCAGCCCAGGGTGCTGCCAGGATGGCACCAGGGTGACGGAGACCACACGTGGGCATTGGCAGGGGACGCTCAGCGCGGGGTGTCCCGGCCTGGGCACCCAGAGCCTCTGCATTGCCAGCGAGCCCAGCAGTGTGACCGTGGTTCAGATCACGGGTGCCTCCAGCCCAGGGAGGTGCCCAGGGAGGTGTAAGAGCAGGTCAAGGCAGCCGAAGGCAAGGTACTCCCTGCTTCTGCCCAGTGCTCCAAGGGATCTCCCTCCAAGTCCCTGCTCCCCTCGAGCCCACAGCACCTCTGGGACAGAGGACTCAGCTTTACCGCAGCACAGGCTTGACGTCTGCCCTTCCTCGCCTGCTTCGCTAGAGCTGGGGCCATCCTCAGCCTCGCTGGCTGCAGGGATGCGGGAGCAGCCGGGGCGGAGGCAGCCTGTTGGCCGGGGGGACGCGCGTGCAGCAACCCCACGGCAGAGGATGCTGCCCTCAAGCCCCAGCACAACGCCGGGGAAACGGTCTCTCCCCTGCTCCTCCCGCACCCACGGCGGGTTCTTGCCAGGCTGCACCGTGCAACGCGTGGCCCTGGGGCGGGGGCTCGTACCTGTGGTGCTTGGGGTCTGCGGTTACAGTGATAAAGGCTGGTGCATCCTCCATGGCATCAAAATATTCCGTCTCTTCATCTTCATCACTGGCCTCCCCTTTGGCGGACGGCACACTCCCTGTCGGGGCAAAGGGTTTGAGGTGCTCAGGTGCTGCCTGTCCCCTTTCAAACCCCACCAGCCTGTCCCCAGAGCCCACCCTCCTCCCGCCGTGTCCCCTCTAACGCTGGCTCCCTTTACAGCTTGTCCCCCTCCTCTCTAACCCACTCCACGATGAGAGGATGCCATACGGATTTCCAGATTCCGAAAAAACAGAAGGTGCCCTGGCAACGCGCGTCTTGCTCCTGCTCCCCAGTCCGGGCACGCGAGGCTTCCCTGCCGTGCTGGGGAGCCCCTCCAAAAACGCCACCAGGCTGCCTGAGCCAGACACACGCGCGTGACTCGCACGCCCAGCCGCCTCTAACGCGGCTGCCACTCCAGCACCGCCCCATCTGCCGGGAAATCCGGTCTGGATTAAAGCAGAAAAAAACATATCACATGTTTCAGGTGATGCTCGGAGACATTTCCCGGCTTTGGAGTTTTCCGGCCCTGCACTTACAATCATTTCTCTTCCATGCTGCAGCGGGAGAGATTGCTACGAAGCCGGGAGTGGACATTAACTGCGGTGATTTTTGAGATGTGGTGTGACTCCCCTACTCCTGCCCTTGCTGCGCTGCTCCCCGAGCGCAGCCTCGCCGCGGCCGTCACCGCTCTGCCACGGAACCCCCGCTCCAGCAGCCCACAGGGCACACGGCAGGGCTGACCACCTCCCTTGGGATGTACCGCTGCTCCGGCAAGGGGGACACCGGGGGTGTCCGGCACATGGAGGGACCAGGACGGCCGCCCCGGCTCTAGACAGCTCACCGCAGCCCATCTGGTTCAGCGGCTCGCTCAGCTTCTGGCAGGGCTCGGCAACCTCCTTCCCCACACCATGGCCGTGCTCCTCCGCAGGAGCAGCATCACCCCTTGCGATGGGGTCGGGCCAGATTTGTGCCTGTCCCTGCACCTCCCCGCCCTCCCCAGCCGCGCCACGGAATCACTGAGGTTGGAAAAGAACTTTCAGATCATCGAGTCCAACCATCAACCCACCGCTAACCCGTGTCCCTCAGCACCGCGTCTGCCTGGCTTTTAAATACCCCCAGGGATGGCGACTCCACCACTGCCCTGGGCAGCCTGTTCCAGTGTTTGACAACCCTTTTGGGGAAGAAATTGTTCCTAATTTCCATCCTAAACCTCCCCCCGCACAACGTGAGGCCGTTTCCTCGAGGCCACGCAAGAACAAGGGCAGTGCCTGGCGCTGTCATCACCCCCCACAACAGCCGCCATTCTCTCCCTGGAGCCTATATATCATTTAAAAATAAGACAAGAGACTATTTGCAGTTTTTGGCTACCAGGCTGTAACTAATGCCTCCCGCAGGGAAGGAGATTTGGCATGAGTATGCAAAGCTGTTAAGATTTTATTGCCCAGTAACTCTTGCGAACAGCAAATGAGCCCTGGCCGTGCCACCAACCCCATGCGCAGCCGCGACCTCGGCAGTGCCAGGGGACCCCGGGCTTCCTCCGAGCACCCTGGCTGCCCTCCAGCAGCCAGAGACATGCCCGCCGGTGAGCGCTACGGCTACCAAAACAGCCTGGAATAGCGTGAGGGAGCTGGGGACACAGCCCCCTCCTGCATCCGTACCTTGGGGATGTCCAAGTCCCCAAGCGAGGAGCAGCAGGACAATTAGGGACAGTTATGGTGTAACGAGAGCCATTAGAAATAAACCATGGGTATACGGGGCATTGCCTTGTGCATCCTCCCCATCCCTGCCGACTCGCTGGGAGCAGCCCAGCAGAAAGCCCCCGTCCATCCTGGGTCTTCCCGCTGTTGCCAAAGCACATCCCTGAAATGTTATTAGTAACCGGCGTTGAAAGGCCCTACGCGTATTCCCACGAATAACGAGGATTCTATCCTTGAATTTATGACGCATTGAGCTAACGAAAGGGACTCCTCATCAAGGCAGGCGAGTATCTTGTCGTTTCTGAGGAAGCACATCGAGCACAAGGACCGGGAGGATGGTACCGATCTACACGTCTTGGGAAGCTGAGCCAACTTGGCAGGAAAGCGAAAATCCGTAGTGTCCTCAGCTGAACTACCTTCATCGTAACAGTAAAAATCACGCCCATAGGTCGAGAAGACCCTTGCCCAGGTGAAGACCCTTCCCTGGAGCACGCGTGGGAGCTGTAACTCGGCAGTTGTCATCGTATGCAAATTAGTAGCCAATCGAATATAGGCAGGAGGTACTAATAATAGAACGATGTTGTAAAATGGCTATCAAAGTCGCGCGGAGAGTTCTGATGGGTGTGCACGCTAGGAGGAACGATCCCCCCCTGCACCCATCTAAAACCCAAAACCAGTCTCAGAGGGTCTCCCTTCAAGCGGGTTTTACGGTCACGCCGCGGGGCTCTGCCCCCCGCGGGCACCCAACCCCAGCCCCGGCCGCCGCGCTCACCCTTGGCGGTGCTGGTGACGCCGGTGTTGCTGGAGGACAGGCCGGGGGCCCCGCGGCAGGCTCGCTCCAAGCTGTTGTGCTGCTTGGCTAACTGCTCGATGGTCTCCTCCAGCCGGATCCTCTGCTCCCGCTCATACTGCAGCGCCCGCTGCCATTTTCGGCTGTGAGTTTCGGCTAAGTCCAGGAAATCGCGGCAAGCCTGGAGGGGAGGAAGGGACACGTCAGCACCCGGCATGGCCCTCGCAGCTCGGCAGCTCGTCACGGAGCCAGCGCCGGCACATGGTGACTCCAGAGGTGAGTCCCCACCGCTCCCCCTCCTCCTCCTCTCCCAGCACCCTGGTTTGACAGAATGCAACCCCAGAGCTTTGCACCATCCCCTGCATCCACGGGGCTGAAACCGGTTCAATTCTGACCATCCAAACCCAGATCGTCTTGAGACATTGCTACAACACAGACAACCACCCTAAGTCCACGAAGCCTTCGTGACGTCCCACCTCCCAGAGCAGCCCCGATGGCCATACCCCAGCCCCGCAGCCTGGCCCTGGCCCCAGCCCCATCGCCAGTCCCCCGGGACCCAGGGCTGGGTTCGCACAAACCTCAGCCAAGCCCAGCCCTTCGTGGGTGCCCCAAGATCCCCAGCAGCCACCTCCATCCCCAGTCCTGCAGATGCGGAGAAGAGGGACAGGACGATGGTCCCCAGGGTGACAGCCACAGACAGGAGAGGATGCCGAAGGCCAGGAGATGGCGAGCCCTTTGCTCCAAGGAGGCAGAGAGGGAGGATGCCCAGCTCGTCCCCAGAGCCGCCCAGCCCAGCGGGCAGCAGAGAGCCTGGCCTGGCCCCCATAACATGTTCACCATGGCCAAAAGCCTTCTCCTCTCCACGATGGGCCCTCGGCACCCACCAGCCATGGGGGCCCAACCAGCCACACTGGGGGCACAAGGGCGGGAGGGCTCACGGGATGCACCGAGTGATGCCTTGCAGGATGCTCAGCGTCCCTGTCCCGTGCCAGCAGGGACACCCTGACCCAGGCTGACAGGAGAACCCCTCGGTGCCATTAACCGCCACGGCCGTGATGGCACGCATCGCCCGCCCCCGGTGTGCGCCGAACGCCCTGCCGGAGATTTCCAGGCGCGGGACGTCCATTCGGGGACGGGACCCTGGCAGCCCCCGCGAGCTGCCTTTCTATTGCCTGAGGAGAGCGAGCCAGCCCTCACTGCTCTAGCTGTAGGTTATTTTTTTTTTATATTAAACACCGAGTTACATTAAACACCGCTCGGCTTTGCTGCTTCCTTGGCAATCGACCCCAGGCGAAGCCGAGCACAGAGGCAGGGCTGCTCCTCCTCCTCCTTCCCTCCCCTAAACCTCGGCGAGCTGGGACGCACTGAACAGCTTCTTAGGCTTAAAAGTAGGAAAATGTGATGTTTGTGGCAATTTTACAGGAGTTTGGAGGCAGGCTGGCAACTTGCAGGCAAATGAAGTCATCACCACACCAAGGGAAGTCCTCTTTACATAAACGCTGGCCTGAAAAACTCAAAACTATTCAAAAAGGATTGAAATCAGAGAGTTTTGAACGTCCAACAGACTTCTAACCATCCCCAGGCCTCGGTTATTTCCTATGTTTCCATCTACTTGGATTTCACGTGTGATTTATTCAGCTCTCGGCAGGTTACTCTAAATTTTGGCTGCAGGTGGCACCGGAATATCGAGGTATCTCCTGCTCAAGGAACAGGTTCAGGGCTTCAGCTTCCATGACCTGGCCTGATTTTACCAAGATTTGTCCAAGAAAAGCTCCGATACATCAATTCCTCATCAAACCTCTCCTTTGGACAGGAGCAGGATTTGAGTCTCTCATCCAGGGGACGCTCTTCCTTTCATAATATCAGAAACAAATCACCAGGAAAGCGACACAAAGCAGCAGGTTTTCGTATTTCAGGCGAAAAAGCATGAGGAGAGGGAACGAATATCCTGTGATAAGAAAGGAAAATGCAGGGGGTGGGCACGTGTGCCATCGGTGACCTCCTGAACACTGCCATGTCCCCGGGGCACGGAGCCCCCGGTTGCGGGAAGAGGCAGGAACCAAACTTGGATCAGACAAACGAAGGACAAACGCAACGAATTTGGGCCTGTCCTTTGGGAAAAAAAATAACCATCGGTGTAACCCACCGTATTTTAAAAGCTCTTTTGCTGTTACTCACCTCCGCTCCCTCCTGCTTCCCAGTGCACGGAAGGACCCGGCCCTGCCTTTGTGTCATCTCCATCCCCGCCTGCTCCCACCCCGCAGGGCTCGGCCCACGCGCAGGTTCCTGCAGGGTCCGTCCCCGCATCAAACTGGGACTGAATTTGAACCCGCAGACCCGGGGTGAGCTCGAACCCCCAGGCCGCGCTCCTGCAAACCCGCTGGTTTTTTCCAGCGCGACGGGTACACGCAAGTGTCCCAGGGGCGAGCCCCGACGTGCATCCGTCTTCAGCCATCGTTAAGGCTCTCTAACGAGATGCAACCACGTGCAGTTTTGCCAGGCAGAATTAATTCAGCTGAAAAGTGTCTGCAAGCTGCGAACGCGGGTTTGTCCTACGGCGTCAGCTTCTCAGCCTCTCCATTCCCCGTTGTGGCCATCAGCGACCCCAGGAGGCACCTCGGCGGTGCTGGCACGGCGATGGAGACACCCACCTGCCCGGGAAATATCCGCCGGGAGCACCATGCTGAGTGGAATTCAGGCTGTACCGTCAACTACGAGAGCGGCAAAACCCTCTGCGCATCCTCAGCACCGCAACGGGCAGCGTAGCTCCCGCGCGCGGCGAGACCCCCCCCGCCTCGGAGCAACGCGGCAGGTCCCCCCGCTTTCCCCTTTCTCTGACTGCGGGCAGGGAGGTGTCGGGGTCCTGTCCCCCTAAATTCCGAGCCGTGCTCCCCATCCCACCCCAGCCCCCCCAGCCTGACGGGGACCACCCGGCTCTTCCTGACAGGAGCCACCGACGCCATGGGAGCCGCGGGTGGGCAGGGGGAGACACGAGGCCGCACCGCGGCCTGTCGGGGTGCGTCACGCTGCATCCTCACCTCCTCCTCTGGAAACAACTCGGCTCCTCTCCCCACCCCGAACTGTCCCATCGGAGCCACCCACGGCCACAAAGCCCAGGGGCTGACCCTGCCCTCCCTGATGCCTTCGTACCTTCAAGCTGAAGCTTCCCGCCCGTTAAAACTAACCCCTGCCCCAAGCTGGCGCACCGGCTTCTTTTATTACGCTGATGCTTTGCGATAAGAGGATGAAACCACAAGGGCGAGTAATGAGAGAGCGGCCATGACCTTCTCAGCCCGGCAAAGCTCATTATCTGCTCCGAAGGTCCCTCTCCGCAGGCAGTGGGCACAGAAATACCCGTTTCGGCACAGCTCACTGGCACCAAGGCTGGAAACTGCCGGCTCAGGGTGTTGAGCGCTTTAAAACGATGCCCTAGGAGATGACCTGTAATTACTCTGTTACAATTAAACACAGTTTGCAAGGAATAATGGTAAATTAGGGGAAAAGGAGGTAATTAGAGAAGAGCCATGGAAGGCAGCCCTCCGGTGTGTCACCAGGGAGCTGGGAGCCGCGGGATGCAGAGGAGAAATTGCTCCATCAGTCAACAGAAATCAACGTCCTATATAAAAATCAGAGCAGATAAAACCTCAGGCCGTCCCGTCCCAGGGCTGCCGAGCTTCGCCAAGGATCCACATCGTATCCCAAAGGGATGTCTGCACAAGGAGCTTCATTTACAGCCATATAAAAAATAAAAATCCATGTGATGGAGAGTCGGCTGTCGGTATCACACCTTCTCCAGAGCGTGGGCAGGTTTTGGGAAGATGACCGGGATGGTCCTGGCACGGCCCCAGACCCCACCGGAGACAGCGGTACCTCCACGCAGCCGGTTGGGATGATGCTTGTTCCTGGCAGCATCCCACAACTTGCATCCGTGTGGATTTAGGGGCCGCCGGGGGTACGCACAGGGTTTATTCCCTGTTTTTGAAAGACCGTCAGGGCACATTTCTGCAGCCCCTTCCTCTGTAATTCCGACACTGGCATGAGCGCCCTGCCCGTGCTCTGATCCAAACCACCGCACCCACAAAGCACCCGGATCAACCTGGGCAAGCGTCACCTTCGCTCGCTGGAAGAGGAGCGATGCCGAGGGTGGTAACAGGAGAAGGTCCTGCAAGAAATGCCCCCCCGCCAAGCCCAGCTCCCCAGCTGCCAGCAGCAGCCAAGCAAATTAATTAATTTGGTTTTGTATCTTCTACAGCCGGGCAGCGCGGAGTTTCACGGGGACGCTCGCCGGCGGGGAGAGTAGCACCAACCAGGGCTCGGGGTGTATTTTTCCGCTGCTGCCTCTATCGACAGAGCTCATTCCTCAGCCAAAACATGCCCCAGCCCCGCAATGTGGAGCCGGGGCAGCACCAGCCCACGAGCCCCCCGGGGCTGCAGGGAGCCGGGGCCGAGTAGCTCAGACACGGGCATCTCCCCCGGGGAGGTCGATATGGACGGAAAATGAACCCCAGCCCTTATCTCGGGCTCAGCTGTCTGGTTTTCCTCCATCGCACAGTCCATGAGGAGCCACGTCTCAGCCCGCGACGTCTCAGCCCTGTCTCGGCCCCATCCTGGCTCACCGCCGGTGGCTCAAACATCCCCCCCTGGCCCTGGCCAAGGCTGGTTTTGGCCGTCCCCACCATCGCCAATGACAAACCAGCCACTGCGTTACGGTGTTGGCTCGCACGGCCCCAGCTCCAGCGAGGAGCCGCGCTGACCTTTCCCCCAGACTAAGGAACGCCGAACACGGCCGCAATCCCGCATCCTCCAAGGCTGTCAGCAGCAGTAATAAAATGCCACTGGCTGCTGCCTTCCACCGAAGGACGTGACTCAACTTCCTTCTGGTTACGGCTGCAAAAGCCCGGAGAGCTGCTCCTTCCCCTCGGCCAGACCTTCCTCTTCCAGCCAAACCCCTCGTGACACGCTGTCCCCGTCCCCCCAAAGACACAGGATGGAGCCCCCGGACGCACCGGAGCCAGCACTGGGGGGGACACACACACCGGTGTGGCCAGCCCGCCGCTCCCAGGGGAAACAAATCCAGAAGGAAACCGTCCACGAGGCTCCTTGGGGACCAATCTGCCAGGCTGGGATGGCTTCGCCACCGCTCTCAGATGCTTTTTGCAGCTGGCTGAGCAGCGCCAGCTCCAGGGCTGTCTGCTGCCGAGCAAGGAAACGTGTCCGGGAAAATGGTCCTGGAGGAGAGGGGAGTGAAGGCAAGTGGGAGACGGGGTGGGAAGGGGGATGTCCTGCCCGGCGTGGGTTTGGGGGATGGCGCTGAGACCCTGAGCAGCATCTAGCTGCACGGGGAAGGGAGGAAAGAAGAGCGATGCTCACCGAGCCCGGCAGCCGTGGCAGGAGGCAGCATGACGGTGGGACGCTCTCTGCACCCAGAGCCGCAGCAGAACCTGGGACCGGTGGCAGGAGAAACCCCAAAGCTGCTGCTTCAAAGCCCAGATCCTCCCCCCAGCAATCCCAGTGCCAGCCCCGGCGGCACCGCCCTGCTCCCAGCAGCACAAGAGGCACGCGAAACACCCGCCCGCCCTGGGACCTTCCGAAATTAAAACCGTTTTAGATATGACGACAAAACCCACAGTATAGGCATAAACACGCGTCAACGGAGCTTCTCCACCAGCTCAGCTCTCCCAAGGACGTAAGCCACGAAAAATGCTCTTCTGGCCACCTCTCTGCAGGGATGCTGACGCGGCAACGCCAGGCACCTGCGGGCAGTTCAGCGCGGCGCGGGGAACGCTGCCCAGACCACGGCAAGGAAGCAGGAGACCGGGAATGAAGTCCCCCAGCGCCACCCTTACGACGATGTGTCAAGTACGACAAAGGAAAGCTTGCGAACAAAGCAGAAGGCAGCCACCAACAAAGACGAAGTCTTGGATTAAAAAGCTTTCCGATGAAAGTTCCTAATCCTTTAATGAATTGAAGAGGCCACTTGATTTCAAATAGTTTTTGGTTTTCCTTTCACTCTGAAACAGCTACCTGTTCTTTTACGTTTTACGTGACTGCTCAGCACAGCGTACGCTCGCCGAGAACTCCAATTTCTTTTTGTTTCCGGCAATAACAGCTTTGGAGAATCCAGTCACAACTGGGAATCCAGAAAGCCAGCCCCAGGCTGTTAGAGGAGCGGGCTGCGGTCCCTGGGACGGGGCTTTTGCCGGCGCGGCACCCAGCACCCCCGTTCCTCACCGCTCCTCTGCCAAGGGTTGAAACAAGTCACCCACTGCTGTGCAGTCACAGCGCCCAGTTTGCACCAGCTGGCGGGTGGCTGGGGGTGCTGGGGTGCTCTGCAAAGCTCCCATGGAAGCGGTGGGGGCTGGCAGATGCCCGTGCACAGCCCAGGGCAGGATTTAACCCTCGGGCTCTTCAGTGCCAGCTGCCATGCACCGTGTCAGCTCAGCACCACGGGCATCCCGGCAAGGGAGAGCGAGCGGCTGCAAAGAGGGAACTCCCCACCATCCTCCGACTGGTTTTCTTGGATGTTTGCAAGCGAAGATTGGCAAATCCACTCTCTCGGAGCGGCACGGGAGGCTCAGGCGCTGCTGAGGCCTGATGGCCAACAGCCCCTGGGGCTGCTCCGGCGCAGGGTGGGAGCAAAACGGGGAGCAGCTTCCCGTCTCTGCACGGCTCGCCCTCAATCTCAGCCGCTGCGACTGCAAAACCTCTTCGAAACGCAGCCGCTGGGAAGTCCTGACACAGCACTGGCACCACAGGGGTCCGTCCTCAGCAATGGGGACCCCATGGAGGCACCAAGAGCTGGGAGACTCCCAGGGGACCCCAACCCCAAGAGTTTGTCTCTTCCCGGAGCAGACAGAAGAGGCGGAGGTGCAGCTCAACGCGTCTCTTCCTCGCAGGAGACGAGGGGTGGGAGATGCTCTCCCTGCCGTCACCGCCCCAACCACACCAGCGGTGCCCCAGGACCCCCGTCCGTGCTCCAGCCAAGAGCGATGCTGCAGCCCCTCGACCCACTGGGGCAGCCAAGGCTGCAGCAGCAGACGGCGTGACAAGGTCCCAGGACAAGCTCTGACCCAGGGGAGGAGATAAATCCCCTTGTGCCCCGGCTCCGCTGAGTCCTGACCTTGTAAAGGTTTGGCTCACTGCGCTGCACCACGCCGGGATGAATCCCGGCTCTGCTCCCCTCCTGTGGCACGACCCTGCTCAGCCGGCGCTTGGGATTTGGGCCGAAAGCCCCCCCACACTGCTCACGGGCTGTGCTCTCCCTTGTCATCTCCTTGCTTTCCCCCGTTCTGGGAGAAGCCGGGGGCTGAAGGGCTGGGGAGCCGACCGCATCCCCCCCGGCTCCCACCTTACCTCAAACAGGGGCCGGGAACTCCCGGGCAGAACCTGGACCTTCTGCTTCACCGCTCACGTGCATGGCATCGTCCCCAGCGGTCAAAGCACTCGCAAACCACCCGGGATGAAGGTGGGCAGTGGTTTTCCACAGCAGTGATCCTCCCTCCGCCGAGCCGGCACCGCCAGAGGAGGCGGCCAAGGAGCAAAGCGATGGTCCCCACCGGTGACACCACAGGGACGTGAGCGGCTGCCACGCACCAGTCCTGGTGTGGATTAAGGTGATGGCAGGGGACACGAACCCAGCCGAAACTCCCAGCATCCCAGGTCATTGCTCATTCATTTCCGTAATCCCCCCGGCTCGGCCTTTCAAAGGTGAAAACAATTGCAGTCGCCGAGCAGGAGCAACGCCTCGAAATCCAGCTTACAGAACCCTTACGGAGCGGCGGCTAAATTTAGTCACAGCTGAACCTGATCTGGGTTGTAAGCAAGACACAGCCACAAATCCACGTTACGCTGGCGCGGGGACACGGGCCATCCTCCCAAAGGTCAGCGGGCAAGAGGCTCCTGGATGAAGGCACCGCAAAGGAGAGGGCAGCCCCCGGGACGCAGGATGAAAAGCAATTCCCCAGCGAGCTTTATGGCCGGGGTGCGGAGGCTAAGCGCATCTAAGGACGCAGCCTTCGTGCAGCTATCCTCATCCTCATCTGCAGAGTCCACCCACCCCACAGCCTCCCTGCAGCGTGGGGGAGACCACGTCACACCCCATACGCCCACCTCCCCCCGAGCCACGGCCGCCGCCACGCAGCTGCTGCGATTTAGCAGCGCCTGGATGCACGAGGGGCTGAGGCGGTGCCGAGGTTTGCTGCGGTCCCGCACACCGGGGCTGCTCCGGCCCCCAGCCCAGCCAGGCAGGGACGGCATGCGGGGCTGCGGGGAGCCACCCGCTAACACCCCGGAGTGGGGTCCATCACGAGGGCAGTCGGCTGCTTTCCATGCCTCCTGGAGGAAAAAGGCGATTTCTCCCTCCCACCCTGCACAAACTTTATCCATTGCCCTCCTCAAAGGTCTCTCCGTGACCAACCCTCCAGCGAGGAGGAGGAGGAGGAGGAGGAGAGGGACCAGCAGAGGATGCTGTGCCATCCCCACGCAGCATCACTCCCAGCATCGCTGGGAGACTTGGCTTTAACCCTCCAGCACCCACCCGCTGCCTCCCCGTGTACAGACGGGACGGCGGGACACAGGAGGTGCCACAAGGTGCCCCAGGTTTTGCCGCGGGGCTGGAGCAGGGTTGGAGAGCAGCGGCCAAGATGCTCTCCTGCTCCACGAGCTCGTTTGAAAATAATTAAGGCGGCAGCAAGGCTCAGATGTACGGCTGCTCGGTCACCCCTGAACACCCCAGCTGGTGCTTACCCCTCGTTGTCTTGCGATCCTGGTGGATCACCAGCAACTAAAGATAAAAACTCCATCCATCTGCAGTACGGGCACACGGCCCCAGGGAAGCCCGGCGTTACCTGCGACCAGGTGGCAGGAGGGACAGAGGTGGCTTCTCCTCCTCCGTGGCTGGAACAAGCTGCTGTAGCAGGTCCTAATCCAGCACTGGATGTAAATCACCGTCAAGACAAGGAGGCACAGCCAAAGCGGCCAAAAGAGTGTGTTTTCGTGGAAAAGCACCACTGAGGCTCTTGCAAATTCCCATGGAGGAAGAGGCGAGGTGCCACCAAGACCCTGCCGGGGAGCAGGAGGCGAGATGTGGTGCCACCAGCTCCATGGTCTGTCCCCGTGCCCAGCAGCCGCTGCCGCCATGGGCAAATTTAGCACCTTTCACACATTTGTCACGGCGAATATACCAGATTTCACAGCTTGTTGCAGCCTAATAGGAACGTCGTTAACAGCCCTCGGATTATTTATGCAGCTGAAAACGATCACCCGAGGTCACCCGTGTCCGGCCAAGGTGGTGGTGGTGTCACCCGCCCACGGGCATCTCTGCAGAGCCACAGCTCCTGGTTCCTCAGTGGGAGTGAACAGTCAGTATCAGACACAGAGGACACAGAGATGAAGTTAATGAGCTTGAAAATGTAAACGATCGCATCACGCTGTGCCGGCTTTTTGCCCCACAGTCTGAACCACGGGGGATGACAACCTCTTGGGAGTCACAGAATCATAGAATCACAGAACGGTTTGGGTTGAAAGGAACCTTAAAGCCCACCTCGTTGCAACCCCCTGCCCTGGGCAGGGACACCTCCCACCAGACCACGTTGCTCCAAGCCCCGTCCAACCTGCCCTTGAACCCCTCCAGGGATGGGGCAGCCACAGCTTCTCTGGGCAACCTGGGCCAGGGGCTCACCCCCCTCACAGCCAAGAATTGCTTCCTCACATCTCATCTCAATCTCCCCTCTTCCAGTTTGGAGCCATCACCCCGCGCCCGATCACTACAAGCCTTAGCAAGGCTGAGCATTTCACCACCTCCAAGGGTGGTGGATGGATACTGAGGGAATGCACTCAAACCTGCAGCCCCGCCAGCCCCAAGCATTCCGGAGGAACAGCCCTGCCAATCTAACCTTTGGGGAGAAAAAAACCCACCAGGGAAGTGCCCGCTGGTCCGGGAGTGACGTCTCCTGCTCCTCAACCAGACCCTTCCTTTGCCTGCACGGGACAAGGACCACTTCATCGCTCAGGAGCGACACAAGGGAAGGCAACCGCCAGATGCGTTCAATCATCTCTCTTTCGATGGCGAATTATACAGCAAGAGCCGTCACTTCATTCATCGGGGGGAACGAGTGCCTCGCTGTTCTGCATGCGTCTGGTGCCTGGGAGATAAGTGCTCCCTTCCTTCCTGGAGTCATCAAATCCCTAGGACACATCTGCGCTGCCGCTTACTGCAAAAACAGCCCCCCAAGGGAAGGGCGATTGCCGCTCCTCTTTTTAGCTCTGAACACATTCACACCGTGTCAGCACTCTGGGCACACGGCACGGCATAAAAATTAGCAGTTTGCATCCAGAGGGGCGAGACGCGCAGAGCGTTCGCACCAAGAGGGGCTTTAATTTGTCCTTTCCCCCCCAACCCCCCCGCCATCCCCGAAACACTCGGAAGCAGAAAGCCAAAGGGAAAATACAAGGGTGGAGCCAGCCTGAATCCCCAATCATCTCGTACAAACAGTTGGATCGCAACGAGACGTGGGTTTGAGCGCAGTCATCTGCTGCGACAGCGATGGCACCCACAGCGTGCCGGTGGCCCGAGGCCAAGCTGGCTGGACACCACCAGAAGCAGCAGCGCAGAGAAACGTCCAGATCGACACAGACCGCTTAAATAACGGCAAATCTGTCCCAAATCCTTGGAGTTACCCTCAGGCGGCTCAGGAGCATCCCTGCAGCAGGAGGAGGCAGGCACACAGAGCTGCTTCTCCCTGGGGCAGGGCTGGTGGCAAGAGGAAAGCCTGAAAGACACCACGAAAAAATGAGGTGGCATTGCGTAAAAACCGGTGGGGACAGTAGGTATGGGTTCAACACCAAAAACCATCCTACTCCCTATTGCTTCTGTTTACGTGTTACATCGGAAGCAGCTCTACACCCAGGCAAAACGGGTGCCACAAAAGCACGGACATGGAAAAGCTCATTAATGCCCCAACAAGGAAGGGGAAGACACGAGAGCAGAGCGGCTCCAGCCCACCTCTCTGTGACCTGCAGATGGTGGCAGTGTGCCGTGCAAGAGGCCCAATGCTCACCCAAGGGGCTCCCAAAAGCCCCGATGGTCCCATTCCAGGTGGCACCGTGTGCCCCAGCAGTGCCCGTTTCTCTATGGAGATCATGGACTCCCTGTGAGTCAGAGACGCCTACAAAGGAGACCACCTACGGTGGCGACCGCCTACACTTGGGCAGGAGTTGGATCTGGTCTCACGGTTGCGTCTCTGGGAGTTTTATTAACTTATCATGCTATTTTGGGCCATCTGCCTAAATGTCACCAAGACACCAGTGTCCCCCACCGCAAGGCAGGCTCAGCACTGCTTAACCAACCAAACCCACCCTGCCCAGGGCGTAGCTCCTCGAAAGGACCTCCCTCCGGCTCCAACGCAGCAGAGACCGTGACCAGCACTGACACGACGGCCAGACTCTGCCTGCAACAAGTGCCTTTGCAGAGGAGTAATCTCCACCCCACGCAATAAAGAGAGGATTAGTGGGAAACAGTGGCAAATCCGCCAGCCCGGCTGTGTTAACAGGCTCTAATCCCGAACCCACGCAGCCTTTCGGTAGGCTAACGGATCCGTCACCATCGCGTACTCAGCACGGCACAAGGACATTTTCTGAGAACGGAATAAGCCGACGCTGCCCACAGGTTTCAGACCGAAGCGATGCCAACCGGCTCCCGGGAAAGACGCGGGGTCTGGTTTCCAAAGCATCGCTCTCCAGCGGGAAAAAAACAATTAAAGGCAGTTGCTGGCAGCTCCTCACCCCACACCTCGCCGAGCGGCTTCGCCAGCCGTGCCGGAGGGTCTGGCGGGGCACCGTGGTGTGCCAAGGCTGAGCTGGGGCCGGTACGGGGAGAGCTGAGACCTCACACTGGAACCTCCTCCTACAGAGCGGCTAGCCCCAAATCATTCCCTTGCCGGGTTTCACTGCTTTCCTTGGGCAATGCTCGTGTCTTCGGCTCCTTCTTCTGATGCTCTTACCTGCCCGGCCACCAGCAGGGCTCCTCTGCTGCCGCGTGTGCCAAAAATCACCTCCCCAGGAAGGTCCCGGCATCAGTTCTTCCCCCGCGGGGGAGGTACCTCCTGGTGGCTGCTGCAGCTTCTTCCTTCCTCTTCGCTTGCCCGAACCATCGAAATCCACCGCAGCGGCGTGGGGACCCTCCAGGAGTTTGCAAAGCAGAAGAGCCGACCCCACGAGAGCGGCCGGTCACCGCTTTTAGCGCCCCTGGAGGCCCGATCCCGGCCCTGGTGCGCTCAGAGAGATCCGTCCTGCAAACAGCTCTCACAAACAGATTTAACGAGGCTCTCGCCAAGTTCTTGTTTTCCCATCTGCCCGATGAAGCAGACTCCGGGCTGGAAGAGCATCTGTCCCCCACTGCGGGGCTGCGGTGGCAGCGAGCAGCTGGCGTTGCCCACGGGCAGCTCCGACCCTGGGATCTGGAGGAAGCCGCTTCGGTGTGTCCCTCGGTCTCAGCCCCGTGCGATGCCTTTGCAAACGGCGGTGGCCGCCGTCAGCAGCTGGTTTAGCAGCAGCACCCCCTTATCCCGCTCCTCTCCCCGTGCCGTAACTCCTTCCTGAGTAAATCCGCGGGAGAGCGGTGCCGCCATTTCGGCGCCTTCTCCTTCGACAGACGCTGGAGGACGGAGCTGGAGAGAAGCGTCTCGGTGCGTCAGCCCGGGCGAGAGGCGAACACAACCCTCGCGACAGCAGGGGCAGAACCCCAGCAGGGATTAACCCGGCGAGGCTGTGCTATTTGCCCTCCCCACGTCCCCATCCTGCCCCACGGGGCAATGGCCACCAGGCACAGACCCGTGGCAGCTGCCAGAGGACCACAGGAGGTCGGGGCAGGGCTCACCTGGTGCCAGCGCCGCGTTTACCAGCAGAGGCCATGCCCGGCTGGGCTGGCGCACGGTCCTGCAGAGCCGCCCATTGACACCAGGCATTGCTGACAGCGCAAGCCCCGTCTCCGACGCGCTAAGCCCCCCGAGTGCAGCCCCGCTGATCCAGCAGCTGCTGGGCAGAAACGCTCCAAACCCTCCTCTGAAGCTGCCATCGAACAGTTATCGCGCTCAGCCAAAAAACCAGGAGGGCAGAGCTGCGAGAGGCACCCGGGTGCTGGTGGCAATGTGTCCCCCATCTTCTTGCATGAGGCTCCAAAGGGAGCCCGAGGACAGAGAACGAAGCATCCCGGGGACGAGACGAACACAGGAAGAGAAGGAGGTGGAGGAGGGCAAGGAGAAAGAGGAGGATGAGAGTGGGGAGGTGAAGGAAGATGCCCATGACTACAAAGTCATGGAGTGACAAGACGAGGGGTAACGGCTTCAAAGCAGAAGAGGGGAGATTTAGATGAGATCTCGGGAAGAAATTTTTCACTCTGAGGGCGGTGAGCCCCTGGCCCAGGTTGCCCAGAGAAGCTGTGGCTGCCCCATCCCTGGAGGGGTTCAAGGCCAGGTTGGACGGGGCTTGGAGCAACCTGGGCTGGTGGGAGGGGTCCCTGCCCAGGGCAGGGGGTGGCGCTGGGTGGGCTTTAAGGTCCCTTCCCACCCAACCCATTCCATGAGTCTAAGAAGGAGGAGGAGGAGGAGGAGGAAGTGGTAGCGGAGGTGGTGGAGAAGAAGTGAGAAGCCCCAAGGCACAGAGAGGACAAAACTCCACAATTTGGCTGCAGGAGACCAGCAGAGGGCCCCGGCTGGCAGAGAGACCCCACAGACAGGCATGAGGTTGGAGCATGGTGCGTCTGGCTGGAAGGACTGGGCGACCACAGGGAATGATGATGATGATGGGAGCGGGAGGAAGGCGCCGCCTGTCTGGACAGAGCTGATCAGAGACACACGCTCACACCTGAAATTCAAAAAGCAGCGAAGGATGCTGCGGTGAAAGCGGCAGCAGCTCCGGGCGCAGGGGCTGGGCTCTGCATCTCCACTGCTCCGGCCACGCAGGCAGGGACGGACCCCAGGGTGACACCGTCACCCTCCACCGCGTCGCCCGGCTGACAGCAAAGCACCCACCAGGGTTATTTATTCACCAGCGCGGCGCATCCAGAGAGAAAACACCCCGGCCACAGGGAGCCCTGGCTGCAGCACTCCCGTCCGACGAGGATTAGGGCTGGGTTAGAGATTTAATCCCAAGGCCGGGGGTTTTCTGGGTCGGTGACACGGTTTTCAATGCGCTGCTTAGTGCGCGTGTCATTAGCGCCGTGCAGATAATTAACACAGGCTGTGTTACAGCGCAGGCACGCAAAAACGGGCTCCTCCTGTGCCGTCACCGTTGCAATATCACAGGGGAGAGACACCCTGCCCTGCTGCGGGGCTTTGCTCTGATTTCAGGCAGCAGAGCATCTGCTGGGGGCCGCTGGGCGCAGCTGGGGGCAATCCCTGCCACGACGAAGCAAATCCAGGGGCTGAAGCTGGCTGCGGTGCCCGAACTAACCCCTGCGGTATAAGGACGCACAGGGCGGAGGGCTCCTCCAGCCCCACTGGCTGTACTGGGTGGACTGGGAGCAGCCCAGGAGGCCGCCGTTCCCTCCCCGCTCAGCGTCTCTGCCCCGGCAGCGCGGTGCAGGCAGGGAGGAGGTGGGTTCCGTCCTCCTGCCCGTGTCATGAGGGTTTGGGGACCCCGAGGGATGGCATGGCACGCCCAGCCGCGCCGGCAGCCGGCTCTGCACCAGGACGCGGCCGGGTTTGCACCGGCAGCATCACCCCTACCACGCGGTCACCCCGGCGTCCGAGCCCCGGCAGGATGATCCCGGGGACTCTGCTTCCCATCAGCTTTAAGCGGTTTTTCAAGCGAAGGCAGACACCTACGGCGGTTAACCTATCACTAAAATAAACCATTAGAAATTACGCACTGGGCCAGGGTCCGCTCTGGGGAACCTGACGCCGCTGGGAGCATGAGTTCACTTTAATACGGAACCAATTTTAGGAGTAGGGATTAATCACAGCAGCATCGCCAAGGGGCAGGGGAGGCTCAGAGCTCCAGGATAACAGCAGTGAAGCTGGGACACGGGAAGGCAGAGGAGCAGCTCCGGGGAAGCACATCTTTCGCCCGGGAGGTCTCCAAATAAACCGACTGAGCAGCTGTAACCCCCCGGGCTCCGGCGCTCGGAGCCTCCGCAAACCCACCCACGGTGCCCGCCGGCGGGTGCCTCCGCCGGGCAGACACCACTCGGAGTCCCCGGGAGCCGAGCGTGGCCGCGGGCAGAGCTGGGCTGCTCCTGGAGCCAACTGCCACGTGGCACAGGGCCACCCCGTCACCGCTGCCGAGCCGGAGCACGGCCCTTCGAGGGCTCCGCGGAGAGAAACGCCGCCGGGGCTGGAGGATGAAGCTGGGCATCCCGGAGAGAGTTAAACAAACAGCCCCGCGGCCACTTTCCCTGGGGGAAAAGCAGCACATATTGTTATCGATATCAATTCCGTCGCAAGCGCTGTCTCACACACTTAAAAACCCTCCCTGCAGGTTCAGAGGGGTGAAGGATGCTCTTTGCTGATGTCTTGGGGTGTGCTGCTGCTTCGGACGGGTCCATTCCTTTGGGAAAGGGAAACCCACATGGCGAAGCCTGCCTGCCTCGAAGCGGGTGCCGGCACCCTCTGTGTGACGTGCCTGGGTGGCCACCAGCGCGGTGGCCTCTCGGAGGGGCAGGTGTGGAGTCCTTGGGGTCCCCCCGTCCGCCTGCTCCGTGCCAGCCCACACAGAGCCCCCTCCCCATGAAACATCGCCCGCTCAGCGTCACCCACCCAACACCGCACCCCTGCGCCTGCCCCAGCCCGGCAGAACCTTCCTCCACCTCTGCTCCTCATCAGCCTCCAGGGAATACGCAAACTAACCCAGGAGCGACACCTGGCCAAGCCCGAGCCCCGCCACTCTCCACGCTCTCCATGCTCACGTCCCTTAAGGAAGCACAGATCCGGCCAAAAGAAGAGCGCAGCTATCGCACACTCGCACACAGTTCGGCCGCCTCCAAGCTGCGCCGTAGCAAACCCCATTCCCGTTAAAAACCTATTTCTAGCACCACCCACAGCCCTGGGAGCTCTTCCTGACGCCCAAACTGGCTTCCTCAGCGCGTCCGCACGGCCCTCCTGCCTGCTGTCTGCTGCTGAGTTATCAGACAGGAGCTTTCCCCGCTCCTTGGGCGACTCGACGCCGTTCAGCACGGCGCTCTTCGTCTCCGTGCCTCTCATTACGCCTTTTAATTTGGTGCTTCTTATTCTTACACACCTCCCACTCCTCCCCCACGGCAGATTGCGACTTGCTTTTCGGCGTCTCCTCCTCGTGGTTCCTCACAGCCCCGCTGACTCGGGGCGCCTTGGTCCCGGCGAGGCTGAGCTCTGCCCCGAGTCCCACCCGGCACGGTGCCACCTGCGACTTCCAGCTTCGGATGGGAGCAGAGCAAAGGGTGGCTCACCGAGGCCTGGGATTAAACTGAGCCCTGCAACAGTCAGTCCCTCCACGTTTCACCTCCTCACCTGTAACGCAAAGGTCCGGCGCGTCCTGCTCTGCCTCTGCCCAAACCTTCCTCCGTCATCCCGAGATCACTCACCCAGGGGCAGCCCCAGCCGCTTTCTCCTCCCGATCTCCGGAAGAGCGCCCGGAGTCAGCCCCGGCAGGCACCCAGACACGCAGCGAGGAGGTCACCTTTGCAGCGAAGCTCTTTCATTTACATATGTATTTATTTATTTCTACTTGCTTGCTGCTGCTCCCCACGGCTCCGGGGACATTTACATAATCGGATCACAGGCAGCCGGACAGAAACCACAAGCGCCAGCCCCGGCGCATCCATCCCCTCCCACCCCACAGCATCCATCCCTTCCCGCCCCTGAGCATCCATCCCCTCCCACCCCACAGCATCCGTCCCTTCCCGCCCCGGAGCATCCATCCCCTCCCACCCCACAGCATCCATCCCTTCCCATCCCGGAGCATCCGTCCCTTCCCACCCCGGAGCATCCATCCCGTCCCACCCAGGAGCATCCATCCCTTCCCATCCCAGAGCATCTCTCCCTTCCCATCCCAGAGCATCCATCCCTTCCAGCCCCAGAGTATCCGTCCCCTCCCGCCCCAGAGAGTCCATCCCTTCCCACTCCAGAGAGTCCATCCTTTCCCACCCCCGGAGCATTCGTCACTTCCCATCCTGGAGCATTCGTCCCTTCCCGCCCCGGAGCATCCGTGCCTTCCCACCCCGGAGCACCTGTCCCTTCCCGCCCTGGAGCATCTGTCCCTTCCTGCCCTGGAGCATCCATCCCTTCCTGCCCTGGAGCATCCATCCCTTCCTGCTCTGGAGCATCCATCCCTTCCCATCCTGGAGCATCCAGCCCTTCCCGCCGCAGGCAGCCAAGCCCAGCCCTGCCCTGTCCCCTGCCCGCTGGCCGGGGCATGCTGGCCGCACAGGTCCCAGCCAGGAGTGGGAGCCGTGGGCAGAGCCCAGGGCTGCTCCCATGAGCTCAGGAAGGCAGCAGGGGCAGACAACTCCCGGGTGTTTGGCGTAGCCGACGGGCCATGGGTCCAAACCCCCCCAAACTGCTCGGGGATGCAGCCAAACAAAGAAGTGAATGCGGCGCAATCTCGGCGATGAAGAAGCCATGCTGCGTGCCACCACTGCCAGCCAGCCAAGGCGTGGACGCGAGCCACGGCGTCTCCTGCAAGAGCCAACCTCCGCTGCGCGGGCAGAGGCGATGCCCTGGGAGGCAGGGTGCGGGTGGGAGCGGATCAGCGAGGTTTGGGGTCAGGGCAGAGCAGGGAACGTGGAGCATCCACACACCGGCACCAGCCCGTCGCTGCTGGCTGGGACGTCTCTGGGGAAAAGCCGGCAGGCATGGGATGCTTAGTTTCTCCTGCAAGGAAGTATCAGCCCATCGAAAGCTCCCTGTGCTCCCATGGGATGCGTGGCCCTGGGAAGCACCGCCAGGATGGAGGTGGGCAGGAGCAGGTGCATTTTTACCCACGCCAGGGGATGGCTTGACTCCTTGTAGCTCCCTGTAGCCATGGCCGTGTTTCAATACAGAAGATTTTGGGAACTTTGCACTGCACGGAGCCACCCCCCAGCCCAGGAGTGACTCCCCGGGCAGGGTCCACGCAGCAGCTCGCAGAAGGCATCACCCCGTGCTAAAAAGATAAATCAAGGCGCAAAAAGGGATCCGAGGGGGAAAAGGTGACAGCGTGGCTGGGAGCACCAGCCCAGCATCACGGGGTGGCCAGGCTGTCGGTCCCTCTCCCTGCCGGCCCTCACGACCCTGCTCTGCTCCCCCGGCTCCTGCCTTTCTCTTCCAGCCCCCCCAGAGCATCACTGCTTTGTGGGGGTCAGCGTCCTCTGCCTGTCCACAGCTCCGTCACCTCCCCTCGAAACAACAGGCTCATCAGGAAGCTGGGAGAGCTGCAACCAACCCCCTCATCCTGCTTCTTCCCCGTTACAGCCTTCCCCCTTCGGACACCTCCTGGAGACGCTCAGCCGCGAGCTGAAGTACAAAAGGACGCTGTTAAAAACACATCTCTGACACCCACCTGAAAACACGTGCCTCGCTGCCTCCCTGGCCCCCCTCTTACCTGCTCGGTGCTTCGGACAAACCGTGTTTCTACCTTTTTTTCCCCCCTGCACAAGAGTTTTTGTGCTATTTCCCACCATCCAGACGGCCTGGCTCAAGCTTTTATCACGTCGCAACCATCTGCCACCTCCCGCTCTCTGGGCTGGACACAGCAAACACCGCTCTGCTCACCCCTTCCCAAAGGCTGCTGGAGAAATCCTCTCCCCAGCGATTCCCTGCCCGCATCCCCCCCGGCCGGTCTGACGCCTAACAGCAAACCTCGGCAGCGCTGATGGCTCCGCCGTCCCCTCCCACCGCTGGCCACCCACGGCCATCCCCGCCCCAAAAACTTGGACAAACTCTCCGTGGGGAGAGCCCTGCACAGCCCGCCCCCCCCCCCGCAAAGCTGCTCCAAAACACACGACACTGGCTCAGAAAGTCCTTTCCCCCCCACCACCACGGCTACAAAATCCTGCGAGGGGGGACGGGGAGGAGGAGGATGCTGCGACCACAGGGCTCCTGAGTGCCCTCCTGCCCCTGAGTGCCCTCCGGCTCCTGCCGCGGATTATGGTTATTATTTTTTAAAAGCTCACATAAACCAACGCACGACCTCCTTTTGCTCAGGGCTGGGACGGCACGGCGACAGCGCCGCTCCATTCACAATTCCCCGAGCTCTGCCTTCATACATTATTCCAGGTCTGTCTCAGGCTTCCGGGCTGGGTGGTTGGGTTTTTTTTTTTTTTTTTTTTTTTTGCTTTAAATATTTTATTTCGTTTTACTCTCTCTTCCCTTCCCTAAAGCTCCCCAGGGAAAATACGACTCCCCAAGGTAAACGCGGCTCCCCGGGAAGGGCTGTCTCACTGCCGAGGAGGCAGATCCACACCCCAAACAGAAGCTGTCCAAAAAATAATCAGAAAGCACCGTCATGCTGCACAAGGCAGGGAGCAGCGCCGGAGCCGACACGCGCTTCCCGACCTCCGGCCTGGGAGAGAGCAGCCGGCATGAGGCAGCCTTGGTCCCCGAGGGGGTTAAATCCCCCGGCCGTGTAAAACAAGGGCAGCTTCATGGAAGTCGATGAAGACATGAGCGATGGGGGGATGCGGGTCTGAATCTGCAGCAGGCAACGGGCTCCCAACCGCCGCGCCGGCCAGAAAGGCACCCCAAGACAGGCCGAAAGCCCCTCTGCACCCCAAATCTCTGCTTCCCCCGGCTTGACATCCCAAATCTCCTGTTTTGGAGCAGGCTCCCCAGAAAGCGCGCTGTAAGGATGTGGCAGACTCAGGGGGTAACACGCACCCGTGCCCACTCCCCGGGCGGCACCTTCCCAATTCCCACCCCTCGCGCCGCGGCGCTGAGCCGGCACCGAGCCCCAGCCCCACGCCAACACCCAGCTCTCGCAGAACCCGGTGTGCGGGGAGAAAACGGAGCCGTGCCAGAGGGAAGAAGGACGACGGAGGAAGAAGAGGAGGAAAACGCTTCTCCCTCCGCCTCCTCGCGACCACGGGGGCTCGGCCGGCGGCACTTACGTTGATCATAGCATTGGAGGTGATGCGGAAGAGCGTGGCTCGTTCGTTCACCGCCTTGATCTTCTCGCCGCTCTCGGCCGGCAGCTTCAGGTTCTCCAGCTCGCTGAGCGAGCGCTGCAGGGCCGCCCCATGCTTCGCGATCAGGTCATTGCAAGTGCTCAGATCCTCCAGCTTACTCGAGAGGGTTTTCAACGTGCCGTGCAGCTCGCTCTTGTCTGACTGCGAGGCGGGCTCCTCGTCGCCCGAGTCATCTGCAAAGGGAGGGATGGAGGAAAAAAAAAAAAAAAAAACAGTTTCCATGGTTACCCCCGGACCGTACTAACCCGCGGCGCAGCGGGCAGGGACCTCCCGCCTCCTCCCGCACGCAGGCAGCTCTGCCCGGGCTGGGGGTCGTGGCCACCATGTCCCCCCCGGAGCAGAGCGCGGTGTGGAGGAGAGATGCGGGATGTCACCCAGCGCCCCGAGGAGGCGTCCAGGAGGCTCTCCTGGGGCTGTCACCGGGATTTGGTTCAGGGCTGGGTGACGGGGGGTGGCACAGGGAGCGGTGTGTTGGTGTCACCGGGAAGGGCCACACACCAAACCTCTCCTCTCCACGCACGGCCACCGGAGCCAGGCAGGGTGTCAACGTGCCCTGCGCCGGCACCGAACCTCGCGGGCGCTCTGCAAGGTCTGCCCGGGGCAGGACCAGCCACTTCAGCCAAGGGAGAGGTCGCAGAGACACAGCGGGGAGTAACAGCCTTTACCCAAAACCATCATCACACCTTCAGAGGGCAGGAAACTCCACAATCGGCACCTCAGGTACAGCAGAAATGGTTATTCCTGCAACTCCACAACACTTGTGTGACTTAAAACCAGAAAACCAACCCAAAACCAAGTAGCGCGTATAACACCGCATTTCTTCACATCATCCACTGGGACTGAAACTAGATGGTCTTTAAGGTCCCTTCCAAGTCAAACCATTCCATGATTCCATGCCATGATCCCACTGCTCCCCTGGGGAAGGCGGAGGAGGTGAGCAGCTCCGAGAGGTGGCATTGCCCAAAGGGAATACGAAAAGTGAGCGCAGAGCAGGTCCTGCGCAAGGTCTGCGCCCCGTCCTCGTGTTCAAAGTTTAGCCAAGGTTTTTCCGGGTGCACCCAAAACCCACTAAGGCAGCAGAGCCCCTTCGTTCCCCCTTAATTAAAAAGAGATGGGAATGAGCAAAACCTGCCTGTGGCTTCTCTGCCAGGGCTGGGGGGGCCGGGAGGGATGAGGATGAGGATGTCCTCCAAGCCAGCCAGGCTGAGAGACGCCGTGATGCTGCAACGTACAGACCTCGGGGATGCCTCAGTCATAACGGGGGTGCAGCGCATCACCTTTCTGGGCTGCAAGGACAGGAGAAAAGCCCGTGCTTCGCTGGTAGGTGGGGGTGGGTGGTTTTTATTCCTGGCTCATTTCGACCTTGCGAAACGCTGTAGATATTGAGAGTGATGTTCAGCCATCGCTCAGATCGATTCCACCACTGTTGGGCCAGCTCAGGAAAAGGAGAGAAAGAGTGCCCTGCATTTAACGGCAGGGAAGCGGTGTTTCCAAGGCAAGAGCCAGAGCAATCCGGGTAATCTAAAAGCACCGTCACCCCGGAGTGGAAGCAGCGGCGGAGCAGAGTGCGGTGCTGCACCACGTCCGTGGCTACGAAGCTCCCCAGGAAGGATGCGATGGGAGAAGGAAGCGCAGCCCGGGGACAAGGCTTATCCTACACAGCGGGATCTAACCCTGCTGCCCAAGGACGGCGGGAGAAGTAATTAAAGCTCTGCTGGGAAACAGGGCACAGAGCGAAATGCCAGCGGCTTGTGAAACACCAGGGCAGCATCTCCCAACGCAACCGTTTGGTTCATCTGCAACCCAGCCCCGAGCAGCCACAGCGCACAAACCTCCCATTTAAAAGGCAGGAGGCGAAGGGCGGCTTGTGGCCACCAAGGACGCTCAAGCAATAAATAATCCACCCGTGCCAGCAGTCGCAGCACCCACGGGAAGCCCACCGAGCCCTTCCCAAGGCAGGGAGCAGCCAGCCAAGGCGCCGGGAGCAGAGACGGCTCCCACTGACAGGCTGGGGGGAACAGCCCTGCTCCCAGGGACAGGACCAGCCTTTTCGAAAAACGGGTGGCACCAAGGAATGTCCTCGGCACAGGTGGGGGAGATGGGCAGGGGAAGGAGAACGGGAAAGGGAATACGCAGGATTTGAGAGGCTCCGTCCCAGGAGGGCGTACAGAGGTACCACAGCACGGGCTTACCCTGCAGGCACCCTGCCCGTGCCAACCGCAAATGACCGAGCTGGAAAAATTAAGCCACTTTTCCACCAGGAAGGAAAGTAACCAAAGCCTCCGCTTTCTGTTTCAACTATTTCCACGCTGCCCTTCATCCCGGGGCACACCAAGGCGCTGCGGGTCACTGCCAGCGTACACACCTCCCCCGCGCTTTGAGTATCGCCTTTGTCCCTGTCCCCAGCTGGCGCATCTGGAGGACCGAGCACGCTGTACCCTGCAGCAGACGGACGCTCGCCGGGAGAGGTACCGTGCTGCTGCCGCTGCTCCAGCCGCCTCCTCAGGGCTTTCCAGAGCAGAGGCTTGCATCCATCTCCTTTCACAGTCTCCCACGCATCTCTCCTTCGCTACTGCCCAGCAACACAGTTTCCACCTCGCAAAGCTCTGTCTGCAGCCATCACCTCTCATCAGGTTGTCAACCTCCTCCTCCGGAGCTGCAAGGTCCACGCGCTGGTCTGGCAGGTCCACCAGATCCACCACCTCGTCCCACGACACCGCACACCCACGGGCACCGATCCGCAACACAGCCCAGACCTCAGGCCTGGAATGGGCACGCAGGGAGGGCACAGGATGGTGGTGGCATTTACGCAGCTCAGCCCGGGCACAGCCACCCACGGCCAGCGCCAGAGCTCCTGGCTCTCTCCAGGCAACGCACCCGCACTCCCCGCGAGCATCCCGGCCCCCTCTCCTGGGCTGGGCGGGCTGCGGGAGCTCCAGGGATGGGAACCACCTCTCCATGGCATCCAGGATTTGATCCCTAATAAGCTCAGTTAATGGGCAATTTAAAATACATCATAACGTTTTATAAAACTGCCAGAAGCAGACGGCAACCACGCTAGCTTGGTTTTCATCACAGCCACCAGCCAGGCAACTCTCACCACTCATTGTCAAAGAACAGTGTTTCTGTGGGACTCAAGGGGACAAACTAATTTGGGACTGGGGTTGGAACAGGATGATCTTTAAGGTCCCTTCCAACCCAAACCATTCTGTGATTTTTCTGCTTGTAGAACGTCAGTAGTACTCCCCAGAGATCATTTTATCTCTTTATAAAGACTGCAAAAAACTGTACCAAGCAGGAGGCAGCATCTCTCTGCCCGTCCCCAGGCAGCATTTAACCCCCAAATCCCACCTTCTCCCAGATCTCACCCTGGGGATTTCGCCCATCGTTAGAACGCTCTGGCACGGGGACGGCACCGTACGGTAACGGGCTCCATCCTTGGCCAGGGCATTATTTCCTGCCCGTCGCTGCCCGTTCACGGAGCCTGCGGTAACGCTCCCTGCCTGCGCTCTCCACTCCAGGCGGGAGGCACGCAGGCAGCGCGGCCCATTTCTGTATCGTTGTGCAGAATTACATCAACGCCCCGAAACCCGGGATGAAAAGGGGGAAGGGACCAGAGTCAGACCACGCCGGTCGTGATGCTGCCCCGGCAGGCTGACTTCGCTGGGCTGAGCAGCCCCCACCGGCCCCTCGCCTGCCCCCGCAGCCGGGACGCTGGTGGGGTGGGCAGCAGGATCCCACCCTCCTGTGCACGTGGAGGAAGAGGGTGCCAGACGCTCTGCTGAGGCTGCAGACTTCAAAAGGGACGTTCAGGCTAGAGGGGTCGCGGTGCAGCCGCGGGGGAGCGATGTGCAGCGCCGCCTCAGGAGCGAAAGCACGACCAATGCAGAGAACGGAAAACTCATTGCAGCCCCCGTCCCCGCATCCCTGGTAAGCACATCCCTGTAACCGGCACTGCCTCCGCACCCACA
This sequence comes from Larus michahellis, assembly GCF_964199755.1. Classification (NCBI taxonomy): domain Eukaryota; kingdom Metazoa; phylum Chordata; class Aves; order Charadriiformes; family Laridae; genus Larus; species Larus michahellis. The sequence goes on from NC_133908.1 coordinate 1,800,218, forward strand.
GCCCCCGCGCCCAGGACACCCGGAGAGACCTGGACCAACTCACGCTTCTGTGACTTGCGGTAAAATAAAAATACTTCCAAGCAACATAATTTGCTGTAATTATCTCGACTCAAAGCAGCGGCAGAAGGAAACACAATGTCACGGCTACAGCGAAATCAGAGCAAGTTCAAGCAGAAACGATCACGCAAAGCACCCAAACAACCTCGCTGCCCCCACTCCAGGGCAAAGCACGGACACCAGCTCTGCAAGATGGATTTCCAAGCCGCCATCAATACCAAAACACTTCCCAGCGCTGAAATTCCCCGTTCCCCACCACCCTCGCAGCGCCAGCACGGGCCAAGCAGGATCGACTGAGTCCCTGGAGACTCCTGGGACCTCACTTCACTACCTGGAGGTTTTTGCCTGTAAAGATGGTTATTTGTGAAATCCTGGCTCCAGGAAAGCCAGGAGGTTGAACGAGGTCTCGGCTTCACCTACAGGCGCAGGCAAAGCATCCTAAAAGGGCCAGGAAAAAGCAAACCGCAGCCCCATGGGGACCACCATCACGAGCAGAAGAGCAGTGAGTGTGCTCCTTATTATTTTTTTAAATCACCCCCATGTTTCCTCCACTCCGTCCTTCTGGACTTGCTCCACACACAGCGCTCACCAGAGACATGGGCGTCCTCCAGCAGGACGCTGCTCTCCAGGCCGAGGAAGGGCCAGCCTGAGGACCAGCGCTGCCGTATCCCTTTCTCCTGAGGGAAAGCAGTCAAAATACCCAGAAACACAAATCCACCTCATTCCTCAAGCGACCAGCAGCCTCTCAGATCTGCACCAGCTTCGGTCCAACCGTCCATGGGTAAGAGCAGCCCCCCATGCGAGCAGAGGAGCGCCGCTTCCACCCCATCTCCACCCTGCTTTCCAGCTGGCTTCTTGGTGCCACCAGGACAACCAACGGGAACGCTCCCACTTGTCCCTGCGGCACAGCCGGGAGGTGGGGACAGGGCTGTCCAGGGTCTGGACAACCCCTCGTTTGCCCATCTTGGGGAGGACGGTCCCAGAGAAGCCACTTGGCTGCAGAAGCACGAGACCCACCAACTCCTGCGGTTCCTGCAGTTCCTGCTGAAGACGATTTGTGAAGCGCTGGAGGAGCAGCACCGTTTACTCTTCTTGCTGAGGACCAAGGGTTCGCTCAGCCAGAAAGGTGAAAGAGCCGCAAGCCATCGCCTGGAGAGCTTCGCTTGGAGCACAGCCAAACGCCGCGGCACTGGGGATCCTTCTTTGCATCAACTGGAAAAAAAACTGGATTTTGCTTTGCTAAGGCTGGTAAAAAAAAAAAACCCCGAAGGTCAGGAAATACCCACCGAGAGAGAGCGAGAGCCTGCCCAGGGCTCCTCGTCCCAGGGCAAAGACTGCAGGTGTTCGCAGAAGCCAACGTGTGACCAGCCCGGCAAACTCAGACACTCCGGACTTCAGCAGCCTCCCCGCCGGGGTGGGGGGTTCCTCGTTGCTGTGAGTTAAGATCACAAACCCACGTGGAAACTGGAGAAACTTGTAGTCCTAAATACATGGGAGCTAGGGAGGGGGAAAGCGTAACTCCCAATTATTTTTTCTATCCCCGGCGATGGCCAATAGGTTCCAACTCGGAAAAGACCTCGCCGTGACCCAGCGCGGACAGAGCCCACGGGCACACCTGCGAGGCTTTGCTGTACAGGAGTTTTCACGATGGCTTTGAAGAGGATTTTCCAACGCAAGCCGGGGATGAGGAGGAACCAGAACCGCGGCGGTGAGGACTTGCCGCGGTGGGGGATGCTCTGTGCTCGTTGCCTCTGGATGCTGCCCTCACACCTTTCACCAGTTTGGCCCTTTTGGATCCTCAGCTCCGAGCCCAAGCTGGCCCACAGCACCTCCTAAAATCACAGCAAACCTCAAACCAAGGTCTGCTAGCTGGGCAGGGCCCGGGGGACTGGGGCCAGGGGGGCTGACACCAGCAAAACACTCAGAGGCTCTGCAGGAGCCAGGAAGCACAGGGTGCTGCACCTGGGGAGGAATAACCCCCCACACCAGGACAGGCTGGGGGTGACCTGCTGGAGGGCAGCTCTGTGGAAGGAGACCTGGGAGTCCTGGGGGACAACGGGATGCCCATGAGCCAGCAAAGGGCCCTGGTGGCCAGGAAGGCCAATGGCATCCTGGGGGGCATCAAGAAGAGCGTGACCAGCAGGTGGAGGGAGGTCATCCTCCCCCTCTGCTCTGCCCTGGGGAGGCCACACCTGGAGTGCTGGGTCCAGTTCTGGGCTCCCCGGTTCAAGAGGGACAGGGAACTGCTGGAGAGGGGACAGCAAAGGGCCACCAAGATGCTGAGGGGACTGGAACATCTCTCTTGTGAAGAAAGGCTGAGGGATTTGGGTCTCTTCAGTCTGGAAAAAAGACAACTGAGGGGGGACCTTATCAACGTTTATAAATACTTCCAGGGTGGGTGTCAGGAGGATGGGGCCAGGCTCTTTTCAGTGGTGCCCGGGGACAGGACAAGGGGTAACGGGCACAAACTTGACCATGGGAAGTTCCATCTCAACATGAGGAGGAACTTCTTTGCTGTGAGGGTGGCAGAGCCCTGGCACAGGCTGCCCAGAGAGGTGGGGGAGTCTCCGTCTCTGGAGACATTCCAACCCCGCCTGGAGGCGTTCCTGTGCCACCTGCTGTGGGTGACCCTGCTCTGGCCGGGGGTTGGACTGGGTGATCTCCAGAGGGCCCTTCCGACCCCTGTCAGTCTGGGATTCTGTGAAGGCATCCCTGCTCCCTTCACACGGGCAAGATCCTTCAAGGACACAAATACTATTTCGATACATGGCTTCCAGCCATGCCACCCTCCAAGGCCGCCCCCAGCAGAGCGAAGAAGCTCTGCAATGTATCCCCCGGTCCGCGGAGGAGGGCAGCGGTGCTCCTACCTGACCCTCATCCCTCTCGGCACCGGCCGGTGCTGCCGCCAGCAGCTCTGACATCTGCTCTCCGCAAAGGGAAGATCCTCCCAAAAGCAGCAAACCCTCCGTGAGCTGGCAGGGGGCTGCCCAGCGCAGGACCCCCCCCCCATGCTGGGATCGGGGTGCTCCTGGACCCCCTCGGGGAGCAGCACGTCTCTGGTTCATGAGCTTCACCTCGGCTCTCCCTGCTCCTCAACACAAGGCAGGTTTCTAACGAGAGACAGCCATTTAGCAAGAACTGCTGTCACTCTGCTCCAGCGAACAAAAGCTGCCCAAGAAAATAGATACAAAAGGCTGGCGGCAAATATTTGACAACAAATCGCAAGGTGGTTCTCAATCCCGCGCCCAGAGGGATGAATCAGCCCGGCATTCACCGCAACCTCAAGTTTTCCTGCCCTTCCCAAACCCGGTGTCCCCCGGAGACCTGCCCGTGCCCATCGGTGGCCACCAAGGATGTGAATCCGTCCCCTTCTCCCTCCGGCAGCCCAGCTCTGCACCGACTGCACGCTGCTCGGGGCAAAGACTGCTCGGTCCCAGCATCTCCGGAGGCGATTCCAGGCGGGGCCCTGGGCTGGAGGTGGCCCCGCGGTGGAGGTTTGGGGCTGAGCCCGCGTGCAAGGTGCCATCAGCGACACTGGAACACGACCCGAGCCCAAAACACCGCTTCTCCCTCTGCCTGCATTGCCGGCTGGGCTGCAGGACACGCCAGCGGAGCAGAGCGGGACCGGCCCCAGGCACCGCCGTAACCCACGTTATCGGCTCTCGAGGTCTGCGAGACCCTCCTCACCCTCCTCTCCCTCCTCTCCCTCCAGCACCGGAAAGGTTTTACGAACACAGTTGCTGTTTTTACGATCCACATTTCTCGCCGCTCATGATGCGCACGGGAAACATCTGCAACCGCAGGCTCAAATACGACGTATCCTGCTGGTAACAGCAGCTTTTAATAAATCTCCTCTCCAGGAACACGCCAACGCTTGTATTTTGCACACACTACGTGCCCTAAAAGCATGAGTCCCCGCAAGCCGAGTGCCTTTACTCCCCATCCCATACGTTGTTGTGACTTGCGAAGCGACTTAAAGGCAATCTGTTGTGATTTTTATTTGTAGGGCACTGGCATGAAGCAGTTGCTATAGGAACGGCCAGCCTCACGGTAAGCTGGGAAGATTATTTTGGGAGCTGTGATGCTATTTAATCTATGTAAAATGGATCAGCAGCTATGGGCCGTAAGCCTCTTCGGGCTTGTTTCGCAGCCAGGAGAGCAACACGAAACCTCAGCGCCCAGAGCAGCATCTCACCAGGAGGCCATTAAGGCAGAAGCTCCCTTTACACCCCCCGTTTTCTGCCTCTAAAACTTCCCTCAGCTAAATATTTGCCGTTGCTCGCAATTTTTCCGGAGCTGGTGGAAAAGCTGCCGGCGGGAGGCGCAGGGCGGGCAGTTCCCCACGCCGGGGCTTTGCACCGCAGCCCACGGGGAAACCCAGCGCCAGGATGCCCCAGCACCGGAGGCATCGCCACGCAGAGCATCCCCCACCCCCAAAATCATCGGGGAGACCTGGAGCACCCCAGGGGGCTGCTGCTCACGGCTGGGATGTTTCGGTGCTGCCCGCGGAGGAGCCGAGCTGGGAAAAGCCTTTTCAGGGGAAGGGGATGGAGCAAAAGGACTGAAGGGTTCAGCGTTAGACCTTTTATTCCGTATCTCCCAAACCGCACCTGAAGTCCGTCTGCGATGTCTCCAGCCCCAAGCACCAGCGCTACCGGGCACCGCACCATGGCCAGGGCAGCAATGAATCCCTGCTTACCTTCCCCTCCAGCTCCAGCACTGATGCTCTCTTCCTACACCCCGCACCTTCCTTCTCCGCCCTGTGAGCAGAAACGTTTCCCTTCCCGAGTGTCCTCGCTTTAAGAAAAAGTCCTCGCCCTTCCCACACCGCCTTGAATTCCTCCCCGAGCCTCCCGCAACCCTGAGCCGCTCACCCACCGCTTCGCCGAAGCCCCTGGAGCCTCTCAAAGGCAGGGCTGTCCCCGCGCAAGCAGTTAAGTCTGGCTTTCTGTTGGCAGGAGGAGGGAATGAGCAGACGCCAGGGCTGAAAGCGCGGGATCGATACTGCGGAGCGAAGCCGAGCCAGCCCGGCTCCCGCACCGCGGAGGTACCCAGCTCTGCAAGCTGTCCTCTGCGTCCAACGGCTTCATCTACCTACAGGGAAAAGAGATCACGGACCGCTGTCCACAGGTAAAACCATCACGGAATAGAAGGAGCGGCGATGATTTTAATTCAGAGAGTACTCCTGGGTTCCCCCAAAGCCACCAACAACCAAGCAGTGAAGATGGGGCATCTTGGAAGCTGCCTTTTTGCCCATCAGAGGCAAGAACTGTGCATCTGCTGGTGAGGAGATAAGTTTTGAAGCATCCAAGTCACCAGCACGGCATCACCTGCCCCTAGGCCACCACGGTTGTTCCCAACATCCCTAGAAAAAGCTGGCTTAGGGCTGCCCAGATGATCACACCACCAGAAGCAAGCACGGCCCATGGCAGGGGGGTTGGAACTAGATGATCTTTAAGGTCCCTTCCAACTCAAACCATTCTATGGCTAGTTCCTCCATCACTCACTCAGGAGGTAGAAGTGGCCGAGCCACACACGGATGAATTCAGCATCCATCGCTGGAAGAGAAAGGGGAAACAACAGGAACAGGGCCAGAGCCAATGACTGCCCCACACACCTCTCTGAACGCAAAGGTGGTTGCACCGAAAAAGGAGCTCAATGGACCTACGAGTGTCAGAGCAGCCCCGTGGAGGGGCAGAGGCTGCACAGGGTGAGGACAACGGGCCTGGAGCACGACACAGGCGATGCTCAGTGACATCGGGCTGTCCGCAGTACTCCTGCTTTGTGCCTGCACCGCGTCTCACCCACTCCTGGAGACCATATCCCCAATCTACAAGACGTGTTAGCATCGCCAAGCCCCGCTTCCAGAGCGCTTGGCCTCTGGACATGCGGCAGCACCCGCACAGCATCCCTCCCCTCCCAGCCGCATCCTGCTCCAGCCGTGTTAAGCTCAGGGACGTGGGTACTGTGGGAGCTGCAAGCCATCAGCAAGCAGAGCCACAAGAAAGTGGTCATCTCAAGTTCCCTCTCTCAGATACCATCCGAGGTCGCAGGCAGCACTGGAGGCCATCCATGGCACCGCGCTGCACCCGAGCATCTCCGCCGGCGATGCATCGTGCTGGGGTGGCACCGCAGGCATCACCGAGAGCCGAGGCTGCGGTGCTGAGCCGCAAACACACCGGGCGAGTCTCTCCTGCGTGGGGGAAATGACAGGGCAAAAGAAGATTCCATCATTTCTTCCAAATAAAACCCAAATCAGCTCATCAACGTATTGCCTGCACGTCAAAGCCAGAGATCATAGAATCACAGACTGGTTTGGGTTGGAAGGGACCTTAAAGTCCACCCAGTGCCACCCCCTGCCCTGGGCAGGGACACCTCCCACCAGACCACGTTGCTCCAAGCCCCGTCCAACCTGGCCTTGAACCCCTCCAGGGATGGGGCAGCCACAGCTTCTCTGGGCAACCTGCGCCAGGGGCTCACCACTCTCAAAATGAAGAATTTCTTCCTCACATCTCACCTAAATCTGACCTTTCTCAGGGTAAAACCATTCCCCCTCATCCCATGGCTCCCCTCCTTGCTCCAGAGTCCCTCCCCACCTTTCCTGGAGCCCCTTTAGGGACTGGAAGGGGCTCCAAGGTCTCCCCGGAGCCTTCTCTCCTCCAGGCTGAACCCCCCCAGCTCTCTCAGCCTGTCCTCCCAGCAGAGGGGCTCCAGCCCTCCCAGCAGCTCCGGGGCCTCCTCTGTAAAAGCCACAAAGTCCTGCTGCTGAAGCTGACACCAGCCGTGCTACAAGAGTTTTGGTGGCAAGAAATTCCACGACTCTCCTCACCGTATCAGCAAGGAGCTAAGCCGGATCAGCGGGAAAAAGCACTTTTCCCTGGCGGGCAGCAACCTGCTCACCCACCAGAGTCACCACCGACACCCTGGCGAGACGCGCTGCCGACGCTGCCGTCAGGTACCAGGGAAACCACACCACTGCCCGTTTCCGCAATCCACAGCCCAAACTGCTCTCCCTTTCACACAACGGGAGAGCCCACAGCTGGTCTCCACCAACACACCCTCCTCCTCCTCCTCCTCCACCCCAGGGGATGCCGAAGCCGTGCATCAGCAATCCCCAACGTCGATCGGAGACGGGCTCCAGCACGACCGGCTGATGCCGACGCTCCTCGGAGCGGTGCCGGGAGGTTCAGTCAGACTTTGGGAAGGATCACGAGGCAAACCTGAAGCAAACGGCGGAGCAGCATCAGTGCTTTTAACGAACCCCAGGGCGCTAACGAGCTTCTCTCAAGGTTCAAGGCCAGGCTGGATGAGGCTTTGAGCAGCCTGGGCTGGTGGGAGGTGTCCCTGCCCAGGGCAGGGGGGTGGAACTGGATGGTCTTTAAGGTCCCTTCCAACCCGAACCATTCTGTGATTCTGTGTGTGTGATTCTGGGAGAGCCATGCTCTCCCCGGGCAGCAGATTTCAGGGTCGTTCTCCCCATTGCTACGGAAGTGCCGCAGCGTTTGACATCCTTCCTTTCACGCACTTCCATCCAGTGGCCATGGGACACTATCTTGCCCGTCTGGGAACAGCAGGCTGCCCGGGCAGCGTGCGCAGGCGAGAACATGCACATAAGGCAGCGGCAGAGCTCCAGGAGCCTCCCTGCACTGCAGCTTCCCGCCTCGGTCCAAGCCTTCTCTCCATAGCTGTCACCAGAGCTCTACTGGGAAGCCCTTCTGTCCTGGTTTGAGCGACACAGGACTAATTTCTCTTCTAATGCTTGGGAAAAATGCACTTTTAGAAGACTCTCGTGTCTGAATTGGTGAAAATATTTACTTTACAGCCAGCCCTGGGGTGCGGGTTTCAACGTCTCGGTGTTTTCCAGCTCGCCAGGTGCAGGGACGAGGAGGAGCGAGACCCGGGCACTCGACCCAAGCTGCCAACGGGGTTATTCCATACCATGAACGGCACATTCAATATCATTTAGGAAGTTTGCTGAGGAGTTCTCTCTCTCTTTCTCTCTCTCTCCCTTGCTGGCTGCCATCCCGAGAACTCCTTGCCCCGGTGCCGGAGCCCTGAGCCCTTCCCTTCCTCCCGAAGCCGCAGCGCTCGCAGGGTCCCACATTGGCTGTCCCTGCGGGGAGCGCACGGCTTCTGCTGATGGAACGGGCTGGGCAGAGTCCTTGGCTATTTTATATTGGTATTGGGATCAATAGTGGTTCTTTAGTGTTATTAATGTTAATTATCTCGTCTTATTCTGTTAAATCTGTTTATATTTCAACCCTTGAGTTTCCTTGTTTTTCTGATTCCCCTTCCCGGGTGGGGAGGGGTCATCGGGTGAGAGAATAATTGTCTCAATGACAATAAATTGTTGTGGGCTCCTCAAACTGTAACATCATGTCAAGTGTGTCCCCCGGAAAACTCCCCGGGTCCGGAGCTCCGAGGGTTACAGAAAGGGGCGACTCAAAGCTTTTCTTCCACCTCGTGCTCTTTAGGAGCGGATCCAAGCCCGCTTGTTCCTGCTGTTCCCAGGGCACCGGCCACCAGCGCAGGACCGTCGGCACAGCCAGCAGGGCTTCCTACTGCAAAAAGCAGAGTTTTATCTCTACCAAAAAAAATTCTAGGCTTGGTTCTCATAAATGTCAGTGTTTGTCACCACCTCAGGCCGCTGCAAGCACTCAGCACTCAAATTTCTCTGCAAGACTCGCAAAGGAGGACGCACCGGCCACCTCCACCGAATTTTTGGGGCTGGATGGGGAGCTGCCAGGCGGGAGCAGCCTCCGGAGCCGCTGCCCGTTCCTCTGACGACAGAGGCAGCCCCGCGTGACTCGCTCAGAGACATCTGACTTTTAGATGTCTGACGCAGGCTAAATTAATCTCTGCTAAAGTCTTACCTCCTCCTTCCCTCTCCCGGGGGAATAACAAAGCACCGGCTGCCAAATCCCGCTCCTGCCGCGGCCGGTGCCCCAGGGGCTGCCCGGGGGAAGGCCAGCGGGAGGAGGGGGAAGGATGGCGCGGGCATCAGGGTGATGCAGTGCCACAGCAGCCCCGGGACGAGCCGATGGAGCCACTCCTACAAAAGGGGGCAGCCCCGGCACGGCCCCGGCGTGCCCACACCGACACCGACCCTCGCTGAGCTGCCTGAGACGGGCCGCAGGCTCGGCCTCCCCCTGCCTCAGTTTCCCTCCCACCGCCATCCGGAGCCAGTGGCCGGGAATCACGGCACCCTCGCCGGGTTTGGGGACAATGAAAGGAAACACGGGGATGGGACGGACAGGACACAGCCCAACTGCAAAACGTAACATGTGAAGAGCGATTTTTCACCCTCCACCTCCTTCTTCTCAGTTCCACCTCTTGTGCATTTTCTCCTGCCTTAGGTATCTAAACCTATGAAAAATACCATACTAATTTGGTAAAAAACATTTTTCCTCCCCAGGCAGAGCGGAGGAGGTCCATGAGGACAGGCAAGCACCGAAGCCAACCTCTGCTACAGCAATCCCAGACAAAACTCCTCCTCCCAGGTGTTTCCGCAAGTAAATACCAGGGAAACCAATCCCACCTCCTTAGGATATTCCCTGTTCATCCCATCATCACCCCGTCTCCCTGCTGACACCAGGGCTTTGATTCCGAAACGCCAGCCCTTCCTGCCTGGGATTATCTGGATCTCTTGCAAACGTTGATCGCCCGTCATCTCTCAACCGGAGCGATTTCCACGTTGGCTCCAGAAGACGCATCTGCTTTCATCACTTTTAATAGCTATGAATATTAAATGGAAACGGGTATCTATATTTAATAGTCTCGCCTGGCTGCCAAAAGATAGATGGATTTTCGCAGCATCTGCAGATGCAGGCACAGGCGGTACTTTTGTGGTTATAAAGAATTACGCTGGAAATTAATCATCAAAATAGTACAGCAAATAATCGTTCATAAATCATTCCAAATCTGGGTGATCACTTAGCAATTATCACCAACCTGGCAAGGCTATTTCTTCTCCCCGCGAATGCAAATGGAAAGCTGTTCAAGCAAAAGGAGGCCTAAAAATAGCCAACACTGGCTGCTCGTGACAAGCTGTGACATTCCCTGAAGTCACGCCGGGTGGACGCAGGTGGTGGGCGCCAGCCGAGGCGGGAGGACCCCAACCCGGCGATGGGGCTCCACAGAACAAACCCAGAGCTCAACGACCAGCGCTCCTCACCAGACATCCCCTCGGCTGCGCCCGAAATCCGTCAGCACTGCGGAGAGAAGCGAGGTGAGCAAGTTTTGTGGGAATTTAAGTCTAAGGGCTGGAGTGATGTGATCTACGTCGGGCCAAGGCTGAGCAGGGGGTTGGACCAGAGGCCTCCAGAGGTGCCTCCAGACCTCAGCTACTCCACGGCTCCACGCAAAGTGCAACTCTGTCACTTGTAGTGATTGCTTCTGGTTAACAAACGGGATGCGACGCTAAGTTGCACTAGCAAGGGAAATTCAACGTACAAATCTCGTTAAAAATTAATAGGTAAAATAAGCAGGATACAAAAATGAGCTTAAATATCTTTGGAGCCTTTCTTTGGACAATAGCTCGGACACCACAGCATGCTGCTTCTACCAGTCCACGTTCAAACAGAGAAGGTACGCAACTTCTTCCATTTTCTTTTTTAAAAACGTCACTGCCATCTTTTGATTTCTGTAACTGTGATTTCCTCAGTACTTTGGTGCAGCTGGTTGGAGCCAAACCTAAGGGCGGTTTGTGAATGCTTTAACGTGGCCGTAGAGCGTTCACTTTTTTGGTAAGCAAACACCACAGCGACACAAGGACCGAAAAGACTGTGAACGAGAGGCCAGAGGGATACGAGGCAGCTGGGTTCGTCTCTCTTTTGCCTCCCATCCAGGACAAATCGCAGCTCGCACGGAAAGCACCGCGGCAGACACACACCGTCACAGCAGGGAACGTGTCGGAGGGAGCCGGGACCCCAACACAGAGGTGACGAGGCTGATCCCCTGAAGGTGCCTCCTTGGAAGGGATGATGCTCCCGAGAGGAGGATGCCCAAGGAATTTCTTCCGAGACCTCATAATGTTGAGGCAAACAAGGAGGCCAAGCGAAACGGTCGACAGGTCTTGATCCGCTCTGGCACCAGCCCTTCTCCGTTCTCCTTGGGACTCTCCGGCGCTGATGAAGACCCGTTTCCACGGGGTGAGCGCTCAGCTCCATCCTGCCCGTCGCACGAACCCAGTGAAGCGACAGCAGGGATGAATTTTGACCCACCTTATGTTATCTGCTTCCTTTCCTACGAAATACATATTAAAATACAATCCTGAATGGAGAGAGGCCTGTAAAGGACTTCTCGTTTCTTGAAAGAGAAGCACAATGTATTTTTATTACGATCACCGCAGCATTCTCAGTCCAGCTATTGAACGTTTGATGGCTGCAATTAGAAAATGATGATGTTACCAGTCAATAAGGCTCAGCAGCAAATGCTGCACTTTATCGGGATCGCAGTCATTCTTTCTTCCCGGCACATACGGGATTTTCCCATTACCCAATCACCTAAACAACCCCAACAAGCTCATCAGTTAGGCTACGAAGACACGCAGATGGGTTTAAAACACAGCAAAAGGCGGGGTTTAAAGTCAAAATAAGATGGACGCATTGGAGAAATGGAGACTGAAACGCAGGACGCGATACACGCAAGATGCCACACTACATCCGCAGGGAGAACCCACCCAACAGATACCGGGCAACCGCCTGGTTAGGAGCCAACAATCACGGCTTATTATAAATCTCATATAAATTACAACAGAACTTGTGAAAACAAGCTAAAAAAAGCCAATAAATTCAGGATTATAGGAACAGAAGTCATATCTGAGATGCACGATGCAATTTCCGATAAGGCGCCACTGGCCTACGCCCGGTTTGGGATACTGCGCTCCTCAGACCGACACGCACCGTGAAAAGACAGCCCTGGGGGTGGCACCGGGGCTGGAAAACCCATCCTGCAGGGAGAGACTGAACGGAAGGACAGTGTTTAGCAGAAGTGGGAAAAACCCAACTGGAGGCACGCTAAGAGTCCACAAATAACAACTTTTATAAAGTACCGAAGGGACTGATCTGTTCTCCGTGTCCGTGACAGCCAAGACAAGCTTAAACGAGCTTAAAATCCAGTGACTCTGGGCACCTGGGACACCTGGCCCAGCCCGGGGGCCGGGATGCTGGTGAGGCTCCAGGCAGGGACCGGGCTGCTCCGGTGCCGGAGACATTCGGGGACACAAGAGCAACCGTCCGCGAGCATCGCTCCCATGGAGCCCATGCCGCTTTTGGGCAGACGGGGCGATTCCACAGGCTGCTTCCAGCTTCATTTGGCAAGATTTTATCATTTCAAAGAAAAAAAACAACAAAAAAACAAACAGATAGAGATCACTCAGGAAGCAAACCTGGAAAAAGGAGCAACTACAGAGGTCAGCTATGTCACGAGCCACATCTGAATCCTGCCGAGGTGGACAGGACTCTCCCCTTGCCTTCATATGTGTACATATACACACATACATATATATATAAAAAAATATATGGGATGAAACATGGACAGGCATCAGTGCTGTCTCCACAAGCCTTTCAAGTCGATTGCTTCTTTCCGAAACTCTTCTCAGGAGAAGCCAGGAGGACTTTCTTTCCAAGGAAATTTCGGTTTGACGGCTTTTGGAAGAGGTGAAGGGTTGGGTTTTTGGTTTTTTTTTGCTCTGTCCTTTGACTACGATATTCTGCTCTCCATTTCCACTGGAATAAAAGGTCTGGCAGCCGCCGGGAGACCGACGGAGCCAGGCCTCAAAGCTGCTAAACTGGAGTCCCAAGGGCCCGAAGAGCAGAGCTGGCTCGGGAATGCGAGAGGAGATAAAAACGAGCCCAGCTGATGCTTTTGTTGAAACGCCGGAGAGCCAAAGTTAGCCCCGCTGGCCACGGCCATACGTCCCCTCCTGTCCCCTGCGGATGGTTCTGAATAGCAATTTTAAAAAAAAATGGTGGTGAAGGTGTGATTATAGGGAAATGACTGCTCATTATCAGATAATTGGCAGCTCAACGCTGCATAGACCATCACCAGAAAAGAAAATATCTTTTTTTTTTTTTTAAAAAAAAAAAAAAGGCCTGATAAAAATAGAAACTTTTTCATTATACAGCTCAGAACAGCAACAACACGCAACGTACCGACCTCCCAGTAGCAGCTCGGGGTGCAAGGCTCTTCGCCGCCTCCAGGGACGTGGCCTCCATCCCCACCTGCAGGACAGCCGGGCTGCTCCCGCGCGAGGGGTCCTTGCGATAGAGGCCTGGACAAGCCCCACCGGCACCATCCACAGCCCCAGTGCCTGCAGCATCACCTCCCGGCTCCTCCTTCCCTGCACCAGCCCAGTAAGGGTCCAGGGAACCCCAGCTGGAGAGACCAGAGAGACCAGTGGGAGCCCAGCACACCTCCAAGGGGTGACACATTTCAGTGGATCAAACCTTTATGGAGCAACTAATGCCAGGGAAGGAAAAAAAACCTGTTTATGGCAACCCCGTCCCGGGCAAGGCTCAGTACCAAGACCCGTGATGGAGGCAGGCTCCACGGAGAGCCCACGCAGACATACGCCGCGCTGCTACAGACCACCTCGATGGACTCAGTCTGTCCATGAGGACCTCCAGTTCCCAGCGCATCCTTGAAGGCTTCCAGAGCTGCCTGGTGCTGCTGGGAGAAGCCTGAGGAGCACTTTGGGGTTGGGTCCCACCAGCACACACCCAGGCAACAACTCGCCTGTTTTTAAGAGCAGGTATTTCAGCCTGGTCGGAGTTGGAAGGGACCTCTGGGGATCATCTACTCCAACCCCCTGCCAGAGCAGGGTCACCCACAGCAGGTTGGACAGGAACGCATCCAGGCAGGTTTGGAGAAGGAGACTCTCCAGGCAGCCTTTGACAGTGCTCTGGCACCCTCAAAGTACACAAGTTTTCCCTCATATTCGGCAATAACAAAAGGGTTTCTGCCACCCAGAGTCCCATAACTCTCCTCCCTCCTTCCCCAGGGTTCAAACTGCAGAAGACATCCCCTTTTATAATCATAGAATGGTTTGGGTTGGAAGGGACCTTTAACGCCCACCTAGTCCAACCCCCTGCCATGAGCAGGGACATCTTCAGCTAGACCAGGCTGCTCAAGAGCCCCTGACCTGGAATGTTTCCAGGGATGGGGCATCTCCCACCTCTCTGGGCAACCTGGGCCAGTGTCTCACCACCCTCGGCATGAAAAGTTTCCTCCTCACATGGAGTCTGAGGATGCCTCGTCCGCAGAGGGAACTCGTTCCCTCTTTGCAGCTTTAACAACCGCAGGTTTTCGTGCCAGAATTTCATTCGCAAATCACTTAAGGAGTTTTCTGAGCACAGGGAGACCTTCCGAGCTGCTAGAAGATCAAAACCTCATGCTGCGTGCCAGAATCCCTCTGCCGGCTCCCTGGGTACCGCTCCCTATTAAATTAAATTAAAGCAGACGTGGTAGGACACTGCCTGGAGAGAGGCTTCAGGCCTGCTAAGGAAGCCGGTCCCACATCAGCCCGCATGTGCCACCCCACCGGTCCCCAAGCCCAGCTGCTCCTCTTCGGCAGATTTCACGGCAACGCTGCCGAGCGAGTCCCCAGCCCACCCCTGGTACCCACTTCCCCCTTCAACACCACCTCCACCACGGGGCTTTGATGGTAGCCCTGGGATCCTCCCTTTGGGGTGTTCTTGGGTCATGAAACTACTCGGCAGACGGAAGGGAGATCAACAAACCCATAGTTCAGGCAGCCCTGATAATGCTTCCATTTAAAAATATCCCAAGTCAAATTCCTGCGGCAGCTATCAGGTTCAGCTTCCTCAGGCTGCCTCCTGAGCCTCCCCAGGTGTCACCTCCTGCGACGGAGCAGACCCACCCCGGGGGTGCCAGCTCCACGGCAGACTCTGTATTCTTTCATATTCCACTTTTCCATGCGGACCGCAGCCCCCCAGGCAGAGAAGAGCGGGATAAGGAAGCCTCCAGTCAGCCATGCCCTGGGTGACGAGGGGCCCTGCTCCTCTGGGAGACGGTTGGGATGCTGAGCTCGCAGGAGGCCCCATCTCCTCCCCGCATCGCTCTGAAATTCCGCACAAAAAGGCTGGATATGGCGTTACTCCATCAAACCCCAGTAAAACTGCCTGCAAAGGTTTTTAACATCTTCAGCTGTGTTCATATCAGCAACACAGGAGCAAAAACCTCCATGACCTATTCCCGGTCTCCGAGGACAACAAGATCCGCATCCAGATGAACATGACAAATTTGTACTTTACTAAACCGTCCCTTCTCTCGCTTCTACGTACACAACCCAGGACGACTCTGTCTGCAGGGAGGACTCGCGCCACCTTCGGCTTCGGGACCACCTCCAAGCAGACGGCCTTGGAGATTTAGCCCCACAGGCAGAAGTGCCGTCATAAATAATTAAACGTCATTTGCCCTCGTCTAACAGATGAAAAAAGCACATGAAAAACTGTACAGATTTTGTTATTTAATCGCGCCTGTCCGTTTACTCACTAAATCCTTCCGTATCCAGCGGTCACTATGAATTTGCAGCGCTCCCCTGCGCTGAAATGGAGGAGCCACCACGGTTTGGTGACACCAGGAGCAAGGGAAGGAGAAGTCCCCGCGTCTCTGGCAGGGCTGCAGGCAGGGAGGGCTGAGCACCGGCAGCTCACTTAGCCTGCACCAAGCCAGGAGAAACGCAGAAATGGCCCAAAACTGGAATGTCAAGGTATTTTGGAGGAAATGAGTTTCCTTCAGAGCAGAAACTCGCAGAAGCGACCGCCATCGCGGACGCGGGGTGGGGTTGACGGCGTCTTCTCCCACGGACAACAGCGCCCGGGCACGCAGCTATTGAAAACCATCACAGGTCTTGGATGTCTTCCTAAGTGCGTCACTGAACATACATTTTTAATGATGCTTAAACATTTTCCAGCCGCTGCTCTATCTCCAGTTTCAGCAGTGCGAGGAGGGAGCTCACATACGGCTTGGCCTCTCTCCCCAACACCCCTCAGCAAAGGCACCGTCGGGACTTGGGAACCGGGCGGCGTTTGGGAGGCACGTGAGCCCCCATCCTTCGCAGGATAACGTCATCCTTGGTGTAACCAGGACCAAAGGCTCCCCACGGATGAACCTGGCCTGTGATTTATTTTTTTATTATTTTTTTTTATTTTTTTTTAAACAATGGTGTCTTTTTTTTACTGGAAGTCTCCCATCAGCAAGGAACACATAACCTGCCCCTGGGTCCTCCTCATCCTCGCGGAAACCAGTGGGAGATGTACCAAGAACACTCCTACATTCCTGTCAGCTCTCTCTTTCCTCGCTAACGAGAACGAGATGACAAGGGACCTTGTTCCCGGGGAGGGGCAGCAGCGACACAAATAGAGGCAGGGAAGAAACTGCCGGGATCACACATACGACAGCAAAATTCAACAGCGCTGGGGGGTTGGGACGGTTTGCACCAGTGCGACCAGTGCTCTGCTGGGACAAGGGGGGGCTCACGTCCCACTGCCAGGCCAGGGCTGGGCAGCCCGTCCCCAAGTCTCTGCCGCAGCCTCCCTTCTCCCAGCCCTGCCACCCATGGCGTCCCTCGCCCGTCAGACCCGGGGGGTTCCGCGCAGAAACGTCCCCGCAGGCTCCGAAGCTCCCGCTCACCCAGGGCTCTGGAGAAACAGCCACCCACGCTGAGCTGGACGTGACACCCTCACATTAACCCCTGCCCTTATGTGCATTTAAATCCGCCTGAGCTCAGCTTACTCGGGTGTAAGAGGATCGGGGCGGGTGTAAGTTACCCACCTTCCTCCAGTTCCAGAGGTCAGGACACGGCAGCGCGAAGCGGGGGATGCTGCAGGACCTGGGGGTCTCCCTGCCCCTTTGCTCCGCTGCCCAGCAGGACACCAGGAGCCCCGGGCACGGAGGGGGTGAAAGCAGCTCACAAGCAGCCCCCAAAAAGCATGTGTCTTACACCCCTTTGGGTTTAAATCCTGCCCCATCCATACTCCCACACCGGAGCACATCCCTCCACCACCCTCCCCTTGAGCACCCGCCATCGGGGGGCGGGGGGGGACCCTGACAGGCTTGTTAAGGGCTTGAACTGGAAGGAAAGACAAAGATCCAGTCGGTCCCTTTGTAGGGGAGATTCTTCCAACAGGGAGCAAGAGGGAAGCTTCAGTAAAACACAGATTTTTCACCTAAAAGCGCGAGACTCAAAGCGCGGAATTTAGCAAACCTGCAGCGAGCACACGGAGGGCGCCGCATCGGGGACTCCCCCACGGGCCGGAGGGCTCGGATACGCGCGGTGAGAGACCCAAACCCGAGTTAACTGGATGCACGCCTTCACACGCTAACAACTGCTAACGAGGCTTCAGTAATTACCAGTAATCTTCTCCTGGGAAAGGCGGGATGAACGCCTGCACAACAAAACGTGTATTTGACTTGAGTACATGTTCGTTGATTAAAAGCCGCGGTTTATCAGCACGATCCAAGCCTTCTTCATTCACCAGGAGCAGCAAAGCCGCAGACACTAATTAGCAGGCTGCAGAGAATTACAGCCAGCCCGCTGCGAAGCTGGCAGCGCCGGTCCGGCTCCGCGCAAGATGCCCAAGAGCAGGAGGAGGAGAAGGAGGAGGAGGAAGCACCCATTTTCCCCACTCCTGCAAAATACCGTTGAGAGGCTAAAACCCGGCGTGCCAAAGGATGCTGCGGGTTTTATGCCCGCACCAAGAGCGGGCTGGCACCAGGGCACCGGTCACAGTCACCTAAGGGGACACCTCTCTCTTCTCCTTGTCCCTCCTTCCTTCCAATCGCTGGGCAGCAAAGGCTTTCCAAACACTATTGCCCTGTGGAAAAGGACTTGGGGGTCCTGGTGGATGAAAAGCAGGACATGAGCCAACAATGTGCGCCTGCAGCCCAGAAGGCCAATCGCATCCTGGGCTGCTTCAAAAGAAGCGTGGCCAGCAGATCCAGAGAGGGGATTCTGCCCCTCTGCTCTGCTCTCCTGAGACCCCACCTGGAGTGCTGTGTCCAGCTCTGGAGCCCTCAGCACAAGAAGGGCACGGAGCTGTTGGAGTGGGGCCAGAGGAGGGCTACGAAGATGGTCCAAGGGCCAGAGCACCTCTCCCAGGAGGACAGGCTGAGAGAGTTGGGGGGGTTCAGCCTGGAGAAGAGAAGGCTCCGGGGAGACCTTAGAGCCCCTTCCAGTTCCTAAAGGGGCTCCAGGAAAGCTGGGGAGGGGCTGTTTGCAAGGACATGTAGCCGTAGGACGAGGGGCAATGGTTTAAACTAGAGCAGGGTGGGTTTAGATCAGACATTAGGAAGAAGTTCTTTACACTGAGGGTGGTGAGACACTGGCCCAGGTTGCCCAGAGAGGGGCTGGAGGCCCCATCCCTGGAGACATTCAAGGCCAGCCTGGATGAGGCTCTGAGCAACCTGATCTAGCTGAAGATGTCCCTGCTCACTGCAGGGGGTTGGACTAGATGGCCTTTAAAGGTCCCTTCCGACCCAACACATTCTGTGATTCTATTCTCCTTAAGGGGACAAAAGACAATCAATAACGGACAAACAGCCCTAACAACCCATTTCCTACAAATGGAAAGGTAATTTCATCAAGTCCCACTCGGTGACAGATGGACCCATCATGGCCAGGCCTCCGCCAGACGCTCAGACAAAGTTGCAGCCCTAAGTAGTTACTCCAGCATCGCTGACGAGCCCTGTGGTGGGAGCCCTGCTGCCACACACCAGTGATGGATCGTCATACCAGGCTCCGTGCCTGGCCCTGCCACCTTCACGTCCCCATGGATCCCTTCAGCAACAGCAAGTTCATGCTCCAAAAGGTATTAGAAGAATAATCACCATCATCATCTACTCTTTGGCTTCCACTCGATCTCTGCAGCTCCCACAGAGTCCCCCACGGCTTGGTGGGACACCTCTCCTTAGGTGCTGCTCCGGCCAATGTGCCATGCTCTTTGGAGAAGGAGACTCTAGGAGATGCAGCAGCTCCCAATGTGCCTCTCTCATGTCCCCGTGTCTCTTTTTGTCCCTCTCTCCCACCCCACAAGGCAAGCCCAGCCACAGGCCCGGTGGTGGTGGAGCTGCAACATCTCTTGGGTCAACAAGAGCTGGCTGACCCAGAGCTGCTGAGGTGACACAGCAGGACTGTGGAAGAAGAGAGAGGAGCAGGGACAACACGAACTTGAAGTTACTCAAGTTTCATCAAGTTCCAGGAAATCTGCAATCTGCCTGGGAGAAGCTCTGTATTTAATGAGAGAAACTGGAGGAGACGGAGGGACAGGAGTCAGAAGAGGCAGGAGGCTGCACAGCGACGCGAGGAGGTTGGCAGAGAGGGACAGACTTTTGCTTCCTCCCTTCAAAAAGCAAAACAAAACGAAACAAAAAAACCCCAACCCCCTCTCCCCACCCCACCCCCTACAGTTTGGACAACTTTTTCCGAAGCCTTCCCAAATCCCTGCGCCCGTCAGAAAATAACAACGCAGTGAAGAGGGCAGAAGTGTTTCTGTAGTCACCATTGATGACCCACCGCAAGGACAACGAGAGGGAACTGTGTCCCCCCCGGGGGCTTTGGGAGGCTGTGCCAGACCACACAGCAACACGTGGGGGGCGGGGAGGGGGGTGCAATATTTAGCCTGTATTTACTCCTAGCTCCTTTCCACCTCCTTGTGCCAGGTCTGTCCTCACGGCTCTGCTCCTTTCTATCATCTGTTCTATCCTGCTTTTCGATCCCAAGCTATCCAACGCAGGAGAGCGCCCGCAGTCCCCCGCTGCGCTGCCTACGTGGGAAACACCTGCCAACACCCATCCTACCACGTCCCTTTCCAGGTTGCACACAGCATGAACAAGAATGGCCATCAGGGCAAGGGGGGGGATTCTGCCCCTCTGCTCCGCTCTGGGAGACCCCACCTGGGGTACTGTGTCCAGCGCTGGAGTCCTCAGCACAGGACACACATGGACCTCTTGGAGTGGGGCTAGAGGAGGCCCCGGAGCTGCTGGGAGGCCTGGAGCCCCTCTGCTGCGAGGACAGGCTGAGAGAGCTGGGGGGGTTCAGCCTGGAGAAGAGAAGGCTCCGGGGAGACCTTCCAGCCCCTTCCAGTCCCTAAAGGGGCTCCAGGAAAGCTGGGGAGGGACTCTGGAGCAGGGAGGGGAGCCATAGGACCGTGGGGAATGGTTTTACCCTGAGAAAGGTCAGATTTAGGTGAGATGTGAGGAAGAAATTCTTCATTTTGAGAGTGGTGAGCCCCTGGCGCAGGTTGCCCAGAGAAGCTGTGGCTGCCCCATCCCTGGAGGGGTTCAAGGCCAGGTTGGACGGGGCTTGGAGCAACCTGGGCTGGTGGGAGGTGTCCCTGCCCAGGGCAGGGGGGTGGAATGAGTTGACCTTTAAGGTCCCTTCCAACCCAAACCATTCTATGATTCTACAAAGAACAGGCACGAACAAAGAACACGTTCAACAAGAACATGATGGAGGGACCTTCCCAGCTCCGTGCGGCAGTGCTTTTTCCTATTTTTATTTAGACGATGTCAGCCCCAGAGCCACTCGCTCCTTGCGGGAGGGATGACAGCACTAATTGTAAGCAGCGGAGAGCAAAGCAAGTTGGCCCCTCCAGGCTGCTTTGGGGTGGGATGCTGATGCTCCCAGAGAAGACACCCGGCCATCTCAGCGGCTTGAGCAGTCCCCTCCTGCCCCAGGGGTAACACCGGAGCAGCTCTGCCCACCATGCTCCCCCCACGCCGGTCTGCCGGGGCACGTCGGCACAGCAGCCTGAGCCACAGCGACCCGGACAGACACACACAGCAAGGCACGGTACTGGGACACAACGCCAGCCTTTGGTGACCATGTCCCATGGTTCCAGTAGTGGAGGAACACGGCACTTCCTTTGCCTGGTCGTTACACAACTGTTCCTGCAGCGTGCCAACAGAGCTGAATCCTTTTTAGCATCCAAATCCTGCCGTAAGGTGATGGAAGTGATGTCCGTACCTGGCAACGTCACAGCCGGGCTGTGCGGGGCTCAGCGAAGACAAATTGCAAAGGGAAGCTCAGCAGGGCTTGGAGTATTTGGGGCATCTTTGTACTCTCAAAGACGACAGCTCCTTCCTGCAGACAGCGCCGTGCCTGTGCTTTACTTTCCAAATTCAGGGATCACCTGGCCTGTTTTTTTCTTCTGGAGATCACAGAATCACAGACTGACAGGGGTCGTCGGAAGGACCTTCAAAAGATCACCCGGTCCCAACCCCCTGCCAGAGCAGGGTCACCCCCAGCAGGTGGCACAGGAACGCCTCCAGGCGGGGTTGGAATGTCTCCAGACACGGAGACTCCACCACCTCTCTGGGCAGCCTGTGCCAGGGCTCTGCCACCCTCACAGCAAAGAAGTTCCTCCCCATGTTTAGGTGGAACTTCCTATGGTCAAGTTTGTGCCCATTACCTCTTGTCCTGTCCCCGGGCACCACTGAAAATGTTGTAGATGACTGTTCTGGGACGGGGAAGACGTTTCAAGAACTGACCCCCTACGCCTTCCCCCTAAGGGACAACAGGTGGAAGCCACCCCACCCAGTCCATGCCGGGACTGGGGCGATCAGGAAGCCTCAATGAGCACTTTGAGGCTCCTCGGTCTTCGGCCACCCCTCCAAAGAGCCAGTACATCTCACCAAGCCCCACCGCGCCATTCCTCCTCGCCGCCAGGCTGGTCTTCCGCTGGATTAGCAGAGGTAAAGCCCGCTTTGATCCCCCAGGAGCCACAAGCACAGCAGCGACGACCACAGAGACATGTGCTTTGACAGCAGGACTACGGAGCAGGACAGACAGCGGCTCCGCTATCTCCACAGCGGTTCCGATGGATGATCTACTGCAAAGAGATCCTCTAAATCAAGAGTTTACCCCTGGAATCGCCTCCCTGTCAAGCAGCCTCCGCTCAGGTTTGGCCGGGGAATGGCAGAGACAGGGAGAAGAGCAGTCACCCCGACGCAGCATCTCCTCCCCTGAAGCGCTGCGCTGGCTGCCAGTGCCGCCTCGTCAGTAAAAAAGGGAAAAAATAAATCAATTTCTGCTGTACGAAGGGCCTCTATTTTCAGACCCGTGCGGATGGAGCTGGGAGTTCATCTCCTTTCCAATTCTATAAACGCATTTCTGGTCTCTAATTACACCATCAGGCTGTCAAGATGGCCACTTCCTCCCCTTAATTACTCCGCTTTGTATTTAAGACACAGCTAATAAGCCCCCATTGTTAGTGATTGCTGACGATTAGCTTGGAGGAGGAGAGCATCTCCCGCCCTGCGCTGAGCCGCCCTGGCACCCATCCCGCACCGCCAGTGGCGCATCCACTTCCATCCACTTCCACCGGCACCTGCGCATCGTCGGGATGCGTCCTCTTCCCACCCAGCCAGGCATGGGCCAGAACCCACCTCCGCGATTGCTAGAAATGGTGGGGAAAAGGGGCAGAGGGGGCATAATTCAGAAAGCAAATGAACGGTCCCTGCTGCCTCGCTTGAACTTTGAGGGCTCCTTGCTGCGAAGGAGGCGGCTTGGCCGGCTCAGGAGGCAGTGCCACATCCCATCGGACGCTCGCTGCCCGACAAGCGAGCTCTCGCGAGCCCCGTGGGGCTGCCAAACCGCTGCGGTGCCTTGCGGTGTGCACGCAGGTACCCGCACGTCCACCCCCACCGGCCGCGGGGGCAGCTGGAAGGGTGGCTCCTTCCTCGCTTCTGCAAGCGAGCGTCCCAGCCGTTCCTCCCTTCAGCTCACGCTGGTTAAAATAAGAGATTTCCACAACATGAAGCATCTCTAAACATCCCCATGGATGTCCCCCATGTCGCTATTTCACCGCTGCAGTTGGTAAAACCACCTAGAGCGAAGGAACCCAGGTAGGGCACCCTGTAAATACACCCTACGTAAGACATCCGGGAGATGCGGAACATTCAGTCTTCATTTTAAAAATTACGAATCCAACAGCCCCGATTACAGATTTTAAGCGCTTTCACAGCAAGGGAACGGCAGCCAGAGATGGCTGTTCAACCGCTAGAGTCACAACAAACCATCTACGCCTCAAACCGTCTCCAGCCCAAACCACCTCCAGCTCCAGCCAGGCACAACCCCAGTGTGAGCCACAGACATCTTCTAACCCTGACAGCAGCCACCCAGGAACAAAGCCACCAAGGGGCCAGTGGATTGAGCATCTCCCCGCGCTGTTACCTCTCAGCGAGATGCCTTTCTAGCTTGACTTGCTTTCCAGAGGAACTCCATCACACAGGAGAAACAGTACAGGACGGTGCCTGTGGGTTTCTCGAGACAGGTATTAGGTGTTACTTTCTATTTTGGGCTTCCTCTGCCCGTGGATGGCCGTGCCAAGGAAGGAGATGTCCAAACTCTCAGGAGAGAGCCTCGCTGGGAGATTTCTACATAAATCAGGAAAAAGGCTGAGCGCGCGCTTCTGCGCCAGAAGCCGGCTGCAGCACTGCCCATGGCCGACGCGCCAGTCGCCACGCGTGCCCCATCCCTCCTCCAGACGACACTCCACAGCAGGCCTGATCTGCACAGCAACTCCAAACACTCATTTAAATGGGTTCTAGCTGGGCTATGAAATCACAGAATCACAGAACAACAGGGGTTGGAAGGGCCCTCTGGAGATCACCCAGTCCAACCCCCGGCCAGAGCAGGGTCACCCACAGCAGGTGGCACAGGAACGCGTCCAGGCGGGGTTGGAATGTCTCCAGACACGGAGACTCCACCACCTCTCTGGGCAGCCTGTGCCAGGGCTCTGCCACCCTCACAGCAAAGAAGTTCCTCATCATGTTCAGATGGAACTTCCCGTGGTCAAGTTTGTGCCCGTTACCCCTTGTCCTGTCCCCGGGCACCACTGAAAAGAGCCTGGCCCCATCCTCCTGACACCCACCCTGGAAGTATTTATAAGCGTTGATAAGATCCCCCCTCAGTTGTCTTTTTTCCAGACTGAAGAGACCCAAATCCCTCAGCCTTTCTTCACAAGAGAGGTGTTCCAGTCCCCTCAGCATCTTGGTAGCCCTTTGCTGTCCCCTCTCCAGCAGTTCCCTGTCCTTCTGGAACCGGGGAGCCCAGAACTGGACCCAGCACTCCAGGTGTGGCCTCCCCAGGGCAGAGCACAGGGGGAGGATGACCTCCCTCCACCTGCTGGCCACGCTCTTCCTGATGCCCCCCAGGATGCCATTGGCTTCTTGGCCACCAGGGCCCATCGCTGGCTCATGGGCATCCTGTTGTCCCCCAGGACTCCCAGGTCTCCTTCCACAGAGCTGCTCTCCAGCAGGTCACCCCCAGCCTGTCCTGGTGCGGGGGGTTATTCCTCCCCAGGTGCAGCACCCTGCACTTGCCCTGGTTGAATTTCCCCAGGTTTGTCTCCGCCCAACTCTCCAGCCTGGCCAGGTCTCTCTGGATGGCGGCACGGCCTTCTGGGGTGTCAGCCACCCCCCCCCAGCTTTGTGTCATCAGTGAACCTGCTGAAGGTGCGCTCTGTCCCTTCATCCAGGTCACTGATGAATGTATTGAACAGGACCGGGCCCAGTACTGACCCCCGGGGAACACCACTTGTGGTGCACGCTGCTACGTCTGTAGCTATAGAAATGTATTTCTTCACCTATTTTATGGCCCGGGTAGAAACTATTCCCACACGTGCGTACCTTGGTGCGGGTGCTCGTCACCCACGAGCCAGCCCAGGGAGTGCCAGGCGCCAGCCCCGGGATTTGCCTTTCATTAGCTGACGATCACCCACGGAATCATCAAATCTTAATGACATTTGCTGAGCAGGGGACATGTAGCAAACCCAGGGCCCGGCACCGAACACACCGCGTGGACCTGGCCAGGGATATTTCTGATGCAAATTTTCTCTGCGAGCAGGAGCATCATCGCTTCTGCTGGAAAGAGCTTTGAGATCCTCAAACTATAACTAAATATATGCTAATTATCTTTATCTGTCTGTTACCTACTGGCCTTTTAATGCAGAGTAAGCGTGGTCTGTGTGCTCCTGCCAGCCAGCGCTCCCACAGCATACGGCGGGCAGCTGCGACCTGTTATCGTAATGCAGAATAAAACCCTTATCGTAACGCGGAATAAAACTCTTCACTCTTTAGAGAAAGATTTCAACGCCCCGGTCCTTCCGCCTTAATTTGGCCAATGGCAATGAACCCACCAGACAGGATCCCATCAGCTCTAAGCGAACGGATCAGGCCTTTAACACACAAACACAGAAGAGGACAGAACATCTCCTTAATTCCATTTTCACCTCGTTTTCTCGCTGTCTAATCGCAAGGTCTGCGCTGGTTTTATCTCACCAGCGCAAAAGGAACGGTTCCAAGCGGCCCGAAGCCCCCCAGGGCTGAGCGCTTCCGTCTGTGAGGAATCCCCCTGCCGAGCAAAAAGTCGGGGCCGGCTTTTCCCTGGGCTGCTCGTTAGAAGTCATCAGCATTTTCAACACACCTCAAACGGCTCCTTTTTGGTGAGATAAGTGGATTTGAGGGCAAATTTTCTTTTGTAGAAAACAACTATTCCAGCAGGAGGATTTCTAAATGAAAAGCCAAGGCTCCTTGGGAAGTATTTTCACTTCGGCGTTTCCAATGGGGAACGTGTTTAACCAGAGAGACTTTTACCGCAGTTTGCACAACACATTTTTTACAATAAATTGATTTTAAAAGCCAACATTTTCCCAGCTTTAGGGTTCAGTTTGTTGCTAAAATATTTGCTTGTCACATCCCAGGGCCAAGAACCCCTCTGGGTTTGCTAAATATGCTCCACATGTGGCAGGCGGACGTGTCCCCGGCCACTCCAGGAAAAAGCTTTATACATGTCAATGCAAAGCTTCCCCAAAAGCATCATCTTCCCACCAGAAAATGAGGGAAAGATGATTTTTGGGGAAAAAAAAGACCAGCCCAGCCAGGAAAACAACCCCCACCTCATCCTGCCGGTGTGAAGCACCATCAATCACAGAGCTGCTGGGAGCCCCTCCATCAGGAGTTGCCAAAAATGTGTTAAAAGGAGCCTGATAAACCCAATATTTACTAGAATGGAGGAAAAAATCAGGCTGTGATTTGGGGTGTTCACTCCAAGGCCTGTTTGCCTCCAGACCCTGCCATGAGTCTCTCACTCTGCCCAGGGCTCTGGAGATCAGGTTCATCTTCATTCCTAGAATCATGGAATGGTTTGGGTGGGAAGGGACCTTAAAGCCCATCTCGTTCCACCTCCCTGCCCTGGGCAGGGTCACCTCCCACCAGCCCAGGTTGCCCCAAGCCCCGGCCAACCTGGCCTTGAACCCCTCCAGGGATGGGGCAGCCACAGCTTCTCTGGGCAACCTGGGCCAGGGGCTCACCCCCCTCACAGCAAAGAATTGCTTCCTCACATCTCATCTCAATCTCCCCTCTAAATCCATAGGAACGTCTAATGAAGGACATCTGAAACGTTTAAAACCACATCTTTTTTGGTTTATAAAGTATATAAACCCACTGGTTTGGTTTGGTTTTGGTATCTAAAACCACTATATTTTGCACACAGGATACAACGCGGGTTAGGTTCTACAGGCGCAGTCCCACCATGAATCCGTGCCCGCGTCCACGGTGGCTGCCAGCAGCCGCAGTCATTTTGCCGGCACCAAGCAGAACCGGGGATGGACGCTTCAACGGCAAGACTACGAGGGACAGCACGGGCAGGACTACGGAAAACCCCGAGAATATTTCAATTCGAAAGTTGCTAAATCGCGGGGAAAAAAGTGGTTTGCGCTCTCTATCACTCCCTGCTGCAAAGCCCCAAGGGCACCTCACGCCTTCCCACCCCCAAACCAGAAATCATCTGGCCCCCGACCCTCGGAAGGCACCTCCCTGGGCTCGTGCCTGGCGGGTACCACGGTCCCCGGGAAGCCCCGCTTGCCGTTTCTCCCGCGCTCGCCACTCACCACCTTCCCCTCAATTTTCACGCCACGGGAACCAGGCTGGTTTCAGCTTTTTGTGAGAATAATTCTGGTTTGGGGCATTTTATTCTGCACTGGTTACATAAACTGCTGGGCAGGCGCGTGCAGCCCTCCTGTCACACGCGTGTCCTTACCTCACCCAGCCAGAGAAACGGCTCGCGAGGAAAACCAAAGGAAAGAGGACGAGCTGGATTTGATAAAAAAAAAAAGCTTTTTTTTTTTTTAATTATCATCCAAAGCTTGCTGTAAATCCTCAATTGCTTGAATTTTGATTTGACCTATTTGCATGTCTCCTTTCTCTGCCTTTTTCTGGGGGAAGGAAATTACATTTAGATAAAATAACTTATTGTGAAGTGATGCTTGAGAGCGGGATGGAGACGGGCGTCCTCGTGGACGGCGCAGGGATGGCTCGAGCGGAGGCTGACGCTCAGGCACAGCTCTGCAGAGGCACCTTCCCACCACACACCAAGGAAAATAAAACGGGATCAGAGTGCGGAAGCGGTGAATTTAGACATTTGTACCCCAAAGATGGGATGTCTCATCTCACCTACCTTTGATAGCCAGGAACGGAAAGTCCAAACCTGAGCAGGTCCCCCCCCAGGCTTCCCTTAGGGTTGGAGACAACCTATTTTGGGAAGAAGCAAACAGCCGGAGGAGGTGCCCGGCTCTCTACTGACGGCAAAGACAACCCTGGATCAAGAGACCAGCTCCAGCTTTTAAACTGGCTATAACGTGACCTCACCCAGAGTGAGGTGAGACGAACCCCAACGCAAGAGAGAGCGACGCGATTCCTAACGAATTACTGTAGGAGGAGACAGTGACTTGATTCCCAATGAATTTTAGTAGGATTTGCCCCCCTTTTCCTTCCTTAAACCTATTAATTATCCCAAACTACACCAAAGGAGCAACAATGACGTGACCACCAAGGAAGCCCAGGTGTGCATCGCTCAGTGCCACCAGCTCCCAGCCACGAACGGACACTCTGGGCACCGCAGCAATATAAATGAAGCGATATAAATAAAGCACAATAAGCAACGCGTTGTCAGTGCCCAGGATGAGAGGAGCCCTCGGCGGGTCTGGATGGAAGGTTCTGAGCATCCTAGAAATCCGCATTTCTCCCTGTCACCCCTTTCCTTTGCTGTGGGAAGCCCGGCTGCGCTTGGTCCCTCTACCGATGAAGCAAGTTGCCCGAACTGGGAGGTGGGACCCCCCCTCGCAGAGCTGTTCTGCCACCCAGAAAAAAACACACCAAAATTGCTCAGTATTGCTCACAAAACAGGGATTTCTGCCCCAAACCAGCATGGATTCGGGCTGAGCATCCCTTGCCCGGTAAGGGACACAGCACCTGCGTGCCCGGCGCCGAGCTCTCCTGGGACCGGAATGGGAAACACCTGGAATAACACCTGGAATAAGCGATGACAGATGGGATCATAGCGAAATTAGAGCTCCGCGCCCCTCGGCCGTCCTGGAGAGCATCTCGGCCTCTCACGATACGTCCGAGCAAAGCACGGGCAGGGTGGATTACAGTACAAACACAGGAACACTCTCATTTTGTCTTAATTGCAACGTAATCTGGCTTATAACTAAAAAAACACATCCGATTTACTGAAAGCAAGTAACAGGTCCGAAAAGACTGTAGCAGGAACTAATTTACCCGTTACGAACAAACCAATTCTTCTCTTTGGGGTTAAAAGCGCACAAGAAGAACCAACTATCATAAAATTTAACCTTCTCGTCAGCAGAACTTAGTAAATCCGAACCGTGGGTGACCGCCTGCATTTTTATTTTTTTTTTAAACGCCTGATAAAGCAGAAAGAGCAAGTGCCGCACACTCGCGTGCGTCTCCAACCCAGCCGAGCAAGGCCGGAGCACGTGACGCCCGAGAGGCAAGCTGCCCTGCTGCCCCGCAAACGCCCCCGACGGACCCGCACGGAGACTTTTTTGGGTATTTCTCTGTCTCCCGGGGTGGTGGGGGGGAAGGTTCGACGTTCCCCCACCCCGGGAAGGGCCCTCGCTACAGCAGCCCCTGCGTGGCTGCCCGCGGGGGGAAGCAGCGCGCGGGTGCGGAGGCGGCGCACGCGGGGCCGGGGCGGTGCGTCGGCGGCGACGCGAGGACGCCGGGAAGGCCACTAACCCTGGTGAAATTTATTGAGACAGCCGGCGTTGCAGAAGGAACGGAGGGATCCCGTCTCCCAGCAGCCCCTACCCTTCATCCCCACAGCGGGATCGCTCTCGCCGAGGCTGCACCGCACATGGCTGTCAGCTTTAGGATGGAAAAGAAGGAAAAAAAAAAAAAAAAAGAAAGAAAGGAAAAAAAAAATAAAAAAAGAAAACGTCCTTATTCAGCAGTCAGCCAGGCGGCCGCGTCGCTGCACTTACAGTTCCACGTTTCACATAATAAATTCTCCCCACACGCTGTCAGCAGAGCACTACGGCACCCAGCCCAGCAACCACCAAACCACCCTCTTACCAGCATGCACCTCGGAGCAGCCCTTAACTCCATCTCTGCCAGGAACGGGCACCAGCCTGCCCGAAAACGGGGGGAAAAAAAAAAATAAAAATGACAAAAGTGGGCACCGCCGAGGGGAGGCTTCGCCGGGGCTGTCTCCGGAGCGATGCTGAACCAGCCGCCGGATAGTCACTCTGAAAACCAAAGGGATGCTCTTCTGGGAGAGGGGGGAGGATGATATTTGGAAGCTTGTCCCTTTAAATGCTGCTGGAGGTTATTTTTAGGACGCTTGCTTAAAATATATATCAGAATTTCTTTATTTTTACCAGAAACTTCATTATACATTTTACTCACGCGGCTGCGTTCCGCATCCCCCCGAACCAAAAAAAGCCCGGAGGTTCCACGGCCGCATCCCCTCCTGATGTGCATTTTCTCGCCCCTCCACCGCGGGACGATTGGATTTTCCCAGCCTTTAATATTTTACCCGTCTCAGGGGAACGAGCAAGTCCAGCACAAAAAATGCGGCATAAATCACAATCCAACGTAAGACGAGGAGCTGCAGCCAAACGCTCCTGCGCGACGTGGATGAACGAACACGCAACCACGGCTCGGGGAACCGGAGACCGGACCGCTGTCAACTATTCACAAATATTAATAGTTTACACTTGATCATTTTCCCCCGCTTTAGCTGGATTGCAAGGCGTTTATAGCAATGAAGGAAAGGTTTACATTCCATCTTTTAAACCGCTCTCTGTGTATACGTATTTTTTTTTAAAAAGAAGCAGGGACTTTGTAAGCATTCTGAGTGGAAAAAGGACAAATTCCAGAAAATCAAGCTACGGCCACACTACACATGCAAGGCAGGGAAAACTACTTCTGGCAACGCACATGCATGCAAAAAAAATTTTATTAACTTGTTTGCGCACATACTCATGCTTTGGGTAAGAAGCAGCAGTTTTTCAAGGGGGAAAACCCAGAAATCCCACAAGAACAGCGATTTTTAATTGGAGGGGAAGGCCTTGGCAGGATTCAGCTCCAAATGAGCACTTCCATTTCTGTTATCGCGTCCAGGAACCAGATGGAGCCAGGATCTGTGTTTTGACACTAAGATCAGAGCCAATACATATATACATCTATACATCAGTGTATGTATATACACACACCGAGAGAGACACACATGTACACGCGCACATATAGATATACCTCATATACTCATCTTTCGCATCCAAATACCCAAAGCTCGTGTGCATGCCTATGATCCGCAGGGCTTTGATCTCCTACAATCGCTCCGCTTCCCTGAAAACCAGACCGTTTACAATCCCTTCAGGAGCAGGCTCCAATCCCGGCCCCTGTAGGTGACCCCAGACCGACACAACTGACACATTTTGGGCTGGCAGCCCAGAAACCCCCCGCAGCCCGGGCTGCATCCCCAGCAGCGTGGGCAGCAGGGCGAGGGGGGGATTCTGCCCCTCTGCTCCGCTCTGGGAGACCCCCCTGCAGTGCTGCCTCCAGCGCTGGGGCACCAACAGCAGAAGGACACGGAGCTGTTGGAGCGGGGCCAGAGGAGGCCCCGGAGCTGCTGGGAGGGCTGGAGCCCCTCTGCTGGGAGGACAGGCTGAGAGAGCTGGGGGGGTTCAGCCTGGAGAAGAGAAGGCTCCGGGGAGACCATGGAGCCCCTTCCAGTCCCTAAAGGGGCTCCAGGAAAGCTGGGGAGGGACTCTGGAGCAGGGAGGGGAGCCACAGGATCACAGGGAATGGTTTTACACTGGAAGAGGGGAGATTGAGATGAGATGTGAGGAAGCAATTCTTGGCTGTGAGGGTGGTGAGCCCCTGGCCCAGGTTGCCCAGAGAAGCTGTGGCTGCCCCATCCCTGGAGGGGTTCAAGGCCAGGTTGGACGGGGCTTGGGGCAACCTGGGCTGGTGGAAGGTGTCCCTGCCCAGGGCAAGGGGGCTGGAATGAGTTGACCTTTAAGGTCCCTTCCAACCCAAAACATTCTATGACTCTATGATTTTTCCTCCTTAGGGCCAGCTTTGCCCCCCAGGCTTCAAGCCCAGCCCGCAGCCTGCTGAGGACTGGCAGCAGGAAAGAGTTAAATGGTGAGCTGCAAAAACGCTCCACTTGGGTTTGGACGGTAGGACAGCAAGAGGAGCGGGCCATGGAGATGACCACCTGAGCCTCGCAAAAGCTTGCTGTGGCCAGGAATGAAGGTGATGAAGCTCAACCAGGCAGGGGAAGCAGGGCTGAGCTACCAACCTGCCAGGTAGGAACACGTTGATACAGGGTCCAGGTCAAATATAGCATCGTAGGGTACCTCAAGTTAGAAGGGACCCGTAAGGATCATCGAGTTCAGCTCCCTGCATCGTCCCTGGGGAGGTCTCCCCGCTCACCAGACAAACCCACGGCCTGTAACTCAGGGATCTCCCCTCAGTTTACCACAGGAAAACGCACTGGATGGCTGTGTAAGTCGCTAGGGAAAAGCTTTTTCCACCAACATACTCTTTGCTTTGCTCTTCTAAACAACTTCCTCCTTCTAGCGGTGGCGTGAGCACCACTTAGCTTTACTCCTATTGCACTAACTGCCAGGAAGGGTCACGGAAAGCAAAGCAAAAATCCTCTCGATCACTCTAACATTCACAAACCGTTATAACCAGCTCCGCATCTCTTCGCCAGCTGCCATGAACCTCCTCCTGCCAATATTTAAGTCACACCTGCAGTTACTCATCTAAACGCTTGGAGAATTAGTCCTAAAGTTCCCTATTTAAAAACAGATTGCAGATTTATCCCTGAATTTCATTCAATCCTCTCAAAAACAAGAGTTACCTTGGTCCCAGGATGAGCAAAAGGCACCCGGGAAGCGCTCCCTGCCGCGTCGCTCTAGGTCAAGGTGCTTTCTATGAGAAATACTCAAATCACGACGTTACTTCTTGCTGATCAACAGAAAATCCGTAGGTGAGTGAGTGGAGGGATGGGGGGGTCACCCAGGGCTGCCGAGGGGGGGCCAGGAACAGGCCGGGATAACAATGCTGAATGAGGGGAGCCAGGAGGAGAAAATCCACCTCCCCGTGTCACAGCCAGCACCCCTACGGACAGGTGCCGCCCCCCCCGGATCTCCGGCTCTACCGGCGCTATCAAACCATTCCGTTTCCAGAAAAATATATCGGATTTTAAAAATAACACCCTCCCTTGCAACTTCTCCCTTCCAAATACTTTGTGCGGAAGCAAAGGAAGCAGGACGGTTAGGACGATGAGTGTAGTTTGGGTTTAGTCTGACTTTGCCGTCCAAGTTTGGTGAAATTCTAAAATAAAGTGTAGACGCTTCAAGTGTTTTCTGTTTTCCCGTCCCCGAGTGCGAGCACTAACAGACGTACCCACCAGAAGCCCAAGGGCCGATCACTTTAGCGCGACATTTCCTTTTCTCATCATTACTACTCAACTAATCTTTAAAGCATCCCTAGTCCTTAATTTTCCAGCATCTTTATCGCTGTGCCACATCCATCTCCAAACGTGACGGATAAAAACACTAGATGAATTTTAAAAATCCGGATATTAGAGCATTAGTGGTACTAAACCAACTCCAACCCCAGCTCAGCCATTGGAAATCGATGCGAAACGCTTTATTTGTGGCAGGGGCGATAACTCCTCCCTGGTTTAGCCGCAGAAAGCAGCGGCGTGCGTGCGGTGGGAGGGAGGAAGGGCTGCCCCAGGCAGGGACGCTCTGAAGGAGCGCTCGCTCGCCAGGGCATTCACGGCTTCAGGGACTTCTTCGTTAGTTCAAGTGTCTTAATCAACTTCCAGGTCTCTCACAAGCACTTGCGCGCCCTTTACACACCCCGAAAGGGGCGCAACAACACAAGCGACAAAACCCAGCGCTCGGGAAGCACCAAAATGTCAGGACCCGTGCTGAACTCAGCCCACCTTCTGCTTTTATTTATTATGTATTATATTATACTATACTATACATAGTATAACAGTTATTATTATAATTAATTATACTATACATAGTATAACATACACACACATAACACCCATTCTATTACGTGTTTATAGAACTACATACTGCGTTTCCCGCAGCACTTCTTCCTCATCCAGCGCTCAGGAGGGGCTCAGCTCCGCGCAGGGGGGACACGCGGGGGGAGATCGCAGCCATCACGCTCCGACCGAAGGCAGTGGTTCCCCCGGGATGCTCTCCGCAGGCTCCATATCCTCATTTCTTCCCTTCCCTTCCCCTCTCCACGCTCGGGAGATGCCTCCTCCTCCTCTTCCTCCTCCTCCTCGTCTCCCTGCCTCCAGCTGCCTGCCCTGCCCCGGCACACGGGGAGGCACGGAACGGGCTTGGAGAAAACAGAAGCTTTGAATCTACCAGCTGTTCGGGTTTTTAAAAGTTCCTAACGGAAAAGCCCAAACCCAGCCCGTTTTCAGTGGCCTTCTCCTGAGCCCATCAGGGCAGATCCGGGTTTCGGGAGCGACAGCCGCCGCACAAAGCCAGGCTCTTCGCCGAGCGCCAAGTCCTCGCTGAGTGCCAAGTCCTTGCTGCAAACCTCACGGGAGGCAGCGTGACAAAACCGCCTTAAAATAATCCCGGGGACTTCTGCCTGCATCGGAATACTGTACAATATACTAAGTATAACGTACTAGTTATAATAACTATAATAATATACTGTATAATACAATACTGGAATGAAATACCCTTTTCATAAATGCCCAAATATTCCAGAACAAAGCAAAAAAAAAAAAAAAAAAACCAAACCAAAACACCAGCCACATGAATAGAGCCAAGCCCTAAAGAAACGGAACAAATAGGTGAAGTTTAATACAACTACAAGGAAACGGCAAAACCTACCAAGAAAAGCCTTTCGGGAAGGTAACGGCACGAGGCGTCTGTAATACGTACAGCAGGGCTGGCGGGGACGGCGAGAACCACCTAGGCAACACCCAGGGCACCCCTGGCACCCACCCCTCAAACCCTCTTAGAAACGCTGCTCCCAGGCGCTGGAGCCCGAGGACCGGCGCGTTCTGGAAGCGGAAAGTATTCTCAACCCACGATATTTCCCTGCTCCCAGCTGCAGGGATTGTCTCTGCCCCCTGCAGCCACCAGGGAGAACCGGCCACCTTCCCTCCGCACGAAACCCTTCCACCCATGGGGAACCCCTGCCACATCTCCGTCACCTCCGTCACCCACTTCCTTTTTTTTTTTTTTTTTTTTTTGGTTTGAAATAAAAATTGATTATTTCACACTTCCTAGGCTGCTGGGTGTTGCTCGCAACCCTCCAAAATGCCTTCTGTCTTTTTAAAATATGATGCTTAAAAAAAACAACAAAAAACCACACATATTCAGCTACGCAAGTGGGAAGTAAAATGTGTCTCAAATATAGTACCTGCCTTAAAAGAGCCAAAACCAATATTATTTCCCTCCCCGTCCCCCCCCCCGCAGTACTTCACACCCGTCTCACTAAATTTCACCTTCTTGATTAGGGACACGGGTCAGCGGTGGGTTGGGCAGCGTTGGGTTGATGGTGGGACATGATGATCTGAAAGGTCCCTTCCAACCTCGACCATTCTATGACATCCGACCACTCACCGATTTCCAAACCTCTTCCGTTCCTCTCCTCCCTGGCAGGAAAAGCCGCTCGCACCGTGCCGACGCAGCAAGAAAACTCCCAAAACTTTGGAAAGGAAAACACAGTTGGCATTTTAATCCTGCCAACCAGGTATCACCTTCCCTCTTGTCGTGTGCAAAGGAAGGATTATGTCAGGGTTAACAAGTAAAGTAAAAAAAAAAGTAAAACATAACGACATCTTCACATCTCTGGCTTTTAGACTTTCTCGTTCCTCTTCTCTCTGCAAGGAACTAATTTTGCTACAAGTTTATTCTTAAAAGCCCTTCAATCGCAAGCAGTTCCTCAGCTCCGCCACCCGTTTCAGTGGGGACCTGGCCTGTCCCTGCCTGGCGGACACCTCCCTGGAGCCAACCCCCCCAGCCCCACGGACCTGGTCTCCTACGGCCCATCTGTTCAGGAGCAGAATGGGAGAATCCAGAGCTGAAACTCGTCCCCCCCCACACAAAGTGCCACCTGGGACAAGACACGCTCACCGCTCCGTCTGACGCACCAGCACCCGCCGCCGGCAGAATCCCAGCCCGTTCTTACTGCGGGGATTCTTCTTTCCTAATTGAGAGGAATTTCAACCTCTGGATATCCCCAGGAAATCCACACATGTGAGTCCAGAGCAGTTTAACCCCCACCTCACACACACACCCCCCTCCCCGGCAAGACTGCAAACCTCAAACCAGGGACGCCCAGGAGCAAAATGGCGTAACTTGTCCAAGGTCACCCAGAAAAGGTCCCCTCCGGAGACACAGCTCCCCGACGGCTTTCCACCGGCTTTGCCCAACAATTGGCTTTTTCTTTACTTTTTGCTCATGCAAAAGGAATTTTATTTCGTCCCACTCCCCAAAAGCGCTACTGGAGTGAGAGGAACCACCCACGGGCTCCACCTTGTTTACACCGAATCCCACGGCGGGTTCGGCATGCAACAAAAAGCTTAGATTAATGAAGACAATGCAATTCACCCTCAAGATGGAAATACATGGAATAATCAAAATAACCTTTTTCTAGATTAAATAGCTGAAAGAGCTAACACACACGCGGGCCCGTCGTTAACAGGCTGAGGGTTCTGCTCACGGACAGCTCGGCCGAGGCTGCTCTTGGGCACTGTAGGTCCCAGATCCTTCGTTAGGCACCATAAACTGTTAAAAAAAGCACATTTGATACACAACTTGTCTGTATTTCTCTTTGGTTGGCTGGATTTTGTTCTTTGCATTGCTCCCCTCAAGGGACGCAGCAACGAGTCACGCAGTGAGCGAGCGACAGAGGGGCTCACCGTGCAAGGAACGGCTACCCAAAAATCTACAGAAATAATAACAAAAGGGCACCAAGTTTGAGCCCTGGCATTGCCATTTGTCCTCCACGCTGCGAAAACCTAACAAAAATTTGTCTGGTTGAACAAGTGGTGTTCCCCGGGGGTCAGTACTGGGCCCGGTCCTGTTCAACACATTAATCAGTGACCTGGATGAAGGGACAGAGCGCACCCCCAGCAGGTTCACTGATGACACAGAGCTGGGGGCGGAGGTGGCTGACACCCCAGAAGGCCGTGCCACCATCCAGAGAGACCTGGCCAGGCTGGAGAGTTGGGCAGAGAGAAACCTTGGGAAATTCAACCAGGGCAAGCGCAGGGTGCTGCACCTGGGGAGGAATAACCCCCCACACCAGGACAGGCTGGGGGTGACCTGCTGGAGAGCAGCTCTGTGGAAGGAGACCTGGGAGTCCTGGGGGACAACGGGATGCCCATGAGCCAGCAATGGGCCCTGGTGGCCAAGAAGGCCAATGGCATCCTGGGGGGCATCCAGAAGAGCGTGGCCAGCAGGTGGAGGGAGGTCATCCTCCCCCTCTGCTCTGCCCTGGGGAGGCCACACCTGGAGTACTGGGTCCAGTTCTGGGCTCCCCGGGTCAAGAAGGACAGGGAACTGCTGGAGAGGGGACAGCAAAGGGCTACCAAGATGCTGAGGGGACTGGAACATCTCTCTTGTGAAGAAACGCTGAGGGATTTGGGTCTGTTTAGTCTGGAAAAAAGACAACTGAGGGGGGACCTTATCAACGCTTATAAATACTTCCAGGGTGGGTGTCAGGAGGATGGGGCCAGGCTCTTCTCAGTGGTGCCCAGGGACAGGACAAGGGGTAACGGGCACAAACTTGACCATGGGAAGTTCCACCTAAACATGAGGAGGAACTTCTTTGCTGTGAGGGTGGCAGAGCCCTGGCACAGGCTGCCCAGAGAGGTGGTGGAGTCTCCGTCTCTGGAGACATTCCAACCCCGCCTGGACGCGTTCCTGTGCCACCTGCTGTGGGTGACCCTGCTCTGGCCGGGGCTGGACTGGGTGATCTCCAGAGGGCCCTTCCCACCCTTGTCGTTCTGTGATTCTGTGATTTTGGCTTGATACAATACATTTTCCAAAATCTGCAGGATTTTGGACGACACGCGGTTGCGTTGCCCCACACGCACCAGCACTCAGCAACGGCACACGAGATTAGTTACTAGTTTTTAGGAATATGTCAGAATCTTTTTTTTTCCATAGTAATTTTAAATTTGACATCAAGAAGCAAGCCGCTCCGGGAACACAGCAGTCACCCCCACCTTTCACTACAGCATCAAACTACCACCCACTCGCCGAGAAAAAAAACAAATCAAAACAAAACCATAATTTGCATCCAAAGCAGAGTTTTGCTTTTAAACAACTTGGCCCACGCGTGATAGCGAAACCAAGAACATTCAGGTTTAATAGAACTCTGAAGGTTTGAGCAAACATTTATTGCTCTGTGCTCCTAAATCTCAGTTTCAGGAAAACACACGCTGCTACCGGCCAGAAAAACACAGAATAAAACCCCTGTCATTGACTTTTTTTTTTTTTTGTTTTGCCTTCAGAAATCTGCCCCCTGCTCAATACAGACCTACACGTACCCTGTAATTTTTTAATGACGTAGCAGCGCAATGTCTCTTTTTACCTCATTTGCAATTATTTACCACAGCAGTGCATCGCCAAGCCTCAGGAACACTAAAATGAAGTCCCAAACAACGCTTGGAAAAAATGAAGACTAAGGGATGAGGCCGAGCGGGAGAATTCTGCAGCCGGCAGCTCCCCAGTTGTTCCAGCCGGCTCTTCGAAGCCAGAGCAACCAAAAAAAAAACAGGAAAGCACATTTTCACTGAGTATCAGCCCTCCGACTCTTCCGGTTTAGTAAGGCTGCTTCAGGTAAAATCCTTTCCCCCGTTGCGTTGGTTCCCACCAGCTGCAGGGCGACGTCCCCCAGCTCCCTGCGCTGGAAACCGCCGAGGGGCAGGATGGGACATCGGCATCCCGGGGACCAGGCGAGCAGTGGAGAACCTGGGGCAACCCCCAGCCAAGGCCAGGGTTAAAGACGATGGCTCTCAGCCTTCGGCAACCCGGCTTCATTATCGAATGACCCTGTTGTCCTGGTTTGAGCGACACAGGACTAATTTCTCTTCTAATGCTTGGGAAAAATGCACTTTTAGAAGACTCTCGTGTCTGAACTGGTGAAAATATTTACTTTACAGCCAGCCCTGGGGTGTGGGTTTCAACGTCTCGGTGTTTTCCAGCTCGCCAGGTGCAGGGACGAGGAGGAGCGAGACCCGGGCACTCGACCCAAGCTGCCAACAGGGTTATTCCATACCATGAACGGCACATTCAATAGAAATTAGGAAGTTTGCTGAGGAGTTCTCTCTCTCTTTCTCTCTCTCTCCCTTGCTGGCTGCCATCCCGAGAACTCCTTGCCCCGGTGCCGGAGCCCTGAGCCCTTCCCTTCCTCCCGAAGCCGCAGCGCTCGCAGGGTCCCACATTGGCTGTCCCTGCGGGGAGCGCACGGCTTCTGCTGATGGAACGGGCTGGGCAGAGTCCTTGGCTGTTTTATATCAGTACCAGAATCAATAGTGGTTCTTTAGTGTTATTAATGTCAATTATCTCACATCTTATTCTACTAAATCTGTTTATATTTCAACCCTTGGGGTTCCTTGTTTTCTCGGATTCCCCTTCCCACACACAGGGGAAGCTGATGCATATAAATACACTGGGTAAAAGTGGCACCATGAACACCAGCACCAACTCTGGTCAGTGGCCAAGACTGGCTGGAAAACCCTCTCCTCAACAGGTACTGCCATCTCTGGTCTCCTCTGAGCACTTCTCATCGATAACCTCGTGGTTGATGCTGTTCTTCCACTAAATTTCCAACCCAAGACCTTTGAGGGGACCTCAACTTGTAGCAGTGGGGGAAAAAAAAGCAAAAAAAAAAAAACAAGAGAGAGACCTTTTCCAAAATGAAAAGGACTTTCTCAACATGAGGTGAAACAAGGTGGGACACGTCCATATTTCCCTCTTGCAGTTTGATGAATTGCTTTTAATTGTCTTTCTGTTTGCAAGGACATGTAGCCGTAGGACGAGGGGCAATGGTTTAAACTAGAGCAGGGCGGGTTTAGATCAGACATTAGGAGGAAGTTCTTTACACTGAGGGTGGTGAGACACTGGCCCAGGTTGCCCAGAGAGGGGGTGGAGGCCCCATCCCTGGAGACGTTCAAGGCCAGGCTGGATGAGGCTCTGAGCAACCTGATCTAGTGGAAGATGTCCCTGCTCACTGCAGGGGGGTTGGACTAGATGGCCTTTAGAGGTCCCTTCCGACCCAACACATTCTGTGATTCTATGATTTTAATCACTTCGTTGATACTTATTCTGCAGGTTTCTCAGCGGCTTGTCAGAAATGATCAGAAGGTCCTTTCTGGCTCTGCTGCCAGGTCCCACCGTGCCTCTACTCAAGCGGAGACCTCAGTTCTCCACCTTCTCGCCCCCATGTCCATCAGAAGCAGCCACTGTACCACAACAGGAATTTTACCACACAGCTCTAGGAAACAAAATTGACTTCACCTGTGACTCCAACAAAATACAAACTAC
The DNA here is from genome assembly GCF_964199755.1 of Larus michahellis. NCBI lineage: Eukaryota > Metazoa > Chordata > Aves > Charadriiformes > Laridae > Larus > Larus michahellis. Next base: position 1,840,168 of record NC_133908.1, read on the forward strand.
TGGCTAAACTGAGGTTTAGCTGTCGATATTTAACTGCTAATGGTCACTAATTAGAAACAGTGACCGATTAGCAGCCAGGGGTTTGGACAGGTCTGGACGAGGTGATATTCCTCCTGACCACTGGCTCCGTACAGCCTGCACAGAGCCCAGCCAGGCCCACTGAGAACGGACAAAGGATGGGACCTACCAGCCCTGCTTCAGGCAGCGGAAAGCAAGATGTGTAACCATCAACCAGCCACACATGGTCTCTTTACAGCTGGAAAAGCCAAGGACCATCCCAAGATGAACAGAGGCTCCTTCCATCACCTCTGGCAATGCCTATTTCTCTCTAGTGACCATAAAGTATGAGCCAAGATGCTGGCCCAGATCAGGAGCGCCCAAAGCCTCCTCGGAAGCGAGATGAAAGTCTTAGCGGGCAGCTGAGCCTGTTTCTGAGTGGTCACCAGCATCACAAGGGTTAACCCAGGAACACTGCATTAGTACAGGCACAATAAGGAGCAGGAAGGTCAGATGGGACTGAGAGTCACCGAACTGTGGAAATTAAACTCCCCAATGGCACGTTTATCCAGCCCATTTCCAGCGAGGACTTTGCCCCAAGGGGCCTGAACTGGAGACGGGCTGGTGCTGCCCCAGAGGCAGGTACGGGTGCCACAGGCAGCTCCCATCGTCGCACCACACCGTCACGCCTGGCTGTGCTGGGACGGCAGCGCGAGGGCTCCCAGCTGGGGCAGACCCTGCTTAATCCAGCACCGCCACAAAAACGAGGAGTGATAACAGCCCCACTGGAAGTCACGAGCCTCTCGGCTTAAACAACGCTTCCCACAGCCCCACGGCACAGAGCCTGGCCTGTAAGCCCTCCACATGGACCGGGACCTGGAGTCCTGCCCCATCTTCCCCCAAAACTCCTCGAGGCATCGGCGAGGAAACACGTGCAGACAGTCCCAAGGGACCGCCGGGCTCAACCGTGTCCTGCCGGACCATCTGGATGTGCTAGGCCACCTCTCTCTCATGGGAGAAGTCGGGAAGTCACCCCATCCGGGAGCGCATCCGTCCTGCAGCGAGTGCCGGAGAGCAGAGGCAGAGCAGGGGGGCGACTTGACTCTTAATTTTTCCCCCCCTTCCTTTTTTAAAGCAAGACTTTAATCCTCCAGCATTGTTTGTTTGCGCTGGTTACTGACAAGATGCGAAGCAGTGAAAACGGAACAGGAAAACGCTTCTCTGGGTCGAGGCTCCCCGAGTTCACGCAGCGCAGGCAGGGAAGGAAGCAGCCACTTGCTGAGCTGGCTTAAAATGAACGAGCTAGAGAAGGGAGAAGGAGAAGAGAGGTGGCTTCGCTGGGACCAGCTCAGGCAGACACAGCACCCCTGAAAACGAAAACCCCCTGGTTTCGCAGGGTCACGGGAGTCACACGCAATACCATCCAGCTTCGGGGCCACTCACACGTAGATAAACAGAGATAAAATATCCAGCTGCTCTCCACGGAGTCTACCATTCCCTCTGGTCTGCAAGAATTCGATTTAGGCAGGAGACCTCTTCCAGTCCTCCCCATGTAGCACCCGGGTAACTGGGTGCCCTGTGTCAAACGTGCCCCTGGACCGGCAGGATTGCCTGCTCCATCTCTCCCTCCACGGGAATCAGCTGTACTCCTCCGGGGGGAAAATCCTGCTGGTATCTGCCAGAGATGAAATACAACCTGCACCACTTCTGGGAAGAAGGAAGGACTGCCCGACGGCTGTGCTCCCTGACCGGCAAAGCCTGGACGTAGGTAACAGCCCCGAACGTCGGCAGCAGCATGACCAGATGCGCCCGAGAGAATAACCAACCTCCAGCGCTCTTCGCAAAGGAGGACGATAAACCTACCGCCCATGACTTGGAAACCTCCTCTTGCAGCACCGAGGAGCCTATTTAGAGAGTCTCCACAGCTCTTCCATCCTCTCCAAAGCCAGTGTCAGCATCTTACGTCCTTCTTTCCTCCACCTCGCTACTGCTGCTTGCGTCAAAGGGCTCTCTGCGCAGCCTTTCCGTCCTCGCTCCTGTCGGAAGCCGAGTGATTACCGATGCCCGGTGCGCCAAGTCACCGCTGAGCGCCCATGCTGCTAAATGTAACACCTCCTGCTTCCCTCGATAAAGCTCTGTCAGCAATTCGAGCTCCTATCAGTACATCCAGGGGAGAATCATAAATTGGGTTTTTATCACCCTGTCACGCTTTCATTTCTCCTTGTTTTCCCGAAACAACTTGTCCAGCTTTAGCTGTAAATGAATATTTAAGTTTCTGGTGAATGGGTTACTGCCAGAGGGAGAGCTTCTCCCCGAGAGATTAGTTTAAAATTGTCAAGACTCCTTAAAGCTGAATTTTTGGTTGAAGCCACAAATCTAATAGCTGAGGTCAAAAACCACCAGTTTTTCATCTCCATGAACAGCATCCCCACCAATGCGGCGTTATTACAGTACCACGAGAAGTCATTTTACACGGAAAAAAGCAGGCTTCAGCACCGCATTCATCTTCGGAGAAGTCGCCCTGCACCCCGCGCTAGTTCTGTGTCTCGGCACATGTCCCAGAGCACAGGACTCGCCTCCAGCTCTGCCTCCCGGGGATGGCTGGGGCCGGGTCCAGCGCTGAAATCGCTTCACGCTCATCCCAGGAGAGGGGTCCTACAGGAGAGGCTGGTGAGCCACTGGGAGGGTGCTCCCGGGGACCCCGGGGGGAGTCAGGCAGAGCTCCCTTCCCCGGAGAGGGGAACAGGGACACGCAGGGACGTCAGGCGTCGCAGGTTGCCACCTCCTTTCCCTCCGACATCCCTGTCAGTGAGGAAAACACTCACACATCACCGGATCCGTCACCTTACCTATACGCAGAAGGTCAGACATAGGCTTTGCTTCACACCCAAAGGATGTTCTTCCTCTCCTTCAAAGGCCAGCAGCGTAGAAGATGCGGATCCAGCGCCACACCACTGAGGCTGCGCTGCTCCAACGGGGATCGGGCTGCCCCTGTTTGGGATTGCCAGGGCTCCACAGGCAGCCAGAAGTGGCAGAAACCAGCGGCTCAGCGTCCCCGCTGGGTCCTGGCCACGGCCAAGGGACCTCACCGCACTGCTCACCTCCCTCCAGCCCTTCTCCATCGAGTCTGTCCACACCCTTGCTCTGCGCAATTATAAAACCGCTTGAGAAAAACTCAAATCAACGCAGACGTGGCGGAAAAGCCAGGGAGGGGTCCAGACGACAAGCTTCAGGAACACACATCCCACCCATTCCCAATGTGCTCCTGAAAATCCTACATACATTGGGAGCGTCTACTTCCACTGCTACAAAAAGATGTCGACGGCATCATCGAACCTCTATGATCGCAACCGCAAAGTGCTTTTTCTAAGCGCTATTAGTGCTGCTGCCCTCTTGAAAACCCGACAACCTCCTTCTATAAAACCCCTCATCGTTTAATTTCGTATTTCTTTCTCGCTCCATCCGAAACTGCACTGAATGGTCTTGGAATATTCACGACAGCTGTAGTTCAGTGACCGGGGAAAACCCCTCCCGTGGCAGTCCGTAAGGGCCTTGAGAGTCTCTCCAGCACCAATCCCAAAATACTAATGTTTAACCAGGAATTTATAAAGGACGCAAACCCTCGTTAGAAGCCAGCAGGGACGGTGGTGTTTAGCAGAGGAACCACCTGCATGCTGAAGAAACCCTTCCCGGTGACAGGGTCTGTGCAAGGCACCTCCTCGGCAGCCGGGGCAGGGGTTGGTTCCTCTAAGCCCGACTCTGCCCTGGTGACCCCGAAGGCTCTCTCAGACCTTTTAAAGACCATGTCGGAAAACAAAAGCAGCAAGTTGGGAGGCATTTGCAAGAAAACTCGAGAAGAACAGCTTAAGGAAACCAATACCTGCTGCTCGCTTTAGTGCTGCTCGTGAGCCAGACACCTTTAGAGGTCCCCAGAATAAAGGCAATTCGTTATCTCACTGTTGCCTTTGGTGAACTTTATCAGACAGATGCGGGCGATCTCCTCCCATGGCCCACACCCCGTCCCGACTCATGAAATCGGACCCTGCCAGGACACGCGGAGCTCCCTTCCCCAGCCAAAACCAGCGCCATGGCTCCCCCCAGCAGCGGATCTTCCTGGCTCGGCTCAGCGCTGTGGCTCTTCCCTCCCCACGGCACGCTGCGGGGGTGTGCTCTCCCCTTTTCCCCCCCACCCCGGCTCCTGCTCAAGCCATAACCACCAGTGGGAGCTGCGATGAGTTGCACCCGGACTTTGGGGGATGGCTGGCAACACAGCCAAAACGCTGTCTGGAGCGGGGACACCTAGACATTTTGTTCCCATGGGAATACGACTATAGGTCAATTCTCTTATACTATAAAGAGTGGACAGCCCAGGAGCCCTCTGAGCTCTCCTGCACGGCAGCGGCTGCACGCCAGCATCTCCCCGTGAGCGGGGACGCCTGCTTAAGGTTCTAGTCCTCGAGGCTGAGAGATTCCTTGCCGCGACAGATCCTCGGTGAGTGGCCGATAGCGTGCTAAACTATGAAATCTTAGCTAAGGGCTATAAAGGATCGATTGCGCATATATAAATCCTTCAGACGTAAAGTATTGACCAAGTCTGGGACTGGGATTGGATGCAGCCGCACCCAGACTCCTCTCTGAGAAGGAGTTTAGAAAGCCAGGGGGCCTTTCTGAGCCTCGGGACTCAAGGGGAAGGTCTCCCCGACAGCTCTGTCTGACCCTGGCCTCCGTGCAGTAAATAACCACGTGTACCTTGCCATCCAGTCTCGTAAAACACTGTCCCCTTCACCGCTAACTTTGTTAGATCACTATTTTATGTTACTAAATATTTCACCACTACTCTCTTAACGAGTGAAGTTAATCACTCCACCCGCGACGTCACCGCCTGAGCTGACATCCCACCACCATGCTCGCTTCGGGAGTTTATATTTGAAACAGAACAAGCCACACGGGGTTTTTGCCCTGCTGCTGTCTCGTTTGTGGTCAGCCATCACCGAGACCAGTGAGGACGCGGCCCCAGCGCCAGCTGCCACCTCCTCCTATCCTCCGGCGGTAGAGACACGGTGCACCCCTGGGTGGGACGTTTTGGGTTGTCACAAATGTCACAAAGCCCCGCAGAGCACAGAGCCCCTCGCCACAGGAGGATGCCCGGCACCACAGCGCCTGGCAAAGAGGCAGGGAAGGGGAGTTATGGACCGCAGCCACGCAGAGAAACGACTTGCAATCCATCAGAGGTATGCGAATCACAGGATCACAGACTGACAGGGGTCGGAAGGGCCCTCTGGAGATCACCCAGTCCCACCCCCAGCCAGAGCAGGGTCACCCACAGCAGGTGGCACAGGAACGCGTCCAGGCGGGGTTGGAATGTCTCCAGAGACGGAGACTCCACCACCTCCCTGGGCAGCCTGTGCCAGGGCTCTGCCACCCTCACAGCAAAGAAGTTCCTCCTCATGTTGAGATGGAACTTCCCATGGTCAAGTTTGTGCCCGTTACCCCTTGTCCTGTCCCCGGGCACCACTGAGAAGAGCCTGGCCCCATCCTCCTGACACCCGCCCTGTAGATATTGCTGAGCACTGACGAGATCCCCTCTCAGCCTTGAAGCTGCTGGGATTTTTAATTGCAAATAAAACTTTTCCTGGGACTGGCTGTCCTCCAGAGGTGCCCCCCAAGAGTGCTCCCGTGCAGCTCTGTCCTCCCTGCCAGGCTGAAGCCACCCACGAAGGGCTGAGGGTCCTGCGAAGCTCCCGGGCAACTCACCCGGCCTCATGGCTGCCCCATCGCCTGCCCCGTCCTCAGGCCCTGCTGCCACCCAGACACCCCGCACGCTGCTCTGCCAACACCCCCCCGCACCGCACACGGCCACTCCTCGGGCTCCAGAGCCCCCAGCACTTCTGAGCCATCCCCCGGCAGGGTCACCCCCCGACAACCTCGTCTAAAGCCCCAATTCCTGCCGCCCCCCATCACTTGCCAACTAGGGGGGCCCTGGACCCTTCCCAAGGGGTGGGATGCGATGTGCTCAGCCCAGCAGGGCTGAGACCCCCACCAGGCATCCACCCCCTCCATGCACCCACCTCTCTGCCACGGAGTAACGGAGGCGGCTCTGAGTTACTACGCAAGAGAGATTTGCTTGAAATAAGATAAAAAGCTGAGAACAAAAGTGGCATTAAATTCTCCTGAAGCTGACCTTCACTTCCTAGAATGACAATTTTAACTTCACGACTCCTAAACTCAGCAGAAAGTCAACCCAAAGGAGGGTCTGCCGGCGCCAGAGCCGGTTTCAGCGCGGGGAGGGGAGGCGGCGCTGCAGGAGCACAAAGCACCGCCAGATGCCAGCACAGGCCGCTGGGATGAGCTGGTTCCACCTCGGCATCTCGGTGTGGCGGATGTTTTGGGGTCCCCTGCGGGGTCTGCGCGCTGTGAGCGGCCTGAAGCACGCCCGGGGAAAGAGCTGAAACGCTGGGGAGAGGAGCAGCACCTCCACCCCACCAGCCCCACCAGCAGAGCGGGCTCTCCTGCCCCACTGGAGAGCACTGGGGCAGGGTCTGGCTGCGAAACCCCTCTCTTCTAAGTCATCCTGGAAAGGCCAGTGGGAAAGGCAAGCAAATACTTTCATCGCCTTCGACGCTGGGCTCTCTGCAGGGACATCTACGGCAAGAGGTGGGGAGCCTCACAGCAAACCCCGCCGAGCGCCACGGGGAGCCAGGGCTTGTGGAAGATCGTGCCAGGAGAGGGCAACCTGCTCCTGCTGCATCGCCTGCTCCCGGCACCGAGCAAACCATCACCAACCCGCCGGTGAATGGGAATTGCGACAGGACAAGAGGTAACGGTTTAAACCAAAAGTGCGTAGATTTAGACTCGATATAAGGAAGAAACGGTTTATACTGAAGGCGGTGAGCCCCTGGCGCAGGTTGCCCAGAGAAGCTGTGGCTGCCCCATCCCTGGAGGGCTTCAAGGCCAGGTTGGACGGGGCTTGGAGCAACCTGGGCTGGTGGGAGGTGTCCCTGCCCAGGGCAGGAGGTGGAATGAAATGGGCTTTAAGGTCCCTTCCCACCCAAACCGTTCTGTGAGTCTATGAATTGCAGCATCGCTGAGCTACAGCGATGGAGAATGCGATGCTCGGGAATAAAACACCAGCAGAGCACTCCGCAGGGGGTTTAGGAAAGCCAGCCACAAGCAAACGTCCTTTCTGTGGAGCTTCTTTCCCCTTCGGGCCGAGCTGAGCAGTGACAAACCATTTGGCAGCGCCGGGTGAAACACTCCGCAGGCTCCTAAATGACTACAGCACACTCACAGATATTCCCTTCACCTTGTCCCGAGGGACATCAGACAGCCCGCGGGAATGGGAGGCCACCCACACGGCTCTCCAGCTACGCCACCGCCATCAGCCCTACCAGCTGTGAGTCCCACCAATTTACCAACCTCTGAATAACAAACAAAATTCTCGCATCCGACCTGAAAAATTACAAATTGATTTAGCCACAGGAGGAACCACGGAGGGACTCGCCACGTCCTGCGCGGGTGGCAAGGGGCCATTTGTGGGAACCCCACCTCAAGCTCAAATCCAACTCTCCATCCTGTGGATGGGGAGCAGCAGCTGATTTGCTTCGTTAGACACAAACCACACGCCAGAACGGTTTCCTCCCGGCCTTTCATTCCTTAGTGTAAAACACGCGACCAAAGGGATGCTTTCAGCTTTTCTGAAGGGATCAGCTTTCATCTAATGACTCGTTTCTCATTAGTAAGAATTGTTATTATTTTCAGAGTTCAAAATTGATTTTCCTCCAATGGCCTTTTCCCATACCAGCTTAAAAAAAAAAAAAAGCACTTGGGCATTTTAAATGCCTAAAAATAACACTGAAATACACCGAACCCAATTACTTGAGCTGGAAACGTTCCCCCTTGGTGCTCCCAACCATGCAAAAATCCCTGTTACGCTACTCAAAACTACCTACAGGTGAAACTTGCTTAGCTTAAAAATTTAGGTAACAAGCATCTGTTTTCAGCGCTTAGGGAGAGTTCAGGGCACAAGAGGCAGGGAGAGCCGGGGTGTGCGAGGACCCGGCTGCAGGACATCGTCCTCCTTCGCTGCGGAGGGTCTCCAGCACCCACAGCTCTGCGTATCAGCATCCCCACCAGGAAACCGCACCATCTGACCACTCCGGAAAGCCCCCAGCGATGCGACTGTGGAGCAGAAAAGCCTAGGTGTCTCCAGATGTGAGATTTCAGCATCTCCAGCGGCGCCAGGGGAGCCGCGCTCCGACACTGAGCCAGCACGGGGCTGCCTGGGCGGTACCCGCGGCACCAGGCAGCATCGCCCCCCCGGCAGCGAGCCTGCTCCCCCATCCCAGAGCGGTTCTGCCTCCTCTGCCACCCTGCCCTGCTGTGACCCAGCCATCACGTGCTCCGGGGAATGCCAGCAGGGGCCGTATCGGGTGGTACGGAGGGTGAGAAGTCAGGACCTGAGCAGATGTCCTCACTCCAGAGCCAGCTTGCTCTTTATCGGACGAGCGTCACGACCGGCGGGGGTGAGGGGTCCCCCTGCAGCCCAGCAGCCTGTCGATGGGCTCCTTGCTGCCTTCAGCAGGAGTTATCAGCCATTTGCTCTGTTTCTCACTACGGACACAGGCTCCCTCCTGTCTGCGTCGACTCTAAACGAGCACGCAGCTCGTCTGTCGCATCCTCACGTCCAAGATAGGCTGCGCTCAGCGAAATGCTGGTCTCAACCTTACACAGCTCCAGGTTCACGAACAAGCTGCTGTAGGTCACAGACATCTAGCCCGCAGACCTAGACGTACAACAAGCAAGTTAAAATTCAACCAAGGCAGAGCGTTAGAATTCGCAATCCATCCCCAGTGGTCAGTAAGGGACCATCCGCGCTGACTTTCATCCCATCTCCAGTTATAACAGTTCCCAAAATGACAAGTCAAGCTAATATTAGCAAGCGCAGCGGAGAAGTAATGATACACATCATCCTTCCCGCTTCTGCCACCCACACAGGAACGGGGATTTTTAAGATCGCAGGGAAATCGCACTGCACACTTGGGAAGAGCCAAGGAGAGACTCGCCCTCGGGGACAATCCGGGACTCTCCAGCTGTTTGACTACACCCGCCTTCCGAAGCCAAGCCCAGCGGCGGGATCACGGTGAGGATGGCTCACCAAGGCCAGCAAAGTCCTGAGCTTCTCCCATCCCACCTGCGCGGCTGCAGAGCTCACAGGCAGCCAGGCACAGCGGTGACCGAGTGACACGGCTGGCTGTTTGCTGAATGGGAGGGGGAAGGCAGGACCTGAACACCCAGTTGAACCGCTAACAGAGCGGCTCCCCACACTGGTTCGCAGCCGCTAACTGGAGAGTGGGGCTGGCTAAAGGAATAAAGCAGATCACACACTTAAGCTACATCTCGAGCACCAGCTGCTCCGGCCATGCTTTCCCCACGCTCCAACCATGGCTAAAGCCACCTGAAGAAGCTGTGGCAGAAGAAACGGAGCAGCTTGCCCCCGGCACCGCTGGTCTGGTGGTATTTCGGCTGCCCAGCCGAAGCCTTGGGTCACCCAAAGGTGCTCCGGGGCAGTGTGAGGCAGGGATACACCGACATTCCACCAGGCTATTCCCAATCAGAGCTCAACGGCTCCCGAAAGCTTCTTTGAAGGCAGAAAGCATCCTGCCTGCACGGTCCCGGCCCCACGGCTGGAAGGGTGGAGGGCTGGTGGCAGCCAGGGTTTGGCCAAGAGGAACACTGCAGACCAGGAAAACCCTGGAGGCTTTTGTCTCACTCCCTTGGAGTTTCCGAGTGCTGGGCCAAGCACATGGGAATGGGATATGCATTGGCCACTGCTGCTTCCCAACCCATCACCAGAGCCTGCTCTGGACCTTACATCTTCTCTTTGCTTTCCTGAAGAACAGTTCTTCCCCCAAAAGCAGCCAGGATGATAAAGCTACAGAAAGTGACCCACACCATGAGCCAGCGGGCCGGAGCATGGCCAGGTTGGAATGGGAATTCCCCCAATGGGAAAGGCAGCCGGCTTCTGCTGCAGCAGCCCAAGGCCATCCCACCTCCACCACAACCCGGTGGCTCCGCACACCAGACCAGCAGCACCGGGCCCAACCTGGAAACCCGAACGCCTGCGACAGCAGCCTCTCCGAAGTGTGTCTGAGAGAGGTACCAGCCACAGGGCGAAGAGCCACCGACAGAGCCCAGATTCACCCCCCGCGTGACGGCTGCACGTGGCATGGTGCCACCCGTCCCTCGGTGACAGCTGCCAGGGGCTGGCTCGCTTCGTACTGAACGCAGCTTCGCTTGCAGACGATGGAAATCGGCCACCGAGGAGACGTTTTATTAAAACGAACCCAGAACTATTTCAAAACAGCCCGCAGGCATGCAAGTTATGAAGGCAAAGGAGCCCAGGTTGCCACCCCGTTCTCAGGACACACCACCACGGTCACACCACCCTGGAGGACACGAATGACAAGGCAAGAATTTACCATGAGTTTACCCATCAGGAGAAAAAGGCAGGGGAAAAAAATAATCAAAGAATTACATACACAGGCAAATCCCTCCCCTGTCTGTCCAGTGCAGCCCCAAACCCTGGTATGCGCAAAAAGACACCGAACCCGGGTTGGGGACAGAAGATGGACGATGTCAGCTCGTTCCTGCAGCCCTTGAGGAAGGACGAGGAGGCGGCGAGGGGCAGGACAGGCTGTGTGCGACGGCGGCCTGCTTCCCTCCGCAGGGAGCAGGACCTTCGGCCGCGTCCCCAGCCCTGAGACGAGATCTGGGGGGGATCCAGGCGGGGGCCAAGCCCTCCTGTCCTTCGCTCGGGGCACTGGAGGAAAAGCAGCTTCTGAAGGCGCAGGATTTGCTTCTCCGGGTGGAAAAGGGATGAAGCTTCTGGACTGCAGCCACGGCAGGGGATGCGGGCTCGCTCCAGGGGTCACGGCGTGATCTCCCAGCGAAAGGGAATCAGGTTTAACACACGTTTCACTTGTAAATGCACCTGCTACTGGCGGAAGGCATCAGTCTGTGTTTCTGCCACAGCACAGCAGCACTCTGCTTCCCGCGACCAACCCGGCCTGCTCCGAGCACCCTGGTGCACCCAGGTCTGCGAACCAGCCTCACATAAAAGGCTTAAAAAACACCGACAAACCAATATTAATGCAAACTGAAGCTACTGCCTCTGCTCTTCCGCAGTTACTGTTTAAAACCGGTCAACACCGTACGGACCCAAGGCGGAGGGATCACAGAATCAGACTGGTTTGGGTTGGAAGGGACCTTAAAGCCCACCCAGTGCCACCCCCTGCCCTGGGCAGGGACACCTCCCACCAGCCCACGTTGCTCCAAGCCCCGTCCAACCTGGCCTTGAACCCCTCCAGGGATGGGGCAGCCACAGCTTCTCTGGGCAACCTGGGCCAGGGGCTCACCCCCCTCACAGCCAAGAATTGCTTCCTCACATCTCGTCTAAATCTCCCCTTTTTCAGTTTAAAACCGCTCCCCCTCGTCCTGTCACTCCATGCCCTTGTGAAAAGTCCCTCTCCAGCTTTCCTGTAGCCCCCTTCAGATACTGGAAAGCTGCTCTAAGGTCTCCCTGGAGACTCGATGTCTTGACAAGTGACCTCGATAAAATTTTCTGTCTAAAAAAAAAGGTGTGATGAAATCAAATGGAAGCAACAACAAAAAAAGATAATAATCCACCAAGTGCTAGGCAAAGGAAACATTTACTTACAAACGGCTGAAAACCATGAAATGATGGAAGTAACGCTTACTGAAGCCACGCACTCACACACAGCAAACCCTGGCATCTGTCAGAGAGCAGGGCGAGAGGTCAACAAATGAAGAAATGAGGAAAGACGACAGATTTTAAAGAAACAGAGAAGATGGGCGCAGGAGAAAAATAAACCAAGAACACATACACAGCACCTTTAAAAACAAGGCCAAATTTGTAGTAAATACAAACACGGCAAAATAGAAAGCGTTCTGTCACTGTTTTAACTTGGTATTTATCGATTCAAGGAGAAGCACAATCCTCACGATGGATATTTCTCCCTCTCTCGTTCCCGCTGGTGCAGCATCGGCTCTTCAGCTCACCGAGGGGAGAACAGAGCTGACCCCTCTTGCCACAACGGGCTACTTCAGCCCCCTAATTTTGCACTACAGCCACAATACAGGACCGAGTAAGGACCAAGAAGGATTTTTCCTCCCCGTGTACTTGCACCCAACTCCTCCTACATCAGCTCAGCCCCAAAAAGAGCCTTTCCCTTCACCGCTGGCGTCCCAGGTCGCCCTCGCACAACCCCGCTGGCTTTGCAAGGGGAAGAAGGGGCCGGAACGGCCGGTGCGGCTCCTGGCAGCCCAGCTCCGCCAGCAGAATTCCATGGCTTGGAAGTATTTGCAAGGCAGCATCCCTCACCCCAACACCAGCTGCAGGCAGAGGGCATTCTGCACAGGAGCCACAGCGCCATTAGCACATTTGTAGCCTAAAAAGGAATAAAGTGGGTTATAATTTAACAGCAACGCTTGTTCCATACTTTAAAAAAAAAAAAAAAAAAGAATTAAAAAAAAATAAATCATAGAATCACAGAATGATAGGGGTTGGACGGGACCTCTGGAGATCACCCAGTCCAACCCCCGGCCAGAGCAGGGTCACCCACAGCAGGTGGCACAGGAACGCGTCCAGGCGGATTTGGAATGTCTCCAGAGACGGAGACTCCACCACCTCTCTGGGCAGCCTGTGCCAGGGCTCTGCCACCCTCACAGCAAAGAAGTTCCTCCTCGTGTTGGGATGGAACTTCCTATGGTCAAGTTTGTGCCCGTTACCCCTTGTCCTGTCCCTGGGCACCACTGAGAAGAGCCTGGCCCCATCCTCCTGACACCCCCCCTTTCAGTATTTATAAGCGTTGACGGGATCCCCCCTCAGTCGCCTTTTTTCCAGAATAAAAAGACCCAAATCCCTCAGCGTTTCTTCACAAGAGAGGTGTTCCAGTCCCCTCAGCATCTTGGTAGCCCTTTGCTGTCCCCTCTCCAGCAGTTCCCTGTCCTTCTGGAACCGGGGAGCCCAGAACTGGACCCAGCACTCCAGGTGCGGCCTCCCCAGGGCAGAGCAGAGGGGGAGGATGACCTCCCTCCACCTGCTGGCCACGCTCTTCTTGATGCCCCCCAGGATGCCATTGGCCTTCTTGGCCACCAGGGCCCATTGCTGGCTCATGGGCATCCTGTTGTCCCCCAGGACTCCCAGGTCTCCTTCCACAGAGCTGCTCTCCAGCAGGTCACCCCCAACCTGTCCTGGTGTGGGGGGTTATTCCTCCCCGGCTGCAGCACCCTGCACTTGCCCTTGTTGAATTTTGTAAGGTTCCTCTCCACCCAACTCTCCAGCCGGTCCAGGTGGAAAGCTGGACAGGCTGGATCAAAGCTTTCCTATAAGATTACCTTGAAATCAACTTTTCACTCAAAAAATTCTGTCAGTCACAGCGCACTGACATCGCGCAGGCCCAAAGTTCACTGTGTTCCACACCCGGCATCTCAGGTCTTTGTCGCCAACAGTTACCCTCGTGCTGCACGCCCCGTCCCCCCTCCTCCAGCAGCAGCATCTTCAGCGTGGGAGCGGAGGCTCCTGCCCACCGCTGAGCAGCTGTTAACAAAGCCCTCGCCCCCTTCCCTCCTCTGCGCAGTCACGTTGGATTATTTATTTTCAGGGGGTTTACGAATGCAGCCTCCCCTCTAACACTGAGCAACAGCAGCCCAAAGAGCTCCCTGAAGCAGCTGCGCTGAGACTGGCACCGGCTCGCGCGCAGCCATGGGGCACAGCTCACCGCTTGCACCGCGCCACCTCCTGCACCCAGGTTCTAGGAGCCCTGAAACGTCCTTGATGAGTTTGTCTGTGCTTCGCGAGACTTGTCTTTGGCAAGTCTGCCAGAGCGTAACAGCGCGGAGTGACTGCTCAGAGAGCAAAGCACTGGGCTCCCCCCTTGCTCCCGCTCCCCGTCGGCAGCTGTCACCAGCGGAGGTGACAGGGACGTACCCACGCTGTCGGGCAGGTGCCAGAGCATGTCCTGCAGAGGCGGCGGGGAGCACCCTGAGCTGGGACATTGCTTTCCATCCTGCTTCTGAACCCCGCTTGTACACCATGCGGTAACAACGCTAACGTACTGCTTCCCCAATACAGCTCCACACCTCATTGGCAGGGGGGTGGTTAAATTATAAGACCATCTTGGAGCATTTTCACAGAATCACAGACTGACAGGGGTCAGAAGGGCCCTCTGGAGATCATCACCCAGTCCCACCCCCGGCCAGAGCAGGGTCACCCACAGCAGGTGGCACAGGAACGCGTCCAGGCGGGGTTGGAATGTCTCCAGAGACGGAGACTCCCCCACCTCTCTGGGCAGCCTGTGCCAGGGCTCTGCCACCCTCACAGCAAAGAAGTTCCTCCTCATGTTTAGGTGGAACTTCCCATGGGCAAGTTTGTGCCCGTTACCCCTTGTCCTGTCCCCGGGCAGCACTGAGAAGAGCCTGGCCCCATCCTCCTGACACCCACCCTTTGGCTATTGCTGAGCACTGATGAGATCCCCTCTCAGCCTGCTCTTCTCCAGCTGAGCAACCCCAGGGCTCTCAGCCTTTCCTCATCCACCATGCTCCAGTCCCCTGATCGTCTTCATAACCTCTGCTGTCCCCTCTCCAGCAGTTCCCTGTCCTTCTGGAACCTGGGAGCCCAGAACTGGACCCAGCACTCCAGGTGCGGCCTCCCCAGGGCAGAGCAGAGGGGGAGGATGACCTCCCTCCACCTGCTGGCCACGCTCTTTTTTTTTTTGGCCTGTCTTTCCCTTCACTTTAGCCACTGCAGGTGCAGGACAAACCCTCTTCCATCCACACCAGGCCACCAGCCCCAAGGCACGAGCAGCACCAGCGCAGCTCCTTTGCCCGCTCCGGAAGACAAGGCTGCAGCTGAGATGGCGCATATATATATATATATATATGTGTATATATACACACACACACACACTGCAGTCCCCACCGAGCTCCCCGCTGTAATGTTTTATTTATGGTCTTACATAAGTACCATTTTCTGTGTTCCCTCGCCATAAATGATTATCCCCAATTAGACCTCCAACAGAATAACATGTAACACAGTACTGCAGGTGGGAAACAAGGGAAAGCTCAGGACCCAACAGTGGAGGTAAGCGTTTGTCTTGGGTAACTCTGTCCTGACATGCAAGTGAAGTGGAAAACAGTAACGGAGAATTAAAAACAGATTAGCAAGAAAAAAAAAAAAAGAAAAAAAAAAAAACAGGGAGGGGGAGGATGGATTCCTGGCTTGTGAAATACTGGAAAATCCTAAAGATCCCCTCATCCCCCTCACGTTTGCTTTGCCAGGCAGCAGCCCGAAGGGAGCGGCTGGAGGTTGTGCAGATCTCAGGCTGTTTACAGCCATTTTCAGCTGAATTGTCCATCCATCAGGGTCTCATCAGCCGCAGATATTCAGACAACCTGATTAAATACTCGCCTCTTCTGGGCCTCCCATCTCAAGGCCTGCACGCTTCACGGGCTGAGAAAAATTCCCAGGCTGACCAGACACACTCTAAAAAGCAGTAAAAATGGGAAATCTTTCTTTTTTTCTTTTTTTTTCCCCCCCCTTCTCAACACTTGAATTTCCTAGAACATGTCAGATACATGCCGGAGCCCTGAGCCCTTCCCTTCCTCCCGAAGCCGCAGCGCTCGCAGCGTCCCGCATTGGCTGTCCCTGCGGGGAGCGCACGGCTTCTGCTGATGGAACAGGCTGGGCAGAGTCCTTGGCTATTTTATATTGGGATCAATAGTGGTTCTTTAGTGTTATTAATGTTAATTATCTCGTCTTATTCTGTTAAATCTGTTTGTATTTCAACCCTTGGGTTTCCTTGTTTTCTCCAATTCCCCTTCCCGGGTGGGGAGGGGTCATCGGGTGAGAGAATAATTGTCTCAATGACAATAAATTGTTGTGGGTTCCTCAAACTGTAACACCAACGAATGGCGGGGTTGCAACATCAGCCAGATTACGGAGGGGCTGGAGAAGCCAGGATTGCTTGCACGGTCTCTTCCCCAAGGTCAGGTATTGAGAAGCGCAGGGAAAAGGTTGGGAGATGAAAAGCAGCAGCCCGGAGAGGACAGGAGTCCACCAAACCCACCTGAGATGGCTCCGGAGCCTGCTGGCACCATTTCCATGGCCACCAACAGAAAGCTTCGTGCTCCGATATACCCCAAATGCAGCCTGCATCCAACCCTGGGCGTCAGGCCCGGCTGAGAACTAGCACGATTATTCCTAAGTGAGCCTAACCGAACCTCACTGCACAGAGAAAAACGCTCAGAAATAAGATCAGTATCACACCTTGCGATGCCATTAGTGCCGTATCACAGCTAGCACAGGGCTACCCCCGAGAAAGGGCTGAAACGGCCCGCGGAACTACAGCCTTTTTCTGGATACCACTAAAAAAACCCAAAGGACCAAAAAGGACCTTTCAAAGCCTATAAAAAAATAGATATGGAAAAACCCACAGGCCAAGTACCACTGCGAAGCCCTCAAAGAAAACCCACTTACTGTTTTTAAAAGGGCTGACTGGCTGAAGTTCTCCAAAAGTTTGAAGAACTCCATTGGGACACAGCAATAACCCCCTTCCGCGGTGTCTCGGAGCAGGCACGGCTCCGGCTCTCCCTCCTCCACGCCGCCATCGCTTACAGGGGGTCGGCTCACCCGGCACCCGGGGGGCATCACAGCATCCCCTTGGCTGTGCTCGGCCCACGGCTCAACGGTGGTGACTGAGACAGAGCAACCCGTCCTGATCGCAAGTGAGGAGGGGAACAGGAATCATGGAATGGTCGAGGTTGGAAGGGACCGTTGAGATCATCAAGTCTAACCATCGACCCAACGCTGCCAAACCCACGTCCCTCAGCACCACGTCTGCCCGGCTTTTAAATACCTCCAGGGATGGCGACTCCGCCCTGCAGAGCATCCCGCCAACTGCCGAAGGGAACACAAGTGAGCAGCAGAAGGCACTGAAAGGAGACAGGAATCATCAGGAGTGGGAAAACCCAAGCAAACGGCTCCAGCTCAGCAGCACTGTCGATTACGTTTTCCACGGCAGCAACTCCTGGCACAGCTAACGGCTGCCGGCTGCCCTGGGAAGATCCAGGCTCCAAGGACCAGAGAGACAATCAGAAGAGCAAGGTCAGGGAGCGCTGGCAGCCAGCGCCGCAGCAGGCATGGGCCTGACCGACGGAGGGGAGAACAGTTTGCGGCGGGGATGAAGAAACATCACAAGGAGGACGGGAAAAGGGAGCGCTTTTGTACGAAGAGCTGGAAATAGCAAGGACTCTCACAGCAAGCAATGAGCTGGCGGCGAGGGCGTACGGACAACAACGACGGGGATTGTCCAGTCCGGCCACAGCTAGAGCCAAAGCACAAGCCAAGGCCACCTGGCCAGGAGCTCGCTGCGAGGAAAGGGGGGGAGCAACAACAGGACAATTCACAGAGCGGGGCAGGGAAGGTTGCAGATGCTTTGCAGTATCGCGTTCCCGAGTTAAAGTGTCTTCTGCAAACAAACCCTCACTTGGAAAGAGGCAAAAAAACAGCCAAAATACATCGAGCAAAAAAACTGACATTATCACTAGAGCGATTAAAGGGAAAGCCAAAGCATAGCTAGTTATGGATCCCTTTTAATGCTACGACTACGACTGGGTCTGGCGCGCTGAAGCGGAACCCCGTGCTGGCAGCCTGTCTGGGTGAGCTGCAGCCCCGAGAGCCCCATCCCGGCTCTCGTCCTCCGAACCGCACACCCAGCCGGCAGCAGGACCACCAGCCTCGGCAGCAGCCTTGGTTGCCCCCAGAGCTGTATCTTCTGCTGCAGCAGGAACTCACCCCAGGAGCCAGCGCAGACGGCATCACCGGCACTAACCACCCTGCTCCCCTCTTTGCTCCAAGCTCCCGCTCTCCTACAGCCTGCAAACAACCCCTGTAAGGCTCAGAAGAAACCAACCCGTTAAGGCAGTAAGAATAACCAGACAAGCCAAGCAGTCAGCCCCCGTTATCCCAAATCCCAGACCCACACGGCCACACCGGGCTGTTGGTCTCCAACCAAATCCTCCCCCGGGTAACGCAACCCCGAGAGGCTGGAAATGCCCCACCAAGCCCAAAAAGCACAACCGAGAGATTTCTCTTCGCTCGCCAGCAAATTATAACCAGTATTTAGGAAAAAGGATAAAGGGACAGGGCACACGCAGGAGTTTTTCCGGGCACAGCTGCTCAGCTTTTAGTGCTCTGCTGCTTAAGGACCTCCTGGGTTGCATTTTGTATACAGAAAGTTACAGCTCGTATCCCGAGTGATGAAATTGTGCCTAAATCTGCTCAATCTCTCCGGATTTTATGGCTTCCCGCAGCGAGTGCCACCATTTAATTTTGTGTTGTACAAAAAAATTAATTATTCCTGCTTCGTTTAAGCCTACGACCTGATAATTTCCTCCTTGTTCTCATGATAAGCAATTGTCCCCATCCTTCCCGGCAGCATTTACCCTCTTCCACACGGCACCTTCACCTGCCATTCCTCCAGATGGAAAATTTACTTTCCCTCATGCGCCTTCCCTTGGCAGAGGAGGTTTTATTTGTCTGGTTAATCTTGTGCTTGTTTGCGTTTGGGGGTATTTTTTTTTTTACTTAAGTTCTGCAGAAAACTTTGTGAGCGGGTGCGATGAGGGCCAGGGCTCCCCCCCAGGAGACGAGCACCACAGCCCCCCGCCGAGCAAACCCACGCTCGCTCTCTCCTCAGCGGTTCCCAGTTCCGCTGCTGCGCCGTGCCCCCAGCCCCAAGCTCGGCGCCAGGCAGAGGATGCCCCCGGGGCAGGGGGGGGGGGTTGGCAGGTTGGTTGGTCTTGGCACGGGGACGGGAGCACTGACCTATCCAGGTTAACTCCTGGGTTTTTTAGTACCATGAACACCAACACCGCCTTCGGTCAGCATGAAATACTTCATAAATACGTCATATATATGAAAATAAATAATTTATAAATACATCACCATGCCAACAGCATTCTGGCCTGTATCAGCAATAGCGTGGCCAGCAGGAGCAGGGCAGTGATGGTGCCTCTGTACTCGGCACTGGTGAGGCCTCACCTCGAGTGCTGTGTTCAGTTCTGGGCCCCTCTGTACAAGAGGGACATTGAGGTGCTGGAGCGTGTCCAGAGGAGAGCTACCAGGCTGGTGAGGGGTCTGGAGACCAGGGCATCTGAGGAGAGGCTGAGGGAGCTGGGCATGTTTAGCTTGGAGAAGAGGAGGCTGAGGGGAGACCTCATTGCCCTCTACAACTCCCTGAAAGGAGGGTGGAGAGAGGTGGGTGGTGGCCTCTTCTCCCAGGGGAATGATGACAGGATCAGTGGAAATGCTCTGAAGCTGCGGCAGGGGAGGTTTAGGTTAGATATTAGGAAGAATTACTTTACTGCAAGAGTGGTCAGGCACTGGAACAGCCTGCCCAGGGAGGGGGTTGAGTCGCCATCCCTAGAGGTGTTTGAGAAACGTCTAGATGTGGCACTTCAGGGCATGCTCTGAAGGGCAGACATTGTAGGTTGTTTTTTTGTGTGTGTATGGTTGGACTCGATGATCTCAAAGGTCCTTTCCAACCATGAAGATTCTATGATTCTATGAAATCAGCACTGGTTCAGGCAATGACTTGAATTTCAACCTCTCCTCCCAGGAACCCCCGAGCAGGGGGACCAAAAGAAGTCACCAATTCCCTCACCTCTCTGATCAATCCCTAAAGTTCACTTTGGGGAGTTTTCCCACACAACACCCATCATTTAAAACACCACCGATAGGTTTCTACCCTCCCCTTGCAGACTTTTCCAGAGACACGCCCCCCCAACCACATAGCCAGGAAAATAATTCTCATATATCCACCATTCACATCATTAATTCCTGTATTTCATGACACTGCCCTAAAAAGAAAGGATATTTTTACTGCCATAAAAAACAGGTATTAACCACAGTCATCAAATACTTGTAAGTCGGCATGCTCCAAGCCACGGTGGCAGGGAGAAGAGCGAGCGCAAGGAGCAGGTAAAAGCGTTCCTTTGCCACCACCGCTCTGCGAAGTCGAAGTTGTCGAGAGGCTGATGCATGAGCTGACAAAAACCTGAGGGGTGATGTGGGTGCCATACGGTAAGCGGAGAAGGCTGGAATTATTCAAGAGCTTACAGTAATGTGAACAGAGGGCGATTACAGAAATCTGATTTTCAGGAGAGATAAACGGCACAGCGCGGTGCCGACGCAAGCGTAGCCGGTGCCTGCTCTTTCCACGGGGTGACGGAGCTGCGTACCGCGTGGGAAAATGAACTTTACCACAACTTCACCGAGACTTTATAAACCCAACTAGAAACAGCAACGCCCGATCTGGCTGAGCAGAGGCTAGAGATGAGCCATCCAGCCGGGTCTGGGACCCTTCTGTCCTACCGTCACACTACACGTTTATTTTTGAGGAATTAAACACCACGTGGTAATTGAGGAGAGCGCTAAGACAGCAACTGAGCTCTGCTCTCGCTTTCTGCCACCAATCCACCCCGCTATCACTCAGCAGGGTTCTCACCGGTGGAGCGAGATGAGGACAGTGAGCTTTCTCACCTGCCGTCTATCAGTAATTACTGACGTCCCAGCTCACGGCTCGTTACCAAAATAGTCCCAGCCACGCACCGGGCAGAGGGAAACCAGAGCTCCTTCAGTTACGCACGAGAGGGAACAGCAAAGTCTCCCAACTCGTACTTGGTTTGGGTATAGGTTATGCTGTTCCTTAAAAATAGAAATGAAAATCAGTCCTGTGAAAATGGCATCTCCCAGCGCACAGCTCCAGCCAGCATATGGAAACACTTTCCTATCTGTTTATTTCAAGAGAACTACTGGGGGAAAAGACTCTTTTCATCCACCCCAAAAGAGTCTCCCAGTAGTCAAGGTATTTGCAGAGTTAACGCCAGTTGCCAGCCCGACGCCCCCTCAACGCCCAAACAGCAGGAAAGCCGCGAGGGACCCCTGACTGCCGCAGGAGCACAAGCCAACGGAGAAGCCCAGCTTTCACTCGGGCATGTGTTATTTTCAGTTGCGACCGAAGCGTGTCTCATCTTTAAAACATTTCCAAAAAGAGGTCGGGGTTGTTGGTTTTTTTTTTCTCAAGTTAATTAATTCCACACTAACACATTGCTCCTTTTTGGAGGCAAGGAGAGGAGGACTCCAAAGAACCTCAGAGCGCCAGGAAGCAAGGACATCCCTTTCCCTCTCCTGGGTGATCCTCGCCTGGAGTCAAAGAGCTGCTCCACATGTGAGACTGTCCCATTGTTCATCAGCTGGAGAAACCTTGGAAGCAGCTGGAGCCCAGCCATCTCCCCCCCGCCCCCGACATGTGCCACCTGCACGTTCCCCAGCGCCAGCGGGGAATGCTGAGCCGTGAACGGAGATCGCCATGAGGATGCTCCTCGTGTCCTTCCCCATACGGGCAGGCAGCGTTAGACACAAACCCGCTTCTCTGTCCTCATCCGCCCGCTGCGATGCTCTCCCAGTCTTCCGGCCTCCTGGAGCCATCGATGCTCCCTCCTTGTGGGCACAAATCCACGCGGCTGCTCGCCAACCTTCGCACCCGCCGGCCAAGACGGCCCCAAAGCATCGACGTGGGCTCTGCAGAGCAGCCCTGGGAAGCACACGGGGTCTGGGGGTCACTCGGGGTAAGAGGAATCAGCTCAGAAGAGCCCCCCCATGAGCACCGAGGGATTTCTTCGGGAAACCCAGAGCCTCGTCCCTCCACTCGTAAACACCCACCCCAGGGCCCTGCGCAACGCCCGGCACCCACAGGGACACAACACCAGGGATTTCATTTCAATTCCAGCAAAACAGTCAAACCTAACGCACATTCATTCTTTACCTTAATTAAAAGGCCTCTAAGCAGGTCCAAACACCGTCAGCCAGGTGAAAACTTAAGTGTAAAGTAATGTACCAACGTCCTCAGCTCTAACACCACAACACAAGGGTTCAGCGCCCACTTACGCTCCGTCTTATCCCCTCGGGCCACCCCAGAAAAGCCTGGAAAAGCAGGAGTTGGGTTTTCCTCCCCCATCCGCTCCCTGGCCGCGATCACGGCACCGCTCGGCGAAGGGCTGAGGCAGCGCGGGACCAGTACCCGCCGCCAGCGCCAGCACTGCGGCTGCACCGTCCTCACCCTGCGAGCACGGCCCGAGCTCGCTGGGGCCGGGAGGTCAGCACGTCCAGAGCCTTAAGACAGGAAGTCTCTGCGTTTGCAATTTTCGTGTAAAGACACAAACCAAAATAACCGTGCGTGACTCCAGCGTCGCCAGCGTCCTCCCGCAGCTGGGTGGGAGCTCAGCAGCGGCTGCATCACCTGTGGCACGGTGAAGGTAAAGACACCAACCTCTCCCACCCGCGAAATCCTTTTCCAAACACCCAGCCAGCTACAGGACTCGCATCCCGCTATGGGATGAGTGATGTTCGCAGGACCACCAGCCGTCACAACCCAGCTCACTGCAGCCGTGACCTGGCACGAGGCCTCGCTCTGCCAGGCAAAACACGCATCCCTAGAAACTTCCATCTTCTCCCCAATCCCCTGCGGTCTCCGTCAGTACTGAGGTACACTCCAGAGCTGCAATATTAAGGGACAGAGGGCTCAGAATACTTTGTGTAATTAAATCCGTAGATGTTAGTGCCCCGGAACACAGCGCGCTTAAACAATTATGGGAAATGAGTAAGTGGCTCACACACTAATCAACTTCTGTATGACCTTGTGAGATAGCTAATTACACAGAAGTCAGACCACGTTAGTCCAGGAGCGGGGGGTTGTTCTCCTTAAGTCAAGCCACCGGCGCTCTGGCATTCTGCGGCTCTCCGTGAGACATGACGTGAAGCACCGACTCCGCCGGGCAAACCTGGCCCAGGCCGCCCAGAGGCTACAGCAGCGCGGAGCAAAAGCAACCCCAGGCTGTGCATAGAAACACCTCACCACGCGCCTTCCCTGGTCGTGAGAGCACCCGCTCCCAAAAATATATCCGGGGCATTTTATATGAAGTTAGGTTTTCGTTTTAAGCGGAGCATTACAAAAATCAAGAGATCATTACTTCTTTTCTCTTGTCTAAGGGTCTGATGTCCAACATTCAAGATAAGATCTGCGAGCGGGTTTATTTTAGGACAGAGGAGACGGACAGCTTTTTAATACATTCATGGGTTTTGTTTTCCGCAACTTGGAGCCATGCTTCTTTGTGGAAGAAAACCAAATGTTAATCCCAGAAGAATTATAAACATTGAAATATTTCTAAAATATTCTGTTTGTTAAGCAACTAACCGATCCATTACACAACAGAGCCGTAAAAATGACCCTCCTGGGAGGAGCTGCAGAACAGGCCGGGGGCTCCGATGGCTTTATATAAACCCAGTTATCCCAAAGGTACACGAATAAATACCGCAGCGCAGCGCTTTTAGCGGGGAGAAGGGGAAATACGCACGGAGGGAGACAGCTCAGCTAAATGTGTGTCATTCTTCTACCAAACTATCCTAAACTCCAGGTGAATAGGGAAGGCATGGCTCAGGCACTCCGTTGTGAACCAGCGTTCCCTGCAGCACCACTCACCGCTGCGCCCGCTGCCTCTTACGGCATTCCCTGTCCCCGCGGACCAGCCACAGTCCCCAGCAGAAAGGCACATACGTCCCGCCGTCCACAAGAAGCATCATAAGATCGCTTTTACTGGCGCTCTGCAATTTACAGTCGTTACCAGGAGCTTTAAAGACCTGCTCAACGCCGCACCACCCGCTGAGATGACGGCTGGTGCACACAGTATTGTTTAAAACCCTTTGTGTCTCGGTGAAACCGTCAACTATTTTTAATTGCGTATGAAATAGTATCTGCCAGGGTTTCTGCACAATTGAGCAAGCACAGAAGAGCAGCTTTGCAAGGAGGTCTTAAAACGGAGCCAGTTGCGTGTTGGCACACCGAGACGCTCTCTACCTGACTGGTTGTTCCTCATGCGGATGGCTTTCGCTTTGGCCAGCTCCAGGGCCGTCACCCAGCGCTGCCTCTCCACTTCCGAGTTGGCCTTTAAGTGGTACGTCCTTCCCCCGTTGGAAAGCACGATGTTACAAGAGTCCTCCGTATCGATATGAGCCGTGGACAGGTTGATGGTCCCGCGACACGTGTGGGCCATTTCCGCCTGCGTCCTGCATGGGAACGGAGGGAAAAGGAAGCGTCAGTCCCCCTGCACCCAGCCTGCCCCCAAACCAGCACCCACGCACCCTCGCACGCAGCAGAGGCCCACGGAAACACCCCAAGCACGCAGCAAGCTCACCGAAACCTCCTCAAACAGAAAAATAAGAGGGCAGGGCTGCAGCATTCCGATCGAGCTTGTTGCCTTGTACGACCATCACCCCCATATTTAGGCTGCTGGTTTCGCACCCTGCTGCACCGATTGCTTCCGGTTGTCCTAGAAGTAAAATTACCAAGTGCACACCACTGGCTTGTCTCGTTTGCACTGCTGCTTTTCTGCCTTCTCCCCACTATCCCACCTCCAGCAGCTCGTATTTTATGGCTCTTTGTATCCTCTCCCTGCAATCACTGTCTTTTGTCTAGATGTGAGAAGATCCTGCATGCAAAGATCCAACCCTAACCTTCTGTGATTCCGTGATCTCCATTTGTAAAGCACGTGAAAGCAGCACAATTCCTCTGCAGCTGTTAAGACACCTTTACTATGGGCAAAACTGCTTTTTAGGGAAGTCCCCAGGCTCACCCGGGTGAGCAAGAGGCTGACGTCCCCAAGAGCCAGCCCTCCTTCCACCCCAGCTGGGCACCTTGCCCCAAGACCATCCCACCGCTGACAGCCCCATCCCGGGGCTTCGTGTCCAAGGGTCAAAGTCTCCCCGCCCGGGGAAGGGCACAGCACACCCTGCCCCACACCACCGTCCGGCTGGTCCCAGCCGAGGACAAGGCAGAGCAGTTGGTTCACAGCAATGACGCCTCCAACATCCACAACAGCTGCTGCTCTCTCTATCATGAAAGCATTTCCATGTCTTCAGACGCTCTTAGCTCTCCATGGGCTTTTAGCTTTATCAAAGATGAAACGATCACTTAATTTCTTTATTTATTCGTTTTCCTCTCCCCTCGCCGTCTCTCACGGCCCAGGAGAGCGGCCGGTCCCACACTGCCCGCTCGCATCGCGCTGGCCGAGAGCTGCCTTCACACACAGGGAGAGACGCTTCATCGTTCCAGAGCACCCAGGCTGTGGAAGAGCCTCACAGAAACCGACAGCCACTTCTTAAAACACGACTTAACACAGTGTTTTCAGAAGCAACTAAAGTCACTTTACCAAAAAAAAAAAAAGTCACAAAGGCTGGGTTTTTATAGGCACTTGGGCATGAAGATAAATGCCTAAGTAGTTCCAAAACTGCCTCTACACCCGCTGCTGCATTGCAGCCGTCTAAAATAGCTCGACGAGCATTGAGCGAGTGACTCCTCAAGGTTTCCCACCAGCCCAGCAGACAGAATCACAGACTGACAGGGGTTGGAAGGGCCCTCTGGAGATCACCCGGTCCAACCCCCTGCCAGAGCAGGGTCACCCACAGCAGGTGGCACAGGAACGCCTCCAGGCGGGTTTTTTGACACGCTCAACCCAGCCAGCGCAGGCACAGCCGCGGCACCACCGACACCGTACAAACCCTCCCAACTCCGGGACAAGCTCGGCAGCCACCGGCCTCCAAGCCCCACTCGCACCCAGGGGCTGCCTGTTCTCCAGCTGGGGGGCACAGAGGCTGTAACCCCCGTGTCCCTCCAGCCAGGAGGGGCTGAGCAGCACTTGGAAGCCAGGACCTTTGGACAGGATGAATCTGGAGCGTTTTCCTTGATCCTCATTGTATTTTTCCATCTTTTACCACTCACCTTTTATTTTGTCCATACTGCTTCCCATCCCACTCAGCTCTGCGTGCACACCCACCCCTCAATCCTAGACTCATGGAATGGTTTGGGTTGGAAGGGACCTCAAAGCCCACCCAGCGCCACCCCCTGCCCTGGGCAGGGACACCTCCCACCAGACCACGTTGCTCCAAGCCCCGGCCAACCTGGCCTTGGACACCTCCAGGGATGGGGCAGCCACAGCTTCTCTGGGCAACCTGGGCCAAGGGCTCACCACCCTCAGAGTGAAAAATTTCTTCCTGAAAATCCTCATTCCTCACCCACCTTGACACCCTTCCCGCTGCCCAGCACTCTCTCCACACCACCTATCCCTCCCCAGAAAGCAGGACTACAATAAAAACACTCATCATTGGGTCACTTCTGGGTCCACAAATGTTCCACTTCCCGCCCCCCCAGGCGCCCACGGACCACTTACCACCTTGAGTTTACACTGCGCTGCAAGGTGGGATCCTGCCCAGCTGGTCTGTACTACCAACCTCCTTAAAGAGTTGACGTAGAACAGGCATCGCTAACACTTCGGAAATTCAGTTCCTCCCTGTTTTCCTCCCTTCTGCTGCCAGCTATCGCTTCCCATGGCACAGTTTAATCTTGTCCAGCATTTCACCATTTTCACCCCATAAATAGTCAAAGGTCCCCGGGAGAGTTTTAAAGACCCTAAATCCCCCTAGGTTCAGGTGACCACCCTGGGGGAAAGAGATGGGAGCAGGACGATTCTGTCATAGGATACATGAGCTTCATGTACTTTTAAATGCCTCTTGTCCGAGTCATTTCCAGAGTCCGACCCTTTTCCTGACATTAAGACGTGCTGGAATTGGGCAGGTGTCAAAGAATCACTGGAAGGATTTTGCTGGTATTTCAGCAAAATACATTATTACGCAGTTGCTCATTGAGGAATCGCAGTCATTTGTAGGAATTACTGTCTCCATTCCTTCCTCCCCCCCAAGCCTAGCAGCACAGTCCTTACTCAGGAATGTCCCCCAAAGTCCGTCATTCTTCAGCTCTTGTGGATGGACGCCTGTTTGAAACGCCCCTGGGGCACAGAGGGAATCAGCAGGTCCAGTGGCAGGACAGGCTCTCGCCACATTACCCCACATCACCCCCAGCATCTTACGGAGCAGCTCCATCAGCCACAGGCACCGTGCGTGAGGACGAGCTTCTGGAACCATTCGCAAAGTAACTCTGAGTCCAAGGTCTAGTGAAGAACTGGTGCTCCTCAAGCACCAAACTGCTTTTTAAAAAAGTTCAACCTTGTTACTTGAAGTATTTTCCAAAGAGTACACGAGAAGGGGGGAAAAAAAACGCATTTATTTCTGACTAGTTCTGAAGGCCTCAAGGCTATTTCTTGCATGATAGAGCCCCCAGCACTGAGAAGACCTCACCCCAGATGGGTGAGGCTGCTTTGGGCTCCAGGAGCAGAAAGCCACCCTTGCTCACAGCCTCAAATCACCAGTTACGTAGCTCTGCTTCAAGTCCCCTCTCTCTCTCCATCACTCTTCCACTCTTTTTCTCCACTTCTTCCTTGGTTCTTTACCCTAGGTGTCTTAATGCAGCTATTTGCTCCTAAAACTAGGGCACCCCCAGGCCAAGAAGATGATAGTTCACCCTCACCTGGATTTAAAGTGCTGGGCAGATGTCTTTGCTGAGACGCAGCAATGCCAAGCCTCTCCCTCTGACCCTGATCCCCATCTACACTCAGAATCCTCCCCATCATCGTTCAGCTTCACATTTTATCAGGGCACTCCCAGTTAGTCCTTTTTTTTCCGCCGCTAGCAGCCTCCCTCCACCCATCACCCTGCTGCACAGCTCCTCTCAACTCTCACGTCACTAATGACACCTCCATAAACACACTGAAGTCCAACAGCCATCGCTGGCCACAGCTTTTCCAAAATTTTAAAATCACAGAATCCCAGACTGACAAGGGTCGGAAGGGCCCTCTGGAGATCACCCAGTCCCACCCCTGGCCAGAGCAGGGTCACCCACAGCAGGTGGCACAGGAACGCATCCAGGCGGGGTTGGAATGTCTCCAGACACGGAGACTCCACCACCTCTCTGGGCAGCCTGTGCCAGGGCTCTGCCACCCTCACAGCAAAGAAGTTCCTCCTCATGTTGAGATGGAACTTCCTATGCTCAAGTTTGTGCCCGTCACATCTTTAAAGCCAGGAGCCGAACAAGCCATAAGCTGCTGAGCGCTGGAAGCTTTCCCGAAGGCACACAACGCTGGCTTGGCAAGTCCAAGACCATTCCCACATGCCAGGAGTATCTCCCGTTATTCCTGAAAGGTTCACAGCAGTCTGCACGTTGTTGCCTTCTCCATGGCCTTCAGCACAGTGACAGCCCCACCATGTCACACAAGCAGGGTACAGCGAATCTCTGATTACCAACACCGTCCACATGTAGCACCTCTAAAAGCCACCATGGGCTGGCGATGGGCTTCCTAAACCTTCTGGCCCGGCTCCACACACAGATGCAGCGGGAGAGCAAGGCCTCGGATCTTGCTCCCCAAGGAACGCATCGCCAAACAGGAGCATCTAGGTCTCTTCAAGATGGTTTTATATTCATAGCCTAGAGTTGTTTTCAGAAAGACGGAGTTCATTATGGGATGGAGAGATGGTCCCTACCAGGGGAGGGCGGGCAGCAATCCAGAGAGATGCTCACTTCCAGCCTTACTGCTAGGGTTGCGCATCAGGCAGAGGGAAGCCATTCTGGCTGAGTGTGAACTCCAATCCCCAAATCCCACAGCCCCAGCTACGGTATTCCAGGGACTTCTCTCACCTGCTCAGCCCCGACAGTTTTTTTGCAGAAGAGATTTAACCTGGAGCCACAGACACAGAGGCCGAGCAGAAGCGAAAGCCTCTGGGTACCTCCCGAGGACTCGTAGTTCAGGTCTCGCAGCACCACGGGTTAAGTTCAAACCCGGGGTGCTGCGTGGTGACGCTTGCAGGGGGGCAAATTTGGCTCCAAACGCAATCAAGCACTGCTTTTCATTTCCAAAGTCATCCTCCTCGTTACGCAGCCCGTACGGCCGTGTTCCCAGGAGAGATTGCTTCCCACCTTGAGAGCGCTGCGAAAATGATTTTTCTCTTCTGCGCAAAACAAAGGTCTCCAGGGTGACTTCACTAAATCAATTTAAGTCACATTAAACAGCCTTGCTCTCCCACCCAAGAAAACTGTTTCGCTATGGGTTTTTGTTCCTTAAGCTACCTTGCCGTGCCAATCTGCATGGGAAATCAATTCCCATCAATCAGCACCTGCACACGAGGCAGGCGCCTGACCCAGCCCCGAGCCAACAAGCGATCTCCTCTCTCCGCAAAGAAAAAAAAAAAAAAAAACACACACAAAAAAAACCACCCTAAGAGGTGCCCTTCAGAAGCACCCGTGGTCAGACGGATCTGCCTATTCACCGCTAGCAGCTCAACTATTGCATAACCTGATCCCGGCAGATTTTCCGATTCTCCACTTTCTGCAATAATCCGAGCGCTGCACATATGGGAGAGCACGTGGGCAGGCGGCAAAAAAAGCTGATGGGAGGTTAAACGTGGACATAGACCGCACGGAGGTGGACGCTGCTGCCTATCTGAGATATTTTTGCTGCTCCCTCAAAGCTAATCGATGGGATTTGCCTTCAGAGAGACAAAATTACAGTTTATGGTTTATTCCCAAATTACGGCTTATTCCCAAAGTCACTCTTGTGGCAGGAACGGTGCTGCTCACAGCTACGTTAGGATCATCAGAAAGGAGATTTCTTACTCCAAAAGCACAAAGAGACTTTACCACGATGCCAGCAGGTCCCGATTTCAGCTGTCAATCCTGCTCCGGATGCACGGGCCCCAACTCCCGCACAGATTTTGTCACAGCTATCAGAAGATGCTGCTCTGAACGCAGCTATATTCACTTTTTTTTTTTTATTTCAACAGCACGTAGGACACAGTAACAGAATTTTCAGACTGGCACCATCACTCAGGGACCCTACCCACAAGCACAGCAGAGCTTCTATCACAGCAATCCACAGAACGCCAGATTTTGACGGATCTTTCTCAAAGATCTTGTTGTTAAAAATATTATTTGCAGCATTTCTCTCTCTCTTTTTTTTTCCCCCCCCAACTGCTTCAGCTACTTCAATACGACGATTCTAAACATACAGGGCTCCACAAGACAACTTATCGGCACCACTTACTTAAAAAGGCCTTCAGTATAAAACTCCTGTGGTCTAAATTTTAGCAGCTCCCGTCCTGCAGCCTGAGAGCTCAGCTCCACGCCGTAGCGCAGTAAAAGAACAGCGATTCACGATGCAAAGGCCTGCCTTCCAGGTCTGAAGGAATATCTGAGCGACGTGAGGCCGCCCAGCGCACCAGCGCTACACGAGAGAAAGACGCGCCCGCTTTTCAACAACTATAAGAAATCTTCCTATATATAAAACAATGAAATTCCTTTGTAAGAGCTCAGAAGACAGATTTATCAACAGAGCAAAGAGAAGGCGGTGAGCAAGTAGATAATTAAAACATTTTTCATCTACTAGCTGCACAGCTTTGGTTTGGGTGATATCCCAACGGCCAGAGATTTAGCTTCGGATGCTGGTAGGATGTTGCTCGTAGGGATTGTGTAACTGCAACTGTGCGGCTCTGCTGGAAGTTAATAGGATGCAGCAAGCGATAACCAGCCCCGGCTCACGCTCTGCCCCCAAGCACCGGTCACCTAAAGCAAGCACGCACGGCGGATGCTCGGGGAATTGCTCTACTAAGAGCTCCTTTCCGCCAGCAAGGCTCAACGCCGTTCCTGGGTAACCTCATCTCCCCTGAAACTCCACTTCTCTCACAGCTCGGATGGAATAAGGTGAAGAACCCCAGCAGGGAACGGAGACTGCTCTGCACGGCACCCGCCTTCCCAGCCGGCAGTGTGATCTCGGCGTGCCTTATAGCTCCAGCGCCAGCGAGGAGCACCGCGGCCCGGCGCTGAGACCAGAGCACACATCTGCAGCCCTGGCAGCTCAAGGGCTACTTCGGCTCAACCGAGCAGAGGGATACGACCTTCACATAATCACAGGATGGTCAGAGTTGGAAGGGACCTCTCAAAGCCCATCCAGTGCCACCCCCCTGCCCTGGGCAGGGACACCTCCCACCAGACCACGTTGCTCCAAGCCCCGTCCAACCTGGCCTTGAACCCCTCCAGGGATGGGGCAGCCACAGCTTCTCTGGGCAACCTGCGCCAGGGGCTCACCGCCCTCACACCAAAGAATTGCTTCCTCACATCTCATCTAAATCTGACCTTTCTCAGGGTAAAACCATTCTCCCTCATCCCATGGCTCCCCTCCCTGCTCCAGAGTCCCTCCCCAGCATTCCTGGAGCCCCTTTAGGGACTGGAAGGGGCTCCAAGGTCTCCACGGAGCCTTCTCTTCTCCAGGCTGAACCCCCCCAGCTCTCTCAGCCTGTCCTCCCAGCAGAGGGGCTCCAGCCCTCCCAGCAGCTCCGGGGCCTCCTCTGGCCCCGCTCCAACAGCTCCGTGTCCTTCCTGTGCTGAGGACTCCAGCGCTGGACACAGTACCCCAGGTGGGGTCTCACCTTTTTACGTTATGTCCTGGCTCGGAGCATCCAGCTTCCCGAAGGCTCAGGCTAGCGAGCATCCAGCTCTCCACACCAGCCTATCCACAAAAGCTCAGCAGGATGCTACGTGAACGCTGACCTGAGGCTTCTCTCCTAAACTGGGAACCAACGCTGCCTGCTCATGGGCTCCCAGCGTCGCTCCGTAGCACTCAGCACCTTCACAGAAAAATCCAAACACACTTGAAGTTACACCCAGGAAAACGACCTCCCGAAATACGCTCGCTCACTCCTTCTCCTATAGTCTCAAAACCCATTTGCCCACTAGAAGCCTCGGTAACCAGCACAGCTGATTCTACATCGTAAATGCTAAATTCCCATCTCATCCCTCTTCCGGCCGTTCTGCTTCCCCGTGTAAATGTAGGTCACTGCAGGGCTCAGACTCGTCCCCAGGCTCATGGCCGCAGCCACCTCCCTGTGACAGCCTCCGAGAAGCACACGGTGAGCGGCAGTGGAAGACTCACGCGTTCTTGCCTTTCCTGTTCCAGCGTATCCTTCACCTCGGGGGTTCGCTCACTGCAATTACACCACAGCAAGTAAAACTGGGGCATTACATTAGAGGCTGCACCTGAGCCTCCAAGCCTGGGAGCACACACTTCAGAGAACTCAGCCCCAGCGCGGGCAGGACGCTAAAGCCGGCACAGTTCTCCGGCAGCCGTCTGACTCATCCCTCCTTTGGGAAAGCAGCACCGAGAGTTTAAACATAAATCTGCTGCAAGCCACAGCCCTGGCAACAGGCAGAAGGCATCAGCAGACACACCAGACCATTTGCCAGGTTATCACGCAGCTGCTTGGTCACCATTTACCAACCGGGAAATATTTTCTAATTTAAATAGCATTTACAGGAAAATCGGCTGCTGTTCCTGTGCAATCTTTGGGGTTTTTTTTTCCCCCCCTCCCCTCAATGATTACTTGAGCTGTAACAGCTCACGATGGGCAGCTGGAGTTCTGCAAGGAAGTTTTACTTGCCCACGTTTGAGTTTTGAGTGTAGGGCCAGAAATGCCCCCCCCAGCATCGCCGTGACAGCCAGTTCCCGCAGCTCAGGCGCTTCGGCTGGGATGATCAACACGGCGCAGGGACAGAGCCCAGCAGCTCACTGCCAGCCGGGATGTTGCCAGCTTGTCCTCCGTCATAAAGGATTCAGGGAGAAAATACAAAACATATGAAGAGTTTGAGAAGGAAACAATCACTGTCCCAGGTTGCCCAGAGAAGCTGTGGCTGCCCCATCCCTGAAGGGGTTCAAGGCCAGGTTGGACGGGGCTTGGAGCAACCTGGGCTGGTGGGAGGTGTCCCTGCCCAGGGCAGGGGGTGGCACTGGGTGAACTTTAAGGTCCCTTCCCACCCAACCCATTCTGTGATCTAGAAGGGATGGGATTGATACACCTGTTGGTCTGGAGATGCCAGTACAGCTCTGGTGTCAAAGCAGCTCAAGGACCCGAACCACAACTCACAGCCCAAGAACTGAGGGGCGCTGCAGAAAGAGGACTGTCGCCAACCATCCCCGACCACCTCCCTCCCGGCAGCCCCGGCCACCCTACCAAATCCAGCCAGCCCAGCACCACCTTACAGCTCAGCACTCCCACACCCCCGGGGAGAACACCACCCTGTTTGTATCTGTCCCCCAGCCTTCTCAGCAAGGCAACGAGCATAAACGTTTCCATCCTGATCCATCGAGAAGAGAGCAAGGCAAGAGAAACCCGTAGCGTAGCAGATGGACTGCAAAGAACACATCCAGGAGGCACCTCCCCGATTAGCGAGAGGGAATCCTGTTCCTGCATCTGCTCGGGGTTCCCCTATTCCCTCCGCGGGGGGAAGGTGAATCCCCAGCATTAGCAACTCGGGAGCGGTGGTTGAGGACATCCCAGTCCCCGGGGGACGGAAGGGTCTCTCTGCGGGGGGCTATGGAAGAGCATCACCCTCTGCAAAGGGCAGCGGGCCAAGACACAGGTAGAGACCGCTGTGCTCCCACCTTGCATCACGTGGCCATGGATATACAGGTGAAACGGGGCAGGTATTGTTATAACTATCGGAAAAAAAAAAAAACCACAAATGCACATTGAAACTCATTTAAATGTGGGCGTACATCACCAGAAACAGGTAGGAAACCCAACTATAAACGGCTGCAAAGCACCCCCCTGGCTGAGTCTGCTAATTGCTGCTATTTCTACTAGTATTTCGAAACAACGGAGGCATTTAACGCAGAAATCGTGCAGACCTCTCACGCTCGTGTTTGTGTAACAAGATTATTTCATTTCCGTTAACCTTGCGCACAACATGAAGACCATTCTCTGGTGGCCAAAGTGTAGGTGTTTGACCCCTCTTATCACTCCGTACCTGATAACGTCGGGACCAGTCTCGTCTCTGCCTTTGCTTTCCCCGCTATCCAGCGACCTGGATTCAGGGATTCAGCGATTCAGGAGCTCAGACAAAAACCACTTTTTTTAACTCCTGTCCCCCCAGCAAGAGGGAGAAACCGGAAAGCCTCGCAGACAACAGCCTCGCTGCTTCTAGCGCCACTGACCTCTCCTGATCCGGAGATGAAGACCTATTTTTCCTACTGTATCTTTCACGGGTTAAGTTGAAACCGGTTTATTCATTTCACTTTCCCATCACACTGGAAAATATCATATCGTTAACTAAGTCAAAGGCTCTGCAGCCGTGGAGAAATATTTATACCAGCTGCATAACTGGGAAATGCCCTTTCGAGTAAGCTGCAGAGACTGCTGCAGGCAGAGGCAAGAACAAGAAATCAAGGAGAGGGAAACAAAATAAGCAGAACTGGGCAACGCAATAGATGGGGACAGAAAAGAGGAGACACCAACCGGATTTACACTCCGCCTGGCCCACAGTGAGAGCAATGCATCGGAATACTTTCAGCACCATTGTTTTTGTGAAGACGATGTAGAAGAATCACTGCGGTCTGCAAGGGTAATCAGGCCGATCCTTTTCTTAATTAATTGAGGATGGAAATTTCTCTCGGGGGATTTTGTTTCATTACCGGGAGTGGGGGGGGAGCAGAAAGGACGACAGCCCGGAGCCCGCATGGCGCAGGAAAGGCCATCCGTGCCCGTGCCCCGGGCAGCGAGGCTCGCTCTGCCCACGAAGCGCAAACCAACTCTGGGCGACGCACAAGGATTTCCATGCAGAATCCACAGTCTAACAAGACTTACCGGGATTAGGTCGAGCTCTCCGATCCTTTGGTGATGCTGGGGGCACGGCCAGCCCCCGGCGCAGGGACAGGAGCCGCGCTCCCGGACCGGCCCTGCCTACAAAGGGCTGTTGTGCCACCACCACCTCCCCGGCATCACCCGCGCCGGCCAGCGGCTCCCTCCCCACCTCGGCACCAGCCTCCAGCCCCGCTTCAGGCCCCTCTGAGCCCAAGCGGTTCATCCGCACTGAAATTCAGTGCTCGATTTCACAGTCACCGCCACCCCGTCCTCGGTACGGGAACATTAGAAATATTTCACGTGGAGCAGCCCCAGAGCTGGGCTACAGAAACCCGTCACGGCACGTTTCCCCATAAACGGCGATTTTGCACATCCTTTGTTCAGAACGATTGGGGGTATAAAGCCAGCGAAATCTCCGCATTCGCTTTTATGCGTGAGAAATTCCAAAAAAGCACTTTAAAACTAGTTTTGCTTGGAAGCCAAAAGCTCACGTGCCTGCAGTGAGTGGAGCTAAGCACGGACACCAAACCTCTTGGGGTTATTATTCTCGCTTGGTTCAAGGAAGAAGGATTTCTACGATGACTCAATTCCAGGACACAAATGCCCCAGAGAAGGCAGGCGCGTGGCTCGGGAGGTGTTTTCCCAGCCCGTGCAGTTAGCAATATCCACGTTCAGCACATCACATGCTGGTTCAGCACAGCTCTCCCAAACCGCAAGCTCTGCCTGACAAACAGCTCCGATTTCTTTGTTTCCTTCCTCTTTTTCCTTTCACCCAACCTACCAAATCACAAACAAAACCCAAACAAGCATATGGCAAGCGTTATGCCGAGATTTCCGCAAAAAGATACCATTTACTTCTATTTAAAGGCCGATTAATCTGCAGCTGGCTGCAGTCGGGATGGGCACAGATTAGTAGCGATGAGATTTAAGGGGAAAAACCTGCAATCCAGGCTGCAATCCTCGCCCGCCGGAGGGATGTCCGCAGCTTGGGCACCCACCACCTCCGCAGATCACGGGACAATTCCCCCCGGCAGCTTCTGGGACAAGCCACTACCTGCACGTGGGACCCAAGGCCGGTGAGCCTCAGGTAGCACGACCTATTACTACCGAGCAAGGATTTAGGGGTGGCATCACTGCAAAGCTCCCCTATAAATAGACGGATGCAGTAAGAGAAGCCATTTGGATTTCACGTGCCTTTCTCCAGCGTTTTGCCACTCCAGTTTGGCTGCAACGCCTTCCCCAGTGCAGGGCAAGCCTCTGCAAGGAAAAACCTGGCTGCGCATCATTCACAGACCTTGTCTCCCCGCGTTTCACAAAGCAGGAAAGAAAAACCCTACAAAGGAGCTCGGGGAAGGTGATTTGTCAGACAGAGGTTCCCAGCCACGTACAAGGCACCGCGCTCCTCCCTGACGCCGCGTGCCATAAAGGTTTAATGCCAAATCTCACGAGCACGCTTTGCGTATGTCAGCGCTTTCGGGTCAGAGGCATCTTTAATATAACACCGAGCCTGAGAGCACTCACTGCTGGTGAAGCATACAGGTTTAATAGATGGTGAGGTCAAGAAAACCCACAACACGGCCAAGCTGAAACGCCTCTGAAAACAGCCAGGCTTCCCCCCTGCTTCTTTTCTTAAATAAAGGAGCGGCAGACCTGCTGGCTAGATGGCTCAACTCTGCCGCTAGCCCCACTTGGCTTGTCAACCGGCAATCTCCTCCAAACATATAATACATCCGAGCAGGGTGCCCAAGTATCGGGCCTCATTTCCGGAGAAAACAGCATGCAAAGCATATATAAATGCACACAGATTTATAGATGCTTTCACTGCTGACATCAGAACGGCACCGAAATGCACAGACGTGCCCCAGTTCCCTTCCCCTCGTTCCCCAAAGAGCTGTTCTGCTTCTGCAGGGCTCCCACCAAGTCTTCTACCCCAAATCCAAGGGTACCCTAAAAGCAATCTATTCGGATGCATATTCTTCGGGATTAGCTATTCGAACACATTTATGACTCCCGTGTACACCAGGCAGGTTTTCTGCCAGGAAAACTCAGCG
Source organism: Larus michahellis (assembly GCF_964199755.1). NCBI lineage: Eukaryota > Metazoa > Chordata > Aves > Charadriiformes > Laridae > Larus > Larus michahellis. Next base: position 1,876,924 of record NC_133908.1, read on the forward strand.
GTGGCCAGCAGGAAAACTGAGCCATCACGCAGGTATCAGCAAGAGCAAGATACGGTCTCACAAAGGGACTTCATGGTGGGGTTTTTTAATGAAAAAAAATTATAAAAAAAAAAACCCAAAACAGTTACCAGTAAGCAACTCCACTCCTCCCCCCCGTGTCATGCTATCTCCTCTCCAGCTCTGGAGAGGCTGGTGGTGGCCCCAGCTGATAAGGTGGCTATCAGCCCTGTGAACACGGACACCCCGAGAGAGCTCCTGGCGCCACTGGTTCGGGTTAGCAGCTTCACCCACCCCCCAGGTGAACCGCCACCATGCTCTGTACGGCGAGAGCCACTCTCCACGCTGGCGTGATGCTCTACAACCCCGGCTTTGCTCAACACACCACTCTCCTCCAGCCTCCCAAAAAGGGCTTTTACTCCTCCCCTTCCAACAGGAGCAGAATTAAAGGCTGTAAAGGAACCCGGCATGAGAAAAGCCAAACAAAGCACACCTGGCTGGGCAAATATCCTACTGCTTGTGCAGAAGGAAACCCCGTAAGAGCGTACTAGAGCTCTACGTGTCCCATTTACGGCCGTCAGCCCACAGCCAACACAGCAGACCTCACACACAGCTGTCCAAAAAAATCCAAAACACGAGGTCAGCAGCTCCAGCAAAGCCACTGCCGTAGGGCCGGGCAGGGGGAAGGCTGCAGCGAGCCAGGATCTGCGCATGGAACTGCATCACCTCCAAGGACATCGCTGGTGACTGTAACAGCATTTGGCACAACGACAAAAGCTCCTGGGGAAACGGGAGAGAGTCGTCTTGAGCCCCAGGCCCAGCGGTACCTCCCACGGCGCTCCCTCGCCTCTGTTCCCAGGGCACCGGGCTCCCTCCCGTTTAGACTCTTCTCTGCCCAGTCACCTCGATGTAGCTCCTGAAGATAAAACCTCAGTTCAGGGGTAAGTTCATACAAACACATATGAAAAAGTGCCAAACCGCAACCAGCAGACAGATTCGGGAGCGTCCAGCCCCGCAGGGATGCTGGCAGCTTCCCGGGAGGCAGGCTCAGCGCTCAGCAGAAAGAACCCTGTTAGAAAACCCCGTTCGCCTCTTCTAAACATCCCAGATTACTGATTTCGTTACTTTCCAAGGAAAAACACTAAAGATCCAAGGGGGAACACCCCCCCCCCCCCAAGATTTGTGGGCAGTACCGCTGCCAAGTTTATCACACCAGTTTGAAGTTGATGGGAGGTCTGGTCCAGACCCCGACATCTCCACAGAAGTTAGTATAAACTAAGGCCCGGGCAACGCACGACTTACGTGCGTGGTGGCTCATTTTTAAGCACGAACGAACAACAAATGACTATCCACAAGGTTAATTTGACAAATGCTCTCACTGCACCAGAACACTGAAATAAATGCAATACAGCAGATGAGAGCCTCGAGCAGTAATTTTTCTTATTACAGCCTCGGCTTTTAAGTTTTTGCTGGTCCTTCAGCCCTTGGGAATGATGTTAAATGATCAGAATAAAAATCAGCCATAGTCAGCTCATGTTTATATTTTCTCACCACCACGTCGAAGAACATAAAAGACACCGGGGCACAGCAAGGTCAACAGTAAGACCCAATTTTTATTCCTATACTAGCGATGTGTTTTCATACTTAGAACATTCACGTCGGTCAAAATAGCCTGTTTTCTCAGGCTATCGAGTTTTTGGGGGCATTTGTTTGGAGCACAAGCCTTGCCCAGTCTTTCTGAGATGACGTATGGAGAGAAGAGCTCGCTTCCAAGAATCCTCCACGGCTGTAAGCAGCTCTTCTTATGCAAGTTACCGTCAATGTTAATGTTTTCAGTACCAAACAAATCTTCTTCAAAGACACTGCATGAATTACGGCCTGTGACCTCAAACGTCACTTTAAAGTCACCGTGCTTCAAACAGTGCCAGAATTATAGTGCAGAATTTCTTTCTGTATGAAATATTTCTTACTGATAGATATCTAGATGCAAAACCGGCACGGCTGCATGGACGTATTTCTTTCCCTATATTTTTTTCTCTATTTTAAGGCCAGGGCACAAGAAGGCAAAGCCAAAACTTCACATTTAAAATGCAACTGCACAAAACCTCATCTAACTGTTGCTCCTCAGCCCTCGCCTGAGAGCTGCTCAGCTCAGCGGCTGCCTTGCGACAGGTCCGTGCATGGCATGCAGGCTGGTTTCCAGGAGCGCGCCCAGCACAGGGCTGGAGAACAGTTCATGGAGTTGAGTTTTCTCACCAAACACGATGAGCAGCTGCTTCTGCTAAGGCAAACACTCAACATCAGCAGACAGCAGCAACTTTCAAGGCCTCCTGCAACTTTATTCCATGACAAAAAACATATTCGGCTCTACAACCAGCGTATCCCACTTTTGGTAGCAATCACCCGTTCTCCGCAGCGATCAGCGCAGGCAGCTGCCTGCCTTTCAGAAGGGATTCTAGTCACTCGGTAGCAGGCGTAAAATCGCTACCCGAGTCTGAGCAGGGCAAGGGAGCGTGAACTTGAAAAGTGAAAGACACTTCAGTACAAAAGGTACCTCCAGAGTCTCCATTATCTATGAAATGATCAGATTGTCCCTCCAGGAAGCACTCCCGAGGAGCGCGCAGGTCAGCCGTCCACTGAACAGCAATTTTTTCCACAAGAACTGATGAAACAGAGAGAAGAAAATGTGAGCAGGAACTTGAAACATGCCTGAAATGTCAGTGCATGGGGCAGCATGACACTACGCAAGATCTTTCACATTCCTTATGACACGACCCAAAAAATAAAATTTTGGCAGCTGGCTTTTCAGCCGCTGGAGATGCCAAGAGCTTTTTTAAAATAGAACTGGAGAGTTAACTGCTTACTGGCCTGCAATTTGGACTGGCAGATCTCTTGCATCAAATCCTGCAGATGCCCAAGCGACCTTGGCCAACCACTTCTGGACAGACCTGACACATCTCAGCTCCTTCACCCGCCAGACGGAACGGCCCAGGCAGGTGTCTCGGCACCAGCGCCTCCGGACCCTCTCCTGAACGCTTACATCTTCGTTACCGTCAGCCTGCGCAGACGAACACTGCTCGTCAGGGTCAACCAAGCCAATCAAGGATGAAGCATAGAAAAAAAGATACAATGGTTAGAGCAAGGTATTGAACTTAGGGTTTATGCAGATATACACTTTATGTATATAAATATGATACAATTAATTTATATCATATATATAGTATCATATATATTGTATTAACAGTAATATATTATATTATTAGATGTGATTTATATTGTATCATATCATTTGGGAGAAAACTCCAAAATAACAAGCCAAGTACAGGCTGAGACTGTGTTACTGCATTTATCTTCACCAATTAAACGCCAGACAGACAGCGAGACTGCTCCTGGCGTCAGGGACACCGCACTCCCTCCAGCCAGGAACACAGAGCCGTTCAAAGCACCCATGGGTGCTTTCAGACACTTATCTTGGGGATCTGAGCCACGCCAACACTCCGCGCTGGGATCAGTGTTCAGGGGCTCTATGCTTTCTGCAAAAATCCCATGGGTATCGACTGTGGGTCACCAGGAACAGAAGAGTTAAACGTACGGATGGCCAAGAGGGAAGGCAAAGTCAGTGACCTTCACAAGGGCCTGCTCTCGCGTGTAGACAAGGATGAGTTACAGCTTTAAGCAAATTTCCCAATTGCTCAAACCAGACTTTCAGTGTTATTTTAGTGTACTGTGTTGCAAGAATACTTGCGTGGCGCAATAAGATGCTTGGAGTTTTTCAAATGTAGAAATATTCGAGCTGCTTCAGCGCAGCCCAAGACCTGCCCTCCGCTCTCACCAGCTTCGTGCTCCTCTGGTTGCAGTCAAGCCTGGGTACCGGTGTCCCAGACAGCACTTCACAGCCGCCTGCTCACCTTCCCGAGAAGAACCCGCGGCCATCCCATCCCTCGCCTCCGCCCAGCAAAGGATCACATCCACAAAAGCAGCATCAGCACTTCGTCCAGTCACTACCTTTCATTTCGTCAGCCACTTTGGGAAGCCAAGGCACTTCCAAAGGAGCCTGTTGTACACATACCATGAAGGCAAGCAAGGATGAACGAGCAAAACCCCATTTCGCACACACGGGGACCTTGCTCGGGCAGGCGACCCGCTCCAGCCCACCCAGCTCAGGCTCTGGGGAAGCAGAAGGGTTTTGCTGGCAGGTGCCAAAGCCCCACTGACAGGTCCAGGCCCTGGTGCTTCATAACAGGCATTGAAAAGCCACCGTCCTTGAGTGCCTGAGAGCTCCTGTCCAGCAGTTCCCGTCAAAGGGACAGGGCTGGGAACAGCTTATTTTTAGACCTCAGCAACATTCATTTCCGTAAGAGACACATCAAACCCTTACCTTCTCCAAACGCCTGCCTCCTCTGCCTCTCCAACAACTTCCAAATTAGACTGCTTGACACAGAATAACGAGATTTCTGTTTGCTAATTGGGACAATTTAAATAAAGCAAGCGAAGAGCTAACATACACGGGGGCCACAGCCCGTTACTTTGCCAGTGCAGAAAAAAGAAAAGTGAAAACAGGAAAAGCAGAAAGATATTTGCTGTATGCCTGAACGGCCATCAGCGCATTGATGCACATTTCCCCAGTACGGTACGAGATAGGGATAGTTACGCCGTTGAAAACAAAGACTGACACGTACAGCCCAGCACCCGAAGGAAACAAGTTCTCTGAAGCTTTTTCACGGCTTTACATTTTCTCCAGCCAACAGGAGAGAGAGGAATTCTGTTGCGTAGCTTTAAAGTATAATATATTGAAGACCAAACATGTATACTGAGGCGTTAAGGCAGGTCCTATACAACAAAGGCCAAACTTGGTCTAAAAGTCTGCCTACATAGGTGCCTCCCTCCGCTTCAGCGCACCCACGGAGGTGCTGGCAGGACAGGGACTCGTGTCCCATGTCATTCTAGCAGCCACAAGGAAGGACACTGAGCCCCGAGCCCCGGTGGGGTTCAACGGATAGACGGCTTCCCCCAAAGGAGCCCAAAGCCCTGCGGGATGGATGGCGAGCAGCCCCAGGGAGGAGGAAGACCGCGGCACAGGAAGGCAGCCCACCGCTTCGCTGGTTTGCGGAGCGTAACTTCATGCAGGTGAAAAACAACGCTGTGCTCATCCTCCTCCTTTCTTCCCAGGATACCCCCAAGTGCTTTTATGCATGAATATTCGCTATTTTTTTTCTTACCTTCTCTGCCCATTTTTATTTTTTTCTTCTTGTAAGGAGGCGCAGGAAGAAAAGCAGGTTTAAACCTTCAATTTTATTTATTTTTTTTTTTTTTTTTAACTGTTTTACCCAAGGTAAAAAGAAATGCTGTAACAGGGAACAGAAGGCAGGCTGCTGTAGGAAACATTTCCGCGATCTCACATCAACGATTAAGGAGCACACAACAGCAAAAAAGCAGCGAAATACTCTTTTCCCAAGTAAGCGAGGTACATCCCATCACATTCCTGCTTGGTTATAATACTAAACGAAGCTGTTCAGCCGACACCACCCGCACACGGGAGCAGATTCTTTTTATAGAGCTCTGCCGCAGCAGCAATGCCACCCTTGAGGTTACACTGAAGAGGGAAAAGGCGCGCTTTGCACCAAGCGGTACCACGTGCCTTCACCCGTCTCGATCACAGAAGCGCACTGAACCTGGGCACTGATTTCAGGCGCTGCTGCTAGGTTTACATCCCTAGGCTATAAGCTCGCCCTCGACACATCATACATTTCCACTGTGGTATTGCCTTTGTTTTCGTCCTGTACAAAGCCAACAAAGCTCCGGTTCGCAATTACAGCAAAAACATTTAGGGCAAATGGCAGCTTTGCGACACCAAGCAAACCCCACCCCCTAAAAGCCCCATCACGCCTCAAGTGGCGGGTCCCACACCAGGCTGAGCTCTTGCATCTTGCACTGTTCTCCTCCTCCCGCTGATGAAGGTACACTCAGAGGAGAGGGGAAAAAAGGCAGCGGTCCCAGAAACACACTGCAAGCTAAATATCAATAATTCACATGCAACTCTTGTATATCCTCTAATGGCTCCTCAAGTTTCACCTTGGAAAGCCAAGAGGGTTTTCTGATGCAAGACTTGATGTCTTGCATCAAGCAGGTGGAGGGAGGTCATCCTCCCCCTCTGCTCTGCCCTGGGGAGGCCGCATCTGGAGTGCTGGGTCCAGTTCTGGGCTCCCCGGTTCCAGAGGGACAGGGAACTGCTGGAGAGGGGACAGCAAAGGGCCACCAAGATGCTGAGGGGACTGGAACATCTCTCTTGTGAAGAAAGGCTGAGGGATTTGGGTCTCTTCAGTCTGGAAAAAAGGCGACTGAGGGGGGATCTTATCAACACTTATAAATACTTCAAGGGTGGGTGTCAGGAGGATGGGGCCAGGCTCTTCTCAGTGCTGCCCGGGGACAGGACAAGGGGTAACGGGCACAAACTTGACCATGGGAAGTTCCATCTCAACATGAGGAGGAACTTCTTTGCTGTGAGGGTGGCAGAGCCCTGGCACAGGCTGCCCAGAGAGGTGGGGGAGTCTCCGTCTCTGGAGACATTCCAACCCCGCCTGGACGCGTTCCTGTGCCACCTGCTGTGGGTGACCCTGCTCTGGCCGGGGGCTGGACTGGGTGATCTCCAGAGGGCCCTTCCAACCCTACGATTCTGTGATTCTATGTGCTGTGGCTTATTTTCTGAAATTTCTTATTTTTTCTTTCTCAATTTTTCTTGTTTTCTACCAGGGAACCTCTGCTGATGCAGCAGGAGGAGGGAAGCATGAGCTCACCTAACACTGCTTTCTCCACCAAGTCCTGCACATCTTGGGCGCCAACCCCAGCAAGACGATGTGGGACCTGAAGCCACATAGACCCCGCTGCAACGCAAGGTATCGATCCCAGGTTTGGGCAGCACAAAAGCCTGATAGACAAAACCTGATCCGATAGTCACGTCTGGGCAGGGAATATGTTTAAAGGCATTCCTGCTGGCAATACGTGGGCTTACTGTCACACACACACCCCGTGGGTTATTAACACTTCGTTCGTTGTATGTAAAAATCAACAGCAGTCCCATAAATAAACCCCAACTTGTAAATAAAAAATACACCTAATGGTAACAGTGGAGTTTAGTTAAGTGACACGAGACAAAGGGCTTGCTAGATTTACCTGATTTCCTTTACACGGCAAACAAAACCAGCGAAAATATTTAAAGAATGGTGCGTTGAATGCGAGACAAAAATCTAATTCCCTCCATACCTGAGACGATGCCCCGCTTCAGGGTAACGCCAGCTGTGCTTAGAAGCCAGCTTACTATTGGCACTTGAGCTAGTTACTTTACAAATTCTTCCTTCCTAAAACTACAGGAACTGTAAATCACGGAAACACCCTGGACAAAGTTCACCCCACCATTAAAACCACATGACATTGAAAATTACGTGGCTCTTACTCCCCTCACAACCACCCAGCCTCTCCCGGCGAGACCCAGGGCACAGCAGTCATAGAATCACAGAATGTGTTGGGTCAGAAGGGACCTCTAAAGGCCATCTAGTCCAACCCCCCTGCAGTGAGCAGGGACATCTTCCACTAGATCAGGTTGCTCGGAGCCTCATCCAGCCTGGCCTTGAATGTCTCCAGGGATGGGGCCTCCACCACCTCTCTGGGCAACCTGGGCCAGTGTCTCACCACCCTCAGTGTAAAGAACTTCTTCCTCATGTCTGATCTAAACCCACCCTGCTCTAGTTTAAACCATTGCCCCTCGTCCTATGGCTCCATGCCCTTGCAAACAGCCCCTCCCCAGCTTTCCTGTAGGCCCCCTTCAGGGACTGGAAGGGGCTCAAAGGTCTCCCCGGAGCCTTCTCTTCTCCAGGCTGAACCCTCCCAACTCTCCCAGCCTGTCCTTACAGGAGAGGTGCTCCAGCCCTCGGATCATCTTCATGGCCCTCCTCTGGCCCCACTCCAACAGTCAAGTCACAGAGGAAAGCTCTGCTGCCGCGCTCCCGGCGCTGCACTACAAATGCGTCACTGCCTCCCTGCAGCATCCGTAGGGATTCTTCCCTAAAGCTCTATGCTGACAGCAGAATTTTAACTCTCAGCGTCATTAAGCCTGTTACAGGTCTTGCGCACTTGGAAATCAAATGTTAAAATCCTGATGAAATCAGTCTCGTTCCCACGGCACGTGCTTTATGCTGTCTCTAAAGCAGGGGATGACAGGTAATACATTAACCTGTAATGTCCCCAAAATGGAGAATATCGGATGCCGGCAGCCAGAGAGACATTTCATTACTGCGCTGTAAAGGCAGTAATGGGCAGCTTAGGGCTGCAGATGTGAAGTAGAATTCAATGCAATCCAGTAATTATGGACCTTATCTGTGCTGCAATACAGTGCTGCATCGCCTAAAGGTACTTAGAAGCAACAGTTCAGGGCTTGATGCCTACGGGCTGTAAAGAGGAAAAAAATCAGCTTATTGCAGGGCAACGAAGGACGACTTGCTAGACCTCTGCAAGTCAACTTCCAAATTTAAAACTAAACTTCCAAGGAGATTGCATCCATAGGTTCTCCACTTGAAAGCAGAAGTCTTCACTGATTTTCTTGTGGTGTAAGAGAAAGGGATGGAGAGGAAGAAGTAGATGCCTCACCCAGGGCATACTCAAAGTCTACCTACATAAAAATCCAGACTACTCAGAAGACAGTTCAAGGGCAGCATCACAGCTGGGACATCCCAGAGACTACACAGGCAAAAGCAAAGAGGGAAGAAAATGCTAAAATTTCTTTCAGCTCCTAAGCAAATGCCACTCCTAAGGGGATGAGAAACCCAACCAGGTTTTTACCTCCCCAAGTGTCCCAGCTAAACACTATATTTATTACAAGCTTTAACTAATAAAACCATGATATACCAGTAAAACACAGTTTAATCACATCAAATCACGTTCATTTGTATAGCCTTGCCAATCCTCAGGCTGTCCCAGCATCAGGCAGAAGTCCTTCCCACAATTTAGGGGCCAACTTGTAACCTCAGAGAATAATACCGTACCGCTTTTTTTTAAAAAAGGTAGTGCAGCCACAAGCAGCGCAGGAACGGCGAGCTGGAAGGGCTGGACGAGTAACGTCAGCTTCTTCAAAGCCAAACTCTTGGTGCTATTAAAAAATCAACTTCAGAACCAGCACAGAGCGCACGGGGAGACGGCATTGTTCGAGCCATGCTGAAAGCATCAGCGTCCCGATTCCTCACCAAAGCAGCTTTTCAGATTTATAAGTGGCCTACAAGAAAGCTGGGCAGGGACTTTTTACAAGGGCATGGAGTGATAGGGCGAAGCATGATGGCTCCAAACTGGAAGAGGGGAGACTGAGATGAGATGTGAGGAAGCAACTCTTTGCTGTGAGGGGGGTGAGCCCCTGGCGCAGGTTGCCCAGAGAAGCTGTGGCTGCCCCATCCCTGGAGGGGTTCAAGGGCAGGTTGGACGGGGCTTGGAGCAACCAGGGCTGGTGGGAGGTGTCCCTGCCGAGGGCAGGGGGTGGAACGAGATGGTCTTCAAGTTCCTTTCCAACCTAAACTATTCTATGATAAGTGGATCCTGCTCGTTCCAAGGGCAAGGCACAGAAGAGCCCCAGTCAGCAGGGGACATACCCTGCAGCCCTCCCCACCTCCCACGGTTGTGATGAGATTCTCACCCATGGGGCAAGTGGAGCAGGTACAACGCGAGGTGAAGGACGGAGTAAACCACTGCTCTGCAAGCCTCCATCAGCTCTCCTCACTTCCCATTTGGAGACCTCCCCACACCGCTCTTTCCATCAGGCGCTCTGCACTCCCCAAAACCAGCCCCCAGCGATGGCTGCCCATCCCCAAATACTGCCACTGGAACATGAATCAGGGGGAAAAATGAGTAAATGAGGGTCTCGCGCTGCAAAACCCCTCTAGCAGGAACAATTCAGGGTCCCGTGGAAGCGGGAGAGTCTGAAACAGCCTGAAGTGTCCAGACAGAGGAATCACTGGTGCTTCCCCAGCACTGCCAGAGCAAGCCGTAGACTTCACGTGGCTTTTCTTCAACCTCCATCATACCCAGAGAGCTGAAAACAAACTTACCAAGTTTTAAGTGTCAAAAACCAAATAATGAGAGAAAGGTACATTAACTGAGTCGGGAAGGCACCTCAGGAGGCCTCAGGTCCAATCTCCTGCTCTGAGCAGAGGCAACCGGGTCAGGCAGCACAGGACCTTGTCCAGCCACAGCCTGAATACAGACAAGAGCTTCTTCCACCTCTCCAGGCCCCTATCCCAGTATTTGGCCCCCACTCCCAATTAAAACATGTCTCCTCACGTCCATGTAGGATTTACCATGCTCTGGTACCAGCCCACTGCCCCCTCCTGTCACGAGCAGAGCCAGGTCCCACCATCACGTAGCTGTGGGCAGCAGTAAGGTCTCCCCTGTTCCTCCTCCACTCCAGCCTGAGCACGCCCCCATCCCTCCATCGCTCCAACCTCCTCCTGGGGAGCCCCAAACTGGTCCCAGAGCCCGCACAGCCCCCCTCGCCCAGTGCTGAGCAGAGGGCACGGTCCCTTCCCTCCACACACTGGCTGCACTTCTACGACCAGCCGACCTCTGATGGCTCCTCCTCACTGTGTTGTCCACCCAGACCCCCCAGGGGCTCTTCTGCAAAGCTGCCTCCCAGCCAGCCACCCCAGGGCAGGGCTAGCGTTCGCCTCTGCTGAACGCCACGAGGTCCCCATCATCCCGTTTCTCCAGCCTGCCACAGTCTCTCTGAAATCCAGACCTGCCTTCTGACATAGCAACCTCTCTGCGCCACCGGGGATCAGCCGCAGACTGGCTGCGAGTGCGCTCACCCATTAATAAAGACATTATAAAGCAAATACTGGGACTAATGCGGTCTAATCCTATCATGTCCACAAAAAAGAAAATAATCAAATTATACTTTCAAACGCTACACACTAACAAACATCAAACGACACAGTACTGCTCATCGATCCTTGATGGGATGTATGGGTGCTGTGAGCATCGACACCACACCAGCTGCAGAACAGGGTCCTACACATTGTCACAAGACCATGAAAGTACGATACAATTCAGCAGCGTGAGCGGACGGCGTACTGTGCATGCTCAAGGCAAATCATACAGGATTAAGACGATCATCACCTTTTGTGCCATTGCAAAATGACTCTTGGTTTGAGCACTCTCTGCCTTCCTGCTTACAAAAACTACACCCCAGCAGAGATTCAAAGATGGGGGGCCTGCAGCAATCTCACCAACACAGACTGCGGAGACACGGCCGACAGGAAAGGAAAAACTGCTGGGATAAAATAAAGCCATGTATCGGTTTCACCTGACCACACACTATAAACCTGCAGTTTTTGCTCCACGAGCTCTGCTGGGGAACAGCCCAGTGGTAACTCGGGAATAATAAACAGCAGCTAAACAGCATCCAGCATCAGTCACAATAACACGCACTTGGAAACCGCAGAGCTTGAAGGTCTCGGTCTTTTAAAAATAAAGGATGGGGTTTCTGAAGCATACAGAATGCCTCCGAAAGGGACTTCAAACTAAAGGCTGGAACTCAACTTCATTAACTCCTAACAGGCTACAGGCATAGGTGGCACCCCCACCTGCTGCACATCATCTCCACATTTTTAAGACAAAAAGCTGCTTCTTGAATCACATAATGCCCACTCATGTGCAGTCCCTCTGGAGATAAGGGGCATGTCTCTGTCCTACTGGCATGAGCACATCTCAGTCACCCGTGTCCATGCTGGAGCCAAATACACCCAAACTCACCCTGTCTTCTGAACTGGGACCGGTGCATTTTTCACCCGTTTCCAAGAAGAGCCATCACTCCTGACAGTTGCAGAAGACCTGAAAAAAAAAGTTTGTGGAACTACCCCTGTGCATTTCACAGAAGAAGAGAAACTTCAAAAATCGTGAAGATTTACAGAAGCGGCAAATTAGTTGCCATGGATACTTTCTGCTGTGACAAATACTCTAATTCTGTGCTCGGCTGAGTGACAGGCTCAAAGCACCAAGTCAGCTGGGAAGCACACAACTCCTGAAAACGCGGCTGCACTTACAGCCGTAAGTCACCAAACGCCGCAGGGAGCGTCCCTGGAGAAACAAAGCGCGTCACCTGAACGCACGTCCCGGCAGCAGGAGGCCAAGTGTCCTCCCAGAGGAGCATTGCTGCCGGGCCAGGGTTACTACTGCCAGCCCGTTATCACATCCCACAGCTATGCCATGGAAAGAAGCCGTTTGCTGTGCTTTAAAAGACCAGGCAGCTGCGGTGTCGGTACCAATCAACAAGCCTAAAGAAGGTCTTATGCACACAGCAGTAATATGCAAGCAGTAGGTGTAAGGGCCAAAATCTCCCTGCTCTGTTCCTTATAAAGTGCTTAGCAGAATCCAGCTCTAGCTATTAACAGGAGATTAAGAATCGCTGCTTTGTTTTAAAGACGGAAAAGAGAAAGGCTCCCACCACACCATATTTCTCTTCACATGCATTGCAGAGGCTGCTTTAAACTGCTGCGTGTGCCCAGACAGCACTCTTCATTTAGAGAGATTTGGAGAATTAAGACTATTTTTAGGGAATGAAGGACCTCCCCCTGAGTCACTGTAGGGACATACATCTATCCGGTAGTGATTTCAATGCAGAAATACCCTTGGAGAGTTAGCTAAAAGGTTAAGGGGGAAAAAAAAAAGAAAAAAAAAAACAGGAAAGCTGACAGAAATACAACTTGGCCCAAATGAGCGTGAAAGGAAGGACTGGTGGATGCAGGGCAGAGACATGCAACAGCTCACTCCTAACACGGGCACAAGCCAGTCGATACCGCTGACGCGGCAAAAATCCCACCGCTGCCCACGTAAGCACTGTGAACTGCGCGGCATAACCTGGGAGCAGCGACAAACCCACACTGCAGAGAGGTCACACCGCTACAAGCAACATCAGCTGGTGACAGCAGGAGGCCGGGATGACCGAGGGCAACAAGCCACGTTCCAACCCCGTACTGCCAGGAGCCCCGGTACCCCCCCAGGAGCCCGTGCTTGCAAAGACGAAGCAAGTCGTGTAAGTAACGGGTCCCCTGTAACGGGACCAAGGAGGAGATCTGTTCTGCTGCCATCCCAGGGCTGCCGCTGCCAATCGAATCGTGCCACTGGCCCACAGTACCGCGCTTTCAATTTGCATCTTTAATTCTGAGGCTGATCCGTAGGTAGCCTGAAGGCTCAGCGCTGGCATCCTCGCACACATGCCTGTGTGAGTCAGCAATCGCTGACCCAACAGTAACACGCACATCCAGCTTTGTTATCCTCCAGCTTTAACTCCGTCTGCCCAGCCTGCAGTTGTCAGACAGCGAAATATTAGGTAATTAATTATTCAACAAGCTTTTTGATTGAAACCAAACACAGGCTGATGTAAAATGTAGAAAGATCCCTTCCGAAGTGCCATAGGAACGATTGAAATAATTGAATGGCATAACAAAGATCTGAAGGGAAGTTTAACACCCGCAGCCAGCTCGAGTTTTGAAGCGCTATCCTTTTGAGGGGACAGATCTGGAGGATGCTACAGCTCGGCGCGCTGCCTGCCCTCCAGCCAGCAGGCTGGGACAACTCACATTGCAGGGTGACAACCTGAGCTGTCGGCCATCAGCGCTACAGCTGAAGAGACCCACAAGACAAGAGGGCTCTGATATTACTGCATACTTAGGTTACCTAAAATTACCCGTGTAAGTTACCTAGCTACAACACAATTTATACGTAAGCATGAAACAACACAGAAAATAAATTCCACAGTCTGACGTGCTGCAACATAAAAATCACCCCACAGATAATGAAGCGAGTTACAGTGCTCTAAACACTGCACGTTGCACTGACTGAAAACTCCTCTTCGGGAGGAAATCGGGTAAGCGAAAAGGGATACTGCAAGCAAAAACACAGCAGGTTTCTCACATTACTTCTGACAAGGAAGATCAGTTCCTTCGCCACTGACTCACTGTGGGTACAGAGGATGACAGACCGTGCAAGCACAAATTTAAACCTGTAATTGGAGCAAAATAAGTCAGAACTGAACGCATATTACCCTGGAAAAAGACAGGCATGGGAGTTACAGCCAAAAGGCAGGTGACGCCAGTCACCTCAGACAGCTGTAACGCTCCTCCAGCAGCACGCACCGATGGAGGGCCAACCTGAAGGCTGCCAGCAACTCCTCAGGGGTGAAGAAAGCCACTGCTGTCACAAAGCAGCAGCCAGCCCACACAAGCCCTCGGCTGCAAAAGGCAGAGCTGAGCAGCAGCCACCAGCAACGTTTGGGAGAAATGCTGGGCCGGAGCAGCGCCCTTGCCCTGCGCTCACAGGGGACAACGGAGGAAGCTACAGCAAAGGCGTAACGACACCTACGTGTTCTCCATTAACAAAAGCTGGAATGAATAAGAGCAGAAATGGGCGACAGGCATCCTACTCTCCCAAAGCATGGGAGCAGCTGAGCCCATAAATATGCTCCATACCTGCAAACAGCTCCAGGAATTAGAACTGTGGTGTGAGCGACACCACCTGAAGTTCACCATCGACCTTGAGACAGCAACGCAGGCTGCAGGCGGACCGCACAAAACCAGAATGCATTGTTCCTTCTCAAAATGCAGCTCCGCACAAGGCAACCGAGTTCCCTCTACTACAATTTCATCGAATGAAGCATTTGGGGCAGCATACTCGATTTAAGATTATATGGGTAGAAATAAAAGCATGAAGATAGCTCATAGCTCTTGTTGGCGGTTTGCAACCAGCAAGAATACTACAACCGAAGGAACAGCTATAAATATCCTGATACAGTGCTAATAATCAGGTTGTGAGGAAAGCACCCGTTAGGAATAAGATCCACGTCTCACGCTCTCCCACAGCATCAGCAGCAGTTGCTGTTTGGAGTCAAGCGAGCCCAGCTCCCCCACCGCAGCACTAACCCAGGAGCGGAGCAGTCAACGCCTCACAGGAGCAGCCCAGCAAAGAGCATCGCTCACCACGGCCCCACGGCAGCACCCCAGCCCTGCTCGGACTCGCTGCATCCCAACGGAGCCACACGAGCACCGCATCCCCGGTTACAAAGCACAGGAAGATGAGTTTCCTCGAAAACGGGCAAACAATGATCAACAGCAAAGCACCATATGGATAAAGCGAGTACCGTGTGAAAACAAGATGACTGGGAACATGAGTTATTAAAATGCTGTTTAAAAACAAGTAGCTCCAAGTCTCCACACAGCTACAAGGCTGTCCTTGAAACCTGCGTGCTCCAGCACACCGAGGATGACAGTCAAGGACATTCACCTGCTTCCATGTCTGCAGAGGGACAAGCTGTTATTAAAATCATTCTAGGAGAGTGTAACTCTCTCCTCAGATACAAACTAAATATAAGGAAACATTCTTCCCCCAGGTTTGGTCCAACGCTGGAAGAGGGGCCCAGAGGGGCCATGTAATCTCACACCTCAGAGACATTCAAACCTCAGTAGCTCAAGGCCCTGAGCAACTTCATGGGGCGGCCCCATGTTGAGCAAGGTTGGACCAGTGGCTCCCAGGGGGCTCTCCTGGAAGCCATTAACTCCTCCACGACTCGAGAAGCTCCTGCCTGCACTCACCGCCTCAGCTTTCAGCTGGAGTCTCAGTACAAGAAGCAGGGGAAAAACCCCTCTGGGTGGTACTCAAGACCGTACAACGCCAACCAAGGACTAACTGCTGGATAAACCAAGCTAGTGAAGAACGCTGCCCTGGGAAACACAGCTTTTCCAGGGAACCGAGCTGCCCATGCCCTCCACCTCGGCAGGAGAACAACGACAAGGCAGCTAAACCGCCTCGGGCACCCATCACTCCTCTAAGAGCAGACGAGGCACGGGGAGCTAAGGCTGCTTTCTGGTGAGAAGCCTGTCACTGCACAGCAATGGCCAAACCACACCCCGCATGAAATGGTTTTTCCTTCTCCACCTGGGTTTGGTTTCCACAGAAAGTACTGCTGAAGGCTCTTCAGACACCTAACCCGCGAGTAACGGGCTATGGACCAAACCCCCAGAGGAGACAACGTGGAACTCAAGCTCTTTGAAATATGAGAAAGCTGCTCAGAGAAGACAACGCTCATCTGCAGCATCGATCACAAGCCAGTCTTTGATGCATTAATACTTACCTGAAGATCCTCTCTAAGCTCCTTGAAAACACTTATCTGTTCAAGGTGATTAGATTCTCCTGTAGAGGCGTGCTAAGTATAGATAATGATAAACCCGTAAGTGGCAGCTTGCCAGAGAGTTTTGATCATTAGCGAGTCAAACAGACTAGTTGTGCCACGCTTAAACTGCCTCCCAACACAGGCATCACCTTTGTGCTGGAGATTTCCAAGTCAGCCAGAAAACTTAGTCAAAAAACAACCTAAGAGGGACAATCAGGGGTAATGAAAATAGTCCAGCTATCTCTTGCTGTGCGACTCCTGAAAGCTGCTAATTCCACACGCCTCACTCCAGAGGAGGGTACCGCAGAAGAAATCTTCAAAAATTGCTCAGCTGTTATCGTTTTCCACAGGTTCAGAGCAGGGAATATGAACCAAAGGCACACGTCCTGCAGGGAAGCTTCGCTGGCAGCAAGACTTGATGTCTTCATAGATTTAGCAAAGATACGGGAGGCTTTAAATACTCCGTTTGGAAAGAACACTCGGACTAGAAGCTTTAATTCAGCAAACTGTCCCTGTGAAACCAACTGGTCAGAAAACAGGCTTTGCACCTGGCTGCCCGAGAAAACCCCACCGAGCAGCTCACAAGCCCACCCACCCGCCAGGGCAAGAGAGCTTCCAGGGCACCGCCAAGGTTTTAACAGCTCTACTCTACCAACAAAAAACTGACCAGTAATCACCACCCAGCAACGTGACGGGATTTTTTTATTTTTTTTTTTAAACTAAGCTGAACAGCGAGCAGCAGGAAATTCAAGTGAAACTAAAAGCTTCAATCTGGAACTAAATCAATACACACAAGGAGGCCACTTGGGCATCACGGGGCGGTTTGTCCAAGTAAGATGACTTTGAGCGCACAAGCAAAATCAAGCTTCTCCTGAATCATGCCCTGATGGACAACTCGCCTTCCAAACTCGAGTTACAGAGGTAACAAAAGTCACAGAGACAAGGAGAGCGCAGCAATTCACCTGCAACGGCATCATTTAACCTACAGAGCCTTGAGCAGCAAGGGCAGAAGAAGAAGAATCTGGCAGGCGCCTTCAGAGCCGGGATGAGCACAAAGACCCAGCAGAACAAAAGACACGTGGCTCACAGAATAGCAAGAGACCTTTACAGAAGTTATTTCTTAAATTCTCTGCACAAAAGCCAAACGAGCAGCAGCCCAGGCGCTGCCCAGCAGCCTGCTCACATAGAAGAGGTCAAGGAAAATGCGCAGCCTGGCGCCTGGGGCTTCCCTTGCTCCTGTCAGTCAGCCAGGTGTCGTATTAAAATCAAAATGCCCATTTACCCTGGATTGTCTCAGAGCAGCGCCCTGCGGTCAGCAGTTTGAGCTGACACTCGATGGGGCGGCATGGCCGCTCTGTAAGAGCGTTGGTTTCGAAGAGTATCATGGAGGCGTTTCTCCATTTAAGAAAAACTTCACCACGTGGTTCTGTACTGTATTTTCGTACTCCTGACTCACAACCAAATTAACTCCGTTCTCATCGAGCCCAACGATGAAAAGGCTGCACAAAAACCTCCAGCGTCACTTTTCCCAGGCAGCTTCTGCGTATCTGCACTGGCTGAAAGCTCCACAAAGTAACAACGCGTCAACTCCTTCTCATGCTGCTCAGAATAATTTCCCTGGGTGTTTTTGTTTGTTGTTTCAGCCTAAAACAGATCAAATTGTCTTAAAATAAACCCAGTTGTTCCGATCTAAAATAATTGTTGAAGAAAACCGCTTGTTTGCTCATGACAGACTTGGCAGCAATACAGGAAAAAAAAATAATCTGACATGGGTACAAGTGGAGCCTTAAACTTCCAACAACCTTTTCAAGCCGCGCAGCTCTGCTGGTCCGGATCTGGACTAGAGTTAAAGAGAATTAGCATACCAAAAAGGATTAAAAGTAAATTAGCTGAATTACTAAGAGGTAACTACATTCTTGATGGGGGTGTTCCTTATGGAGCATTTTTGTTTGGCTCGAATGTTGGGGGAGTGGGTTTAAAGAACTCCAAGTAGATAAACATAGGACTGAACGTCTGACCTCTTACCTGCCGCGACGGGACCCCAGGACACAGGTTCCAGCTCTCTCTTTAGAGTTTATATTAACTCGCTATATAACTTTATATATTAGAGCACTCTTCAGAGTTTGTATTAACACCTGACAGCCACCTGAAGCTCAGGGATCTGCGTCAGGCTACGGGCCATCAGCTGTAGCGGAGAGGAAACCAGAAGGTGAACTTTTTCTCAGAAGGAAAAACAGCTTTTGCATAGCCTTTGCAGAGAAGTCCTCACTCACAGGGTTTGGTACTTTACAGATGTATTCTTTTATAAAGCTCTAACCATCTTTAATACCCGGGATCATTTCCATGTTCTGAAATACAGCCAACATATAATCCACAATACCAAAGGTGACAGGGCACTTGCCTTCCAACTGACAAGAACAAACACCATCCTTCCGAAAGGCTAAAAACACCGAAATCCTACAACACCCATATGGTGACATTTTTACCACTCAACAAGAAACACAAGAGAACCTACTAAGCAGACACCACTCTGGACCAAAGCTCGCGGTCCCCGTCTCCGATACCCTCCTCGCTAAGCCTACAGCCCCTCCGCATGAAGCCATGGTGTCGGAGCAGAGAAAGCCAGGGGCAATTGCGAGTCCCTGCTAATGCCCCCAGTACCTTCTCCTCCCTGCCCCCAGTACGGCAGCCTGCGGCCGGGGCAGCCTCCCCGAGCACCACGGCCCAGGCCGCCCTCGGACACGGCCACGCTCCTGCTTCCAGGCACGGCTATCCGAGAGATTCCCAACCTCTGGAAAACAGCATCAGGAGCCGGTCACCAAAAGAAATCCGCGTGAGGCGAGCAGGGGCGGGTTTCCCTTCGGCAGGGCTGCGGCTGGAGCACCGCAGATGCTGCCGGAGGCGACGGACGGAGACCCGCACCGGACACCCCCCCACACACACCCCCCCCACCGGCTCCTCTCCGCCGCCCCGAAAAATCAAAACCCCGAGTTTTGCTTTAAAAAAGGAAAAATGAAAAAAAAAACAAACTCAGTAAAATCAAGAGGTTTTCGTTCTGCAAAAGCTCGTCCCCCGCCACCGGAGGCATCTGCCCCGGGCCCGGCCGACCCCGGGGGCGATACCGCACCTCGCAGCCGCCGCGGCAGGGCCAGGCCGGGCCGAGCGGCCGCCGGTACCGGCCCGCTCCCCCCCACCGCCGTCTCCGGTACCTGTAGTAGCTGAGGAGCCCGTTGCTGAGCACGAACCAACGGCGCTGGTAGCCCTTCAGATAGTTGGTCCATTTGAAGAGCCAGCCCTTGTAGGTGTCGGAGCCCGGGGCGACGGCAGTGGCGGGCGGCCCCCCCGCCGGTCCCCCGCCGCCCCGGCCCCCCGGCTCGGCGCTCATGGCCGGCAGCTCCTGGCAGGCCAAGCAGGGGACGGCGCTGAGGAGAGAGACCAGCCCGCGAGTGCCGGTGCCGCCGCCGCCGCAGAGCGCGGCCGCCTTCCCCATAGACCCCGCGGCGCGGCGCGGCCCGGCGGCTCCGCTCCCACCGCCCCGCTCCGCTCCGCCGGGACCCGCGGGGGGGGCGGTGCCGCCGCCACGTGACGCGGGGCGGGGCGCGGGGGGTGTGGGAGGGGGCACGTGAGGCGGCGGCGCGGCGCGGGCGCCCCCTGGCGGCGGGGCGGGAAGAGCCCGCGCCCCCTCTCCCCCTCGCCCCCCGCCATTTTGACCCCCGCCGCCATTTCGCGGCCCCGTCGATACCGGGGGGGTAGCGGGGCTTCGCTGCGCCGAACCCTCCTTTAAAGCCGGGCGGCGGCAGGCAGCGAGCGGTCGGTGCCTCGGCGGAGGGTCGGAGAGAGCTCCGGAGAGCGTGGGGGGTTTTGTAGGGCCGAGCTGCGGCCTGAGGAGCCCCAAAGCCCACCATGGTTATGCCATTGCTCCAACGCCACTCTCTAAAAACACTGAAAACCCCACTCGTAAAGCTGTTTTAGGGAGAGGATGACGTGGGGAAGAATGCAAACCAGCAAGCAAACATGGAAAACCTTTGAGATCGCTACGTGAGCACGTGTGGGGCAGAGGGCCGGCATTAGGGACGGCAGTGCCAGGCCAGGGGTCACAGCCCAGCCGGCAGGAAAAGCCCTGTCCCCCTCCCCTGCTCCCCTGCCAGCCCATGGTCCTGGGTTTTATGGTCATGTCTGAGGGCGATCCGTCCCTCTCCACAGTGGCCAGGCGCCATGGGGATCCATGGCAGATGCTGCCTTGGCAGGCATCCCCCGCGTCCACCGAGGTCCCTTCCCGCCGCGCCCCCACCCTCCCCGAGCCAGGGGATCGCCTGTCTCTGATCTCTCTAATCTGCTCTGATCCCCCCTGATCGCATTACTGCTCGCCCATCACCTGCGCCTCTGCCTGCTCGCTCATGACAGCCCCAACCCGCAGCTCCCGCCAGCCTCGCCGGGGTCATGCCGGGCTGAGGCGTGGGTGAAGGACCCCCCCCAGCCCCTGACACCGGCCCTGGAGACATCTCCAATGAGCCCACTTGGCTCCAAGCCTGAGGATCTGGACTAGGCAGCTCCTGAGGTGAAGACTGGGAAGAAGTGGGCAAACTCCATTCACTGCTCTGGACAGTTTCTTCTGCTCCCCAAAGCTGACTGAGCGTTTCCTCCTGTTCTAAAGAGATGCCCCCGAGAGTCCTTCGGCCACAAGCACCAGCGCCTCTGGCACTAGCAGGCACTGAGGCAGCTCTACAGGCAAGAGCTATGTCTGGAAACAATCTGAGAGTACTTTGGACTCCGCAGGCTGGTATTCTCCCATCAGAAGGTGTCCTCAGTCTGTCAGCCAGCTGAACGCCTCTCCAGATAGGCTTTGACATCTGGAGGCAACATCTGGAGGTCTTAGACGAACTCTGAGACAGGGAAGCATCAAAATCAGTGTTCAACAGCCCTTACAACACCCCAACATCCTCTAAAAGCGTGTCCAGACCTTCTGCCAAGAGCTGAAGGGTGGTGGGTGTCTGTGAACTGAAGAGCATCCCTCCTGGTGCAAACACACCCCGAACTACCCACATGGGAACCAACACCTGAAAGTCTCCACGGATCCTGGCATCCCTTGTGGCTGCAAACAAGGAAAGAAACTTCCCCCAGCCATGTCTAAGGAGAGAAGGGCCTCTTTTGATCCTGCTTGTCCCGTCTTTGTGATTCCTCCATGATTCCAGCACCCACTTGGGATCAAGCCCTGCACTGGATTGGACATAGGAGGGCAAAAATCCCATGATGTGTATTGACCGTGTTACAGACATGTCATGCTGACCCTATGACTTTTAACCAAATAAAGAGTAAAGGACAAATCTGTCAGGTCCTTGTGTTCCGTACTCAGTGCGCTGCTGTGGGATCTCCCCCTCACTGCGAGCTCAGCCCTTCAGCATCTCCAGTGACTCTTTGTCCTTAGCAAAATGGGTTTTTGCTCTGCGCTTTGGTTTGCACTAGGTGGTAAAAAGCACCTCAGCCCTTTTGCTATTTAGGAGCTGTGGTAGAGGGACAGGCAAGGGCCGGAGCCTGGTGGCTATTTGGGCTTTGCAGCCATCGTCACTGCCCTCTCCTGGGAAGAGAGGCTGCAAGGAAGGGCCACAGCAATCAGGGGGTGTAGAAATGTCACTGGGAGCCTGGATCCAAAATGCTGTTTGCTCCCAGCCTTGTTAAATCCAAAGAATATGTGAGAGGAGGTGCCCGGGCCTTTGGGGTAACACGTAACAACCTAGTTTCCCTAGAAAATGAAATAAATAAGACACTCTGTGCATGACAGTACCCATGCCCAATTTCAGCTCTCGTGAGCAGGATGGTGAGGAGCTCTGTGGTATCAAGTTGCTACGTGGCTAGTGAAAATGGGAGACCAGGGGAGCGTAAACGCCTGACTCACGGCCCCGTGAAAGAGAAAGGCTGCAGTGTGCTCCTGGGGCACTGGACACTGGAGAATCCAGAGGAGAGCGTGCTGTCAAACCGGGGATCTGCATTAAATGGGGCACAGTTTGCTGCTTGGCTCAGGGAGCAGGACGTGGGGTTGGGAGCAGGGCAGGAGCTGGGCTGTGCCGCAGCCCACCCTTCAGATGGCCCCATCCCAAAAATACAAGCTGCCTGGTCAGGATTTGTGTCGCTTCTCTCACCAATTAGCACTGGTGCTGCGGCTTCCTCCTGTAGAAAGGGACATGGTCTCTCAAATCCACACGAGGAGAAACCCTGTCAGATGAAGGGCCTCATCCTGCCCCAAGGAATGAATTTATTGCCACCTTCAGTAAGAACAGCATGGAGCCCTGACACACAAGCAAGGAGACTAACGCCAAGGAGACAAGCCAGGAACCTGCACTCCTGGCCCAGTCCATTCATCAGGAGACAGACACCCTCCTCCTTGCAGAGGTAGCAAAGCCAAACCTGAAATGGTGAGACGTCTTCATGACAGTGTTCTCATACAATCCAACTATGAGAGGCAGCCCCAGCCCTGCAGAGCTTGGGCCTTGATGCAAATGCCCTCTCAAATCTAACGCTTTTATCTGGAAGAGCTCAGTCCCACTGGAGTCACCAGCTTTGCCAGGAGGAGAGAGAATAGATTTTGTGCTTTATTTTTTGGTCTTCTTGCCCTTGCCCTTGCCCTTCTTCTTCTTCTTTATTTTTGACTTGTAGAGGGACCGGATCAAGTAGCCTCTCCAGAAGGCCTGGATGCGGGTGGCAGCAAGGGTCAAGGTGTTTAATTCCTTCAATGCCTGCTCCTTCTTCTCCTCCTGTATCCTGCGCTCCTCCTCAATCTGGGAATACTCCTGGAGAAGCACAGCACGTTTCTCCATCAGCAGGGACAACTGGTTCTTCTCCTCGGTGTAGTCAGCATGAACCTTCTCATACTCAGCCTAGCAAGACAGCAGATACCAGGTACAGACATTCTGAGTTACAGCAATTTTTGGGTTCTTAAACCCATCCTGAATCCAGGCAGAACCACAACTGGGAGCTGAGCTGAGCCTTTCCAAAGGGGCTCAGAAAGGAGGCATGTTCCCAGTAACCAGGGAATTTCATGAGATGCCAGGTATTAGTATCTTATGCTCCTCTGAAAAATACCCCCATAATTCTCCCTGGGTTGCAAAGAGCGTCCACCCTCGGCTGGGAACTCTGGCCAGGTAACACACGCAGGTCAGAGCCCCTCCTGCAGATGCTCTGAGCAAAAGGACGTATCGCTGCAGTTTGGGTAAGGCAGAGCCTGCGCTAACAGCTGTGCTAAGAACGGCACTGAAGCCCAGCTAATATTCTGTGCACGGTTGATAGCATGAGAAGAGCCAGACCATGTCAGCCTGGAAAAGGCCAAGGACAGGTCGCTTTAATGGTGTCACTGCACTTCCAAGCTCAGCAGCAGTTTGTGCCATTCCTACGGCCTTTGAGGAAGCCACGTGGAGGTGGAAGATTTGGGGAACCAGCAGTGTGGAGGTGTGTCTGCCTCTGCAAGTTCTGCCCCTAACCTGCCGTGATGCGGTGCTGCAGCCACCCAGCAGACAGCAAACCCTACTAACCACCCTGTTAAACACCTGACAAGGGGGCATCTTTTCTTACAATTAGCAGCCAGCTTTTATCCATCTCCATAAATATGGCAGGAACAGGAAAGCAACTGGGGCTTTCTCAGAAGCAAGGCTGGGGGTGTGCTGATGTGGTTCGCAGCCTGTTGGGGTTGAGTTGGATGCCAAGGCAGCGGTATGCAGGCTGTTCAGTTTCTTATCACGCGGGAGACATCTCTCAAGGGGGACAGCAGAAACAGGAGCGTGATTCGGACACCAGATAGGGCCAACAGGATTGTGGATTGGAGCAAAAGTGAAAGCCCTGTTCCCTAGCATCAGGTGGATATGTTCAACAGAATATAGCAACCCATCTGCTCCCAAATACTGTGGGATTTAGTAATGGATGTCACTTTTTCTAAAGTCAAAGTAGCAGAGAACTGAACACACAGGCAGGACAAAGATAACTTTCCTTGTAAAAGCTGTACTTCTCCTGGATGGAGAGCTGCCCTTCACTTCTGTGGCCTCCTGTGTAAGAGCCACGTGTCCATTTGGACAGGAACCTACGTGAACACATCACCACATGGGAGAACAAAGCACTTTAAAGAGGATACCTGTTTTTCTTCCATGTCTGCGTCATATTTCTGGATCCAGTTCACAATTTCCATCTCCATTCTGCACTTCCTCTGAAACACAAAACAAGACAGGTTCCTTGCGGGCACCTGAAACCTTGTAAAAAGTAGCCTGAGTTAGAAAACAGTGTAGCTTTGAGCTCCAGCATCACTATATTTGAGTAGAACACCTCCTCCTTGTGGCAAGCTTCCTTCAGTTGACACATTTTGTTTGCCCTGGTTTGGGGAATCTCATGGGAGTTTCCTTGAGGCCGAAAGGGCCTCATTGGGTTTACAAGGTGGGGCTGGGTGAGGGCTGAGGACAGAAATGCATCTGAAAGGTGCTTTCTGCAGGAGGAAATGAATATGTCTGATGGAATGTGGGAAGTCATCGACAAACTGGAGCAACCACCCTAAAAATGAAGCAATAAAGAACTGCTAAACATGAAAGCGGGACAGAAAGTATTCAAAAGATGGTGCCTTTTAAATAAAGAGCTATTTCTAGCTGTAGAACAGTTTAACAGTGGCTATACTGCAGGATAACCAGGTATGGGCAGTTTACCCCAAGCTGCTGTGTCTGTGCTCCGTGGAATCATCAAGAGAAAGATCAGCTAGAGCCCATCGCAAGTGCCACACGATTTCCTGTGTGACACTGACCCAGGATGTCACAAGGGCTCCCAGGCCATCGTGAGGTCAGACCTCAGCTATTTAGACCACAAGCACAATCTTGGGCCCCCCAAGGCTAGGACACGTGCTAAGGAGAGGGAGAGGAGACCTCTGTGGTCAGTAAATCTGTCTGCCTGGGCACTAGAACGAGCTGAGCAACTCATCAACAAATAACTGCAGGGGCCTGCAGCCTCACGAGGAACTGCCTGGAAAAGCCACTCCATTAAAGGAGGTGTAAATGGGTAGATTTTGGATTTTGTACTGCGGCTCTAACTTGCGTTTGCTGCTTTGTCAGTGCCCAGCCCCACTGCCCACATCGTCCAGTGCAAGAGTGAAAGATGCCCCATTACCGGCGTGTGCTCTCCTGCCCGCGGGAGGCCAGTGCTTGTTTGGAGTAAGTAGTAAATAGGAGCGAAATGAGGGGGGGAAATGCTCTTTTTCCAGTTGTAGATTCTCTGTGCCCTGTGTCACCAGCACGCTCTGCCCAGAGCAGCGCTGTTGACGCAGAGGCCTGAGCCTGCCTGCTGCTGCTGTCTCCTCCTCCTGTATCTGCTCAGCGCTGCGATAAATCGCATTTCCCCCTCATTCAGCCCAATCCCGCTCCTTGGCTCATGTTTTCAGCAAAGTGCCAGACGGAGTAGAACTGCTTAGCTCCCAAGATCAGACTCACTCATCCTTGACTCAACCTACAATCAACTCTAAAAGACGGCTTTATATAAAGCCAGTATTATGTTTGCTCTGCTTACCCTACACCAAATCCCTTCTTTCTTAACATTTGCCTTGCCTATCTTGCTGCAGCCTCACTGCTCTGCACTCTGACTCGACCACAACCTCTCTAGCGTGCAGTATCCCACCGCTGTGTAGAGGTGTTTTCAGAGCTACGCAGGCAGGAGGAGGACCTGTGAGCAGGCTACTTCCCTGCTGTCACTGCAGGCTTGCTTTCCACTGGAATCAGCAGAGCAAGAGGACAGAGCAGGTTATATTCTGACAAACAGCATGTGCATCCTGCCAGGAACTAGCAGGAACCAAGTCCTTACTTGCAGCAGCCAGCAGCCAGACCTGACAGCACTACAAAAGGTTTTAAATGTCCTGTTCTGAAGCTCTCCCCCGGTTTACCTTTCGGAGAGCCAGCTCTGGCATTCGATGCTCCACCACAAGTGCGTTGAGTTGTGCTCCTAGCTGCTGGATGTCCTGCTGTAGCCTGGCACACCTGCCCTGGGAGGCTTGCAGATCCTCTTCACGCTGTTTTTCTGCTTCCTGCTTGATATGCTGGATGCCGGCCTGGTAATCTTTGGTCAGATGTTGCATGCTGGTTTTGAGGTCTTCAATCACATTGTCCTTCTTGTGAATCTAGACCCAGAAATACCATCGAGAAAAGCCGGTGAGGCATGAGGTGGGCAGGAGAAGTAAGGCACCTTTGCAAAGGTGGAGGAGATCTAAGAAGACACCCTGCTGATCTGGCAGCAACAGGGGCCTGCCGCTGCTGGCTGAGGGGACAGAGATTTACACAGGGTGCTTTGGAAACCTTCCCCCGCCGCTCGTCTGTGAGCCTGTGAATAAAGGTAGAGAATGAACAAACCATATTAAGACCCGCTGGCACTGCCATCGGAGGAACAGTCAAAACCAGAGCCACCGGAGCGAGCCCTGAGGCTCCCTCGAGCTTTGGAATAGGCTCAGAGCGGCTGTCTGGGGGACACAGCTCAGTGCGCTGCCTGCGAGAGAAATCCTCAGCTGGGAGCAGTGGAACAGATTTATTCATGATGCCCTGGACAAGCTGCCAAATCGCACATAAAAATCTCAAGTGTCTCGATTCACAGATCTCCAAGGAGCGGAGGGAATGGGGAAAGCAGGCCCTTGTCTCCGTTAGCACCATTCAGTGCAGCAAGCACATGACAAAGCCTTCCCCTCTGACCCCTCTTGCAGGAAGGAGAAAGAAAAGCACATGTATAAAACAAAGGATTGGTTGTCAGGAATTCAGGGGCTCGGATGCTGGCACAGCCGTGGACTCACAGAAAGAGCCTGGGAAATGCCCGTTGGTTTATCCGTACCTCAGCTGCCTTCAATGAAAAAATGAAGAATTTGTATAATCACATACTAATCACAAATGCTGTAAGGCAGCTAGGATTACAGAGTTGGAAGTCACAGAAATGTTGATTTTAAGCAAGAGTGAAGACAGGGCAGATATTAAAAATGGATTTTAATCAGAGCAATCTCTCCCTGGAATGACTTTTCATCATTTCATCAGCAATGAATGAAGTCTCACGCTGGCAGCTGACATTGTAGCCCTGCCAAAACACTACCGCAGCAATTTGTGCCTGTCCTGCAGCTCCTTTTTAAACTCAGTGACTTGTATTATTTAGGTTGGCTGGTGAGAACAGGTTCAAAACATGCCAAGTTCAAGTTGAAAAAAAAAATCAGGCATGGAATAAGCATTTTTCGTTATATATTACAATGAAAATAGTATCTTCAAATTTAGGATCTGGTTTAGACATCATTTCCGTAACTTCCTCTTTAAGAACTGCAAGAAAGGGTTTGTTTTTTAGCTTACCAAAGTTTTACCTCAGTAACGCTTTGTTGGAAAACACATTCCCACAATATCATACCTCCTCCTCTTGAGTCCGGATTGCTGCTGCCAGTTCTGCCTGTAAAGCTGTGATTACTTCAGTGTTTTTCTTAATCTGGAGGGACATGTCTTCCATGAACCGAATCTTTTCTTCCTCTTCCATGGGACTAGTCAGGAGTCTCTCAAGCATGAAATTCCTGAACTCCCCAAAGGCTTTGATGAACTCTTCAGCTGGTGACTCTCTCTCCCAGACTTTGTGTTTCAGAGCCTGGCAAAGCAAAGGGTTGGCCAGTAAGAGTCTCAGGACATTCCTAACAGAACATTTCAGACGTTGCTCTAGCAAGCAGAGACAGCCCTGTTGTTCCTCAGCTCTCATGGTGTCATCTTCTTCAGAGCTGGAAAGCAGGCGCTCCATTTCCTTTGAAAGCTTTTGGTGCTCGATCAGGTTGTTGGTGATCTCGGGTCCCAGCATATCAGTAAACCTGTCCAGAGAGTCGATAATACGTGGGATCAAACTGCTCAGCTCCAGCTTGGCAATCGTCTCATCCAAGACAGTTATGATTCTTTCTGTCTCAATGGTATCAGGTTTTAACCGACGTGTGATCGTTGCCTTCTCTGGAGTTTCCATGCCCTTTACCAGGGGCTTGTCTCTTTGCTTCACATTCTGAGATGATATTTGGAGCACAGCTGGATCCCCTGTTGCCATGGCTTCAGTTAAACACTTGTGAGTTGAGCGCACTGAGGTCTAGAAAGGACACAACATCTCCTACACAGGGCGGGACTCAGTCAGAGAACATCTCTGCTGCTTCTGTCACATAGTCTTCTTTCTCAGATTTTATCTCTAAAAGGAAAATGTGGTGACATTGTTAGAGAAACCACGTAGTTTGTGAAAACGTGGGAGTTTCAGATTACACCGGAGTTCTCCCTGAGTCTGGGCACAGGGTCAGGACATGGGGTCGTGCAGCAGAAATAGTCTCTATCCCAGAGAGGCTGATGAACACCCATGGGAAGGGAGGAGAGTAATGGACTCCTGGCTTTGCAGGGTGGTGGGGAGAAAGCTCCCAGCTCCTTCTGAGGTGGAAGGTTTAGCTGTATTGCAGCTCTGCAGTCCTTAGAGGTGTCTGCAGTGGGACTTGCAGGTCCCTGGGGCCACCTTGGAGGGAAGGGCAGGACTCCCGGTGTGAAACACGCACCTCCATCCTTCCAGGCCTGGCACTGCCAGAGCAACGAGGTGGGAGAAGGGGTCTTGGTGCCCAGAGGCAAGAGGAGGGGGCAGTGAGGGGGCAGAGGGCAGCTGACAGGGAGAGAAGGGTCCCCTCCGTGCGGGTTTGGGGGCAGTGGCGTGCCAGGGGAACCCAGGGCTGTGGGAGAGTCAGGGTTCGTGGGGGGTTCCCTGGGTGGGAACCCCCGGGTGAGGGTCAGGAGGCCCGGGGGGGTCCGTGGGAGGAGGATCCGAGGGGGCGTCTGAGGGGAGGCCCGAGGCCCGGGGGGACAGCAGCCCAGGGAGGATCCCGGGGGGTCGGGGGTATCTCAGGGGTCGGCTGCCGGGGGGTGTCGGTCCCGGAGGGTGTCGGCCCCGGCCCCGGCCCCGGCCCCGGCCCCGGCCCCGGCCCCTCTCTCGTTCCCACCGCCCCGGCCCACCCTGCCGCCGCCGGAGTCCGCCGGTTGCTAGGCAACGTAAACGGGGGGGCGGGGCCTCTCCCGACAGCCTATGGGGATTGGCGCCTGCCCCGCCCCGTGCGGCGCCCACACGTCCGCGTCGCCCCTCGCTTGATGGGCAGCGCCGCTGTCCAATGAGGAGCCCCGCGGCGGCGACGGGCAGTGAGGGGGGAGAGCCGCCATCTTGGCGGCGGGGGCTGCGGGCTCGGAGAGGAGAGCGGCGGGGAGCGGAAACCCGGGAGGAAGGAACGTGCCCCTGTGGAGAGGGGAGGCTCCTGCTTTGCTTTTCTAACACCTGTGTAGTAGAGAAGAGGCATCCCGAGCGGTGTTTGCTCACAGCAGCGTTCTCTCCGGGCCCGCTGGCAGTGCATTCCTAAGAGTCCTAAAAATAAGATGGAAAATAAACTTTATACCCCCCGAGATCAAGTCTCGCAGGCCCGGGTCAGTCATAAAAGAGCAAAAATGAATTAGGGGCAGTGTGTCAATGAGTCAGTGCCCAGGAGCACTGAGGGGGCTGGCGGTGGCACTGAGCGCAGGGAAAGGCCTGCCAGTGGCCCGTGGACAGACAGACGGAGGTGACGGGAGGACGAGGGAACTGGTGGCCGAGCCATCCACAGCAGCCACCGGCTGTGACACGGAGCCTTTGCCGCAGGGCCTGGCTGAGGAGAGATTGAGCGTGCCACGGTGAAATACCCTCCGAGGACACAGCGTCTTCACACGCCTCAGGCAGGCTGGGGGTACGGAGGTCGAGACCGTGTTGCAATATTAAATCAGGCAGAATATAGAGTCTGAGGGGGGTTTGAAACATGAGAACACCAGCAACCAAGAAATTACCCCAACTGGACTATTAAAGAAGACTGATTTTGTAGGGCTCTGCACTCGGGGCCATAAAGGTACTAATACACTCCAGCTGATGAAAATGCTGATGCCGCGCATACCCAATTAGTTGGTTGCTCGTGATTTAGCAACGTGTGAATAGAACACGCTGGCCCTTGAAGGCTGAGCACAAGCCCTGCCCTCGTCCTGCTGCGCTGTCAGCATTTGGGGAAGGGAGGGCTTTGGTTTCCAGGAGGAACCTTGGCAAAATGCGGAGCGCCAGCCTGGGCTCCTGGTGGTGCCAGCTCTGTCCTCGGGGGCAGGAGCAGGCATGAAGCAGTGGCCTGGGGCTGTGGCACCCCCACGCAGCCTTGTCCCAGGTCTCAGCCAGCCCAGAACTGTGCACTCTTTCCCTGCATGAGCAGTCCCCTTTATTTCTGTGCATAGCGTGTCCGAGGCCGTGAATAAACCTCCAGCACTGGGGACTGTGCCCACTGGTCCAGCACGTCACTGGTTATTAATTATAGCCCTACACAAAGCAAACTAGGGTCTGGTGATGGGAGATGCAATGGGACTACCAGGGCCAGACTTTTAAGGCCTGGCACCGGAGAGGGTGAATGAGAGGACACCCATGGAGGGGCCAGACTTGCCCAGGTCTGCTGCCACCCCGTACAGAGCGGGGCCGCGGGTCTGGTAGAGATGCAGGAGGAGGGCAGAGTTTTGGAGAGCAAGGCCGGAGCAGGCTTATGTCGGTTCTGGGGTGTCAGAGGAGGCCATGAAGATGGTCAGAGGGCTGGAGCCCCTCTGCTGGGAGGACAGGCTGAGAGAGCTGGGGGGGTTCAGCCTGGAGAAGAGAAGGCTCCGGGGGGACCTTGGAGCCCCTTCCAGTCCCTAAAGGGGCTCCAGGAAAGCTGGGGAGGGACTCTGGAGCAGGGAGGGGAGCCACAGGATCACAGGGAATGGTTTTACACTGGAAGAGGGGAGATTGAGATGAGATGTGAGGAAGCAATTCTTTGCTGTGAGGGTGGTGAGCCCCTGGCCCAGGCTGCCCAGAGAAGCTGTGGCTGCCCCATTCCTGGAGGGGTTCAAGGCCAGGTTGGACGGGGCTTGGAGCAACGTGGTCTGGTGGGAGGTGTCCCTGCCCAGGGCAGGGGGGTGGCACTGGGTGGGCTTTAAGGTCCCTTCCAACCCAAACCATTCTGTGATTCCATGATTACTTGGCTGGGGAAGCAGTGCCTTACACATGAGCCACTTCCCACCCTCACCAATCCATCCAATGGACCGATTCAAAGGTAACACCAGGATTCGGTGTGAAGATAAGTCTGGGTTTGGGTCAAAAACGCTGCAACCACTGGCACAAACCCTAAGCTGGTAGATATCCAGCCTGCTGTGGGTTAGAGCCTGCTCGCTCTGACTGCAGGTCTGGGATGGGCTGTCCCTCAGCCTCCAGCGAAAGCTCAGAGTTGTCCAGAAACACCTTCTCATGCTCTAATTTGGCAGATGGGATCTTGCGATCACACTGGATCCAGATCCAGCAGATACGTGATTTCCTGGCTGCAGGGTGATCAGGAGACATGGGATTTAAGCCAAACGGGGCTGTAAGATTCCGAAGGCGATGCGCCCTCAGTGGGATGTTTCCCAGATGGCAGCCAGCGCAGCACAGAGAGGCGGCCCTTGAGGTGTGGAGAGCTGCTGCTTTTCCTTACGGGGACTTCAGGGTGAACCCTCACCCCCGGGAAAAGCTGCCACTTGCCCTGCACACATTTTGGCAATTTAATCTGTCCTGAAAAGAATGTCCTTTTCTTTCCAAAAGCTGAGGATTGTCTTCATTCCTTCATTTGAAATGGGCCACCACGCTCCAAGAAATGCAGACTTGGGCTTCCTTATGGCCATGACCTGGAGATGGGATCAACTGCCCAGTAAGTGTCACCAGAATCCCCTGTGTGCACGGGAAGAGACAGAAGGGTCCTTGGGATGTACAGGGAGAGAGGATGGAACGGGTGGAGTGGTGGATCGCATCCAAAACCTCCTCTCTGGTAGGGAAGACCCGTGGAGCACTGCAGCTCCCTCCTGGATGTGGGTGGTTAGAGACATCCCAGACTCGCAGGTGGGGATGGGGTGGTGACATGTCCCCAGAGCAGCCTGACTTGTCCTGCAGCTTCACGTACTGCTTCGGGCCAGCAGCAGCTCTTCTGCCAGCAGGGAAACCAGGTCAATTTGGGAGCTGGATGAAACATCACTGAACCTGCGTCAATCCCACCTCATCCAGGATGTAGAAAAACCTCAGATCCATCCTGAAACAATTCACTGCATCCAAACCCACCAGCCTGCACCATTGCCCTGAGCTGGAGGTGCCCAAGAATCCAAACTATGTGGGCAGGGAAGCAGGGCGGGTTTCCTGGTTTGGGCGACACAGGACTAATTTCTCTTCTAATGCTTGGGAAAAATGCACTTTTAGAAGACTCTCGTGTCTGAACTGGTGAAAATATTTACTTTACAGCCAGCCCTGGGGTGCAGTTTCAAGGTCTCGGTGTTTTCCAGCTCGCCAGGTGCAGGGACGAGGAGGAGCGAGACCCGGGCACTCGACCCAAGCTGCCAACGGGGTTATTCCATACCATGAACGGCACATTCAATATCATTTAGGAAGTTTGCTGAGGAGTTCTCTCTCTCTTTCTCTCTCTCTCCCTTGCTGGCTGCCATCCCGAGAACTCCTTGCCCCGGTGCCGGAGCCCTGAGCCCTTCCCTTCCTCCCGAAGCCGCAGCGCTCGCAGGGTCCCACACTGGCTGTCCCTGCGGGGAGCGCACGGCTTCTGCTGATGGAACGGGCTGGGCAGAGTCCTTGGCTATTTTATATTGGTATTGGGATCAATAGTGGTTCTTTAGTGTTATTAATGTTAATTATCTCATCTTATTCTATTAAATCTGTTTATATTTCAACCCTCGTGTTTCCTTGTTTTTATCCCGAGTCGCCTTCCTGGGTGGGGAGGGGCCCTTGGGTGAGAGAATAATTGTCTAAACGACATTTTTCTAACCATAACAGCGGGGTAGGTCCGAGCAGGGAAGGGAGAGACAAGAGACCCCGTGTGCGGGTACAGCCCAGGCGCACTGTCCCCCGCTGTTCGGGTCCAGCTGTGTTGAGACACAAAGGCCTTTTGACTAAACAGCTGAACATCAAAGACCTTCCTGGCCCCAGGGGCTTTCACCCCCTATCGGAACCACTCTCCAGATGCTGAACCGCTCGCTGCTGTGGCCAAGAGAAGGGATGTGGGAGCGTGTGGGAGCAGGCAGGCTGGGACAATCAGCTTGGAAGGCCATGATCCACCCCAACTTGGGTTTGTCCAAACCATTTCTCCATTCCTGCTGCCACCCACCCCTGCAGGGGACAAGGGAAGGGACAGCAGGGAGGGGGATGGATTATGCCAGTTAAAACTGATTGTGAAATGAAGGTGAAAGAGCAGAAGCGCACAACAATTCCTTGCTGCAGGCTACAGTACCCCAACCTGGTAGGGACAGTCCCTCCTGCCACCATCCTTGCTCTGGTTGCAGCCAAAGTGCAGCCCCAGGGTGGGCAGAAACTGGTTCGCTGATGCGATGAAAAGCATCTTCTCCTGCTCTTCTGCACACCAGGAGCTACGAATTCCTGCGGTGCCCTCAGCACTGGGCTCCGGCAGCGTCTGGAGGCACATGAGGACCTCGCAGGCTGCCACCACGCTGGCACAGAGCTCAGCGTGAGGAGCTGCATCCTCGGGAGACCCTCGCGGGAGCCAGTTGTGCTGGTTGCTGTGCCGTGCCAAGCCTTGCATCGCGCTCTGCTGGGAACGTGGAGCTCTGGCACCACAGCAAGCCCCCGGGCAACCTGCGGGCCTGACTGATCCCTGACCGTGGCCCGGCTGCAGCTCTGGCTTGTGTCCGCTCATTCCCATGCCTTGCCATCGGTGGGATGACGTGTTCCTCGTCCGTATCGTGGGCAGGTGGGAAGGAGTCGGCATTTCCCCTGGCCCCCAGAGCCCGTCAGAAAGGCTCAAGTGGTGCTCTGGAACATCATTAAAAATAACAACGTCACGTCCTTTTCTCAGTGCTTATTTCCTGGCAGAAGGAGAATATCATCGCTCTTGCTACGTGCAAGGATCAGCTATGACCTGCGTCCCCTGGTTGGGCTGATGTGGTGGAGATGCTGGGCCAGGCACAGCAGCACAGCAAAACCGGCTGAGCTGGAGGAGGGCCCTGTCCAGCCGCCGGGGGGAATTTAAACAAAAAGCAAATTGTGAAGAGTGGCAATTTCATAGCCATCGGTCAGAGGGGACGGCTGGAGGGCACTGGGGACAGCAGGAGAGGACAGGGAGGTATCGCTGGCCCTGCGGCTGCGTGCTTTGCCCACTGCTCTCCAGAGCCAGGCTGGATGGAGCCGATCCTGCTGGCCCGCGGTCAGCAAAGACCACGGATGTGTATCCTGGAGTTTGCTGACTGCCCTGCACCTTCTCACCCTACATGAGAGGGCTGGTTCCACGAGGGATCCTGGGGCTTTCCAGCCGTTCCACCCTACCTGTCACAGGGTTCTCCTTCAGGAGGGGTGCTCGTCTGCCTGCACAGCTCCGGCGCTGCCCGCTCCCGCACCGCCAGCATCTGCTCCAGGCCACGGTCCCACTGACTCTGCCTCTCTGCCTCTCTCCAGGAGAAAACAGGACACCCAGGGGTGTCCAGGGGAGATGCTGGGGAACGGGCCACGTGCTGCTACCCGCAGAACAAGAAACTCTGACCCTTTTTCTTTCTCCATGGCTTCAGGCAGGAGGACAACTCTGGTGCAGAAGACATCTGAAAGGAGCAGCAGTATCTGCTGCTGCTGGGAAACCATGCAGACGGCAGGCAGCAGCTAACATTTTGCTTCTCGAGCTGTCTCCTACCAGCTGTGGAGGATAATAACGATGCAGCACGCACATAAAACCAGCCCAGTGAAGCTGTGCTGCTGGTCTCAGGAGAGGCGCGCAGGAGCTGCTGTTTCTTTTCAACTGCACATTCATCCCGGCGGTTTACAAAGCTGTTCCAGGTCAGCGCCGGCTCCTGTGATTTCGCGTTCAGTGAACGTACACTGTTAACATTATATTTGTGGTCCAAGCTTGAGCACGTGGGCAGGCGAGGGAGCTGCCTGCTAAGCCGAATGCCGGCAGTGCTGCCCTGGGATGAGGCTGAGCCAAATCGCTCCCACCCACCCGTCACACTGTCTGTACAGGGTTTTGTCTGCATGGGGCTACAGACAAGTGACCTGCCTGTTCCAACACCTGTGAGCACTCTGTGCAGTGTGCCGAGCCTGGGATGTGTCAGCTCATTCTCTCCCTGGAGCCTCTGGGGTGAGGAAAGGCCCCAGGTCTCTGCCCAGATCCCATCTGCTTCCTTCTACACCCCGAGGTCAGAGCTGCAGGGAGGGGAAACATGGGTTATAAGTCAGTGCTGGTGCCCTGGGCTGCTTGGGTAACTCGTCCAGTCCTGGATGGCACCTGCCCTACGGCGCTGGCTTCAGCTGCTGCCCTGGGGAAGGTGCGGGCAGCCGCTAATACCCGCTCTGCTCCAAGAATTGCCTGTGCAGGATGATGAGCGTTCTGCTGACGCAGCTCCGGCTTTGGCTGAAAACACAGACCTCACCAGTCTGTGCCAGTCCTCGCCCTCTTGAAGGTGTGTGGCAACCAGTGGAAGGCAAGAGGTGCCCCACGGTGGTCCCCAAGCTGGAGCTACGGAGCCTTTCCTGATCAGACCACCATTGCCTTCACCTCCGCTCTACCTGAACAGAGGAACCAGTGAGTCCCTCCGGTAAGGGGTTTGCTGACGAGACAAGTGCAGCGGGGTCGTTGTAAGCTCTGACCCAACTGACTTTTAAAAGGGGGAAGACAGGGGAGGGAGGGCAGGAGGCGCGGAGCGGAGCTGTGCGAGGCAGGGAGCCTGAGGGCAGCAGGCTGGGAGCTGGGTGGCAGAGGCATGGGTGAGGAGGGACAGTGGCTCAGCCAGCAGCACCCTCTGCAGTCGGCCATGGGCAGCGATAAGACCAGCTCTGAGAGGAAAATGTCCCTGGGGGTGTCGGGGAGATCAGTGTGTGATTTTGATCAACATCTTATGAGAAGCGGCTGAGGGAACCGGGCTTGTTTAGTCTGGAGAAAGGAGGCTGAGGGGAGACCTTCTCGCTCTCTACAGCTCCCTGAAGGAGGGTGTAGCCAGGGGGGGTCAGTCTCTTCTCCCAAGGAACAAGACATATGGCAAGAGGAAACGGCCTCAAGTTGCACCAGGGAAGGTTTAGATTGGATATTATGAAAAAATTCTTCGCTGAAAGGGTTGTCAAGCATTGGAACAGGCTGCCCAGGGATGTGGTGGAGTCGCCATCCCTGGAAGTATTTAAAAGCTGGGCAGACGTGGTGCTGAGCGACATGGTATAATGGTGGGCTTGGCAGTGTTGGGTTGATGGTTGGACTCAATGATCTTTCCAACCTCAATGACTCTATGATTCTATCTGCCTGCTGAGTCAGCAGCAAGCCACAACCTGCGTTCTCCGAGGCACGCATCAGCCTGCGTGGGCCTGGCCTGCCTGGGGCTTGATCACACGGGCACCCAGCCCCTGCAGAGCCAGGTCCGGGAATGCCCACAGCCCACCATGGCAAACAGTGCGGCTCCAACAGCTCCACTGGTTTGAAGGACACAGGGCTGAGGAGGGAAGCGAGGGCAAACGCAGCCAGACATTGCCCCTCGCCTGGTGCTCTTCATACCGGGGATGGCTGCTGCGCCCAAGGGCTGACACCTGCCGTGGGGACGCTGGGATCATAGAATCATAGAATCATAGAACCATAGGGTTGGAAGGGCCCTCTGGAGATCACCCAGTCCAACCCCCGGCCAGAGCAGGGTCACCCACAGCAGGTGGCACAGGAACGCCTCCAGGCGGGGTTGGAATGTCTCCAGAGACGGAGACTCCACCACCTCCCTGGGCAGCCTGTGCCAGGGCTCTGCCACCCTCACAGCAAAGAAGTTCCTCCTCATGTTGAGATGGAACTTCCCATGGTCAAGTTTGTGCCCGTTACCCCTTGTCCTGTCCCCGGGCACCACTGAAAAGAGCCTGGCCCCATCCTCCTGACACCCGCCCTGGAAGTATTTGTAAGCGTTGATGAGATCCCCCCTCAGTTGTCTTTTTTCCAGACTAAACAGACCCAAATCCCTCAGCCTTTCTTCACAAGAGAGATGCTCCAGTCCCCTCAGCATCTTGGCAGCCCTTTGCTGTCCCCTCTCCAGCAGTTCCCTGTCCCTCTTGAACCGGGGAGCCCAGAACTGGACCCAGCACTCCAGGTGCGGCCTCCCCAGGGCAGAGCAGAGTGGGAGGATGACCTCCCTCCACCTGCTGGCCACGCTCTTCCTGATGCCCCCCAGGATGCCATTGGCCTTCTTGGCCACCAGGGCCCATTGCTGGCTCATGGGCATCCTGTTGGATGAAGGACAGCACCGAGCCGGTGGACTGGAGAAACTGGTGACTGGCTTCTCCCAGCACAGGGAGGACGGGGAGGTGCTCGGAGGGGCTGAGCTCTGGCCCCGTAACCTCTGCACAGAGGAGCGCTGTCAGACAGAGCCCCACAGCCCCTCTGCTTCCACGGCAAGAGAGGGGGGACATCCTCTGCTCCCCGCGGGGTGCCAGACACCGCTTGGGGACCCCCGGTGCACAGGGTGGGTGCCGTTTGGGAGATGGATGGATGCAGGTATTACCGTAGCAACGGGGATGAACTGCTCCTGGGCTGGCTGCAGAGCAGAGCTGAGCTGAAAGCGCCCCATGGCGGAGGGGAGGCTGATGGAGGGGGACAAAGCCGAGGGCTCTGAGATCAGAAAATGGGGAGGCAGGGAATGAGCCATCATGCACTGCTGCTCGTAACACAAGAACTCAGGGCGCCCAGTGAATTTGCCCGGAGAGTAGGTTTATACAACAAACTACGGGGTCTGTTTCTTCACATTCATAGAATCACAGAATGGTTTGGGTTGGAAGGGACCTTAAAGATCATCTCGTTCCACCCCCCTGCCCTGGGCAGGGACACCTCCCACCAGCCCAGGTTGCTCCAAGCCCCGTCCAACCTGGCCTTGAACCCCTCCAGGGATGGGGCAGCCACAGCTTCTCTGGGCAACCTGGGCCAGGGGCTCACCCCCCTCACAGCAAAGAATTGCTTCCTCACATCTCATCTCAATCTCCCCTCTTACAGTTTGAAGCCCTCACCCCTCGTCCTATCACTCCATGCTGTTGTAAAAAGTCCCTCCCCAACTTTCTTGTAGGCCCCATTCAGATATTGGAAGGCTGCTATAAGGTCTCCCCAAAGCCTTCCCCAGGCATTATTAAACACTGCGACTTGCTGCCCTGGGCTGCTGCGGAGCCCAGACAGGTACAGGAGCGTCTAAAGGCCATGGAGGACAGGCCTGCCGCAGCCCCGACTGCTGAGAGCTGGAACAGGTGGGCTGCGGGAGCCTGGGTGCGCTTTTGGCCGGGTGGCCCATTTCACAGCTGACAGAGCCAAGAGCTCCAGGCAGGGTTCAAACAATAGCTGAAGTGTTGTGTGGTAACACATGAATGTCTGGGCCAAATCCAGAAGCTCTCGGTTGGTTTTAAACCAGTCCTTTTCTCACAGCATCTTCCCACAAGGAAAACCCCGGGGGTGGCCAGCACAGGTCACCCCTGGGTAACAACCTCCAGGCTCCTCTCTGAAAACGTACCGCACTATTTATTTGTTGGCGTTTCCCTGCTTTTCACCTCAACGCATCTCTTCTTGGCTTTCAGTGCTGCCGAAGCCAACTGATGTAGGTAGACACCAGTCTGTCACCGCTGCCAGCTTGACCAAGGGCATTTACTCTCAGTCCTATCCGGCATCTGTCGCGGTGAACAACAGACCCGTGTTTTCCCGGACAAACACAGCAGGCAAAAGCCGTGGGGCTGCTAGGCAGTTAACTCTGCTGGTGATTTCTTTTTCCAGCTGGATGTCATCACGAAGGTCTGGTGCAGGATCCGGGCAGCAGCATGGTGGAGACAGGCTGTCCACGAGCGAGGTCAAGAAGGAAGGATCCACACATGGAGAGGACAGGATGCAGGGCATATATATACAGGTATAAGAGGGAAATACAAGAAGATGCCTTAAATACTCTCTGAAAAACTTCATAGATCTGTGGTTTGAAGCCAATTCAGGTGCCAAACACTGATTTTCTGTTCAGTGTCTGTAGAGCGTTTCTGCACCTGGATCGTGTCTATGAAGCACCCTCTGGAGACAGGTTGGGAGGGTGCCTTCAGCTACCTGCAAGCCCTCGTAGGGCAGGGCTATAGCAGTGGCCTACTATTGCCAAGATGTCCCAAAGATGGAAGCCACTGTCCCTAAAGCCAGGCCTGCCAGGCACCTTTGTGGGAAAGCAATGGAAGATCATCGAGGAGGATTGTAAATATGCTCAAGTGACTTGCACCTGGGGTGCTGGGAAACACATGTGTCACACTAATTGTTATTCAGTCTCGGGTGCTTGCAAGTAAAACACTTGCACTTAGACAACAGAAGTCTGTGATGGACTCAGGGACACCTTATCCAGCCGCTTGAGAACCCTGCCCTGTTGTTGAAGAAGATCAAAGCACAGTGGGAAAACTGTGCCTGTTCGAGCCCTTTAAATACGAGCGAGAACAGGGAGTCCGCGCGCGCTCTTGCTACCAAGAGCTCTCGCGCGCGCTGCGGTGCCCGCGTCCCCTGCTTGAGTGCCTCTGCCCGGGTGTTGCTTCGGAGATTCCCCGGTCTGTCAGATATTGAGATTAAATTTGTTCTTTGCTTTCCATCCGTGGTTTGTGGTTGTTCCCCCGTCCTGCCTGCGTCGGCTCACACAACCTTCCAATCTAAGATTTTTAGTTATCATCATGTGTAACGTTGCCAGGTGTCCGAGCCTGGCTGAATTATTAGGAAAGCTCTAGGGAAGAAGAAACAAAAAGATTTCACTGTTTTCAAGAGCAAGAGGTTTTGGGAAAAGTTTGTTGTTTCATTAAAAAAATGGTCTTACCGCAAACTGAGAAGCAGCGTTTTGTCATCAAGGCCTGATGCCTCCAGGTTTTTGAGCACAGGAGTGTAACCTGCCAGGCGTCCTGTGTTCTGTCCTGATGTCTGAGGTACATCTTTCACATGAGGCATGAAAATTCTCTTTAGAAATCCCAACTTGAGGGGGACAGCGTGGAGGTACTGAGCATTTTTTTAATCCCGTGAAGAAAAAAAACGAGTGAGGACGTGACAGCGATCTTCCGACATCCAATTGTTCCCTTAAGGCCACTGGGAAACATAACGGGGACTCAGCTGTTACTCTGAACGTCTCTGCTTTGGGGAAAGGGAAGAGGAAAGGGAAGAGGAAAGGGCAGAGGAAAGGGAAGAGGAAAGGGAAGAGGAAAGGGAAGAGGAAAGCTGATCAGTTCCACTTGCCTACAACCACCTTCTCCATCTGCTGCTGATACTTACCCACTTCTTCAGTGCCTCGTGGCGCTCTCCTTCAATATTCCAACCTTTATTTTTTCTTTCCTAAGCTTCTTTAAGTCACCAATCCTTCTTCTTTTTCCACAACAATGGATTCATTTACCCTCCCTGATCCTCTGATAACATTTCTGCAAATCCAACTAGCCCTGAAACGTGTTTGAATCCTGTCTAAAGGCATAAGCCAAGAAAAAACTCTATCCTTTTCACATCACTTTTCTATTTCCTCAAAGGAAACCCGTCGTTTGAAGAGGTTTTTTTACCCCTGCGGCTGCCACGCTGTCCCCTGAGTTGTCCCCAGCCCATGGCCCTAACCACAGCAACCCCATCGATGTAAAGGGTAAATGGGCAGCAATACGAGAGCGAGTGAGGGACCGTGCTGGTTTATTGCTGTAATGGGACCCAGCCTCAGCTTCCTAAAAGGAGAAACTGGAAATTTGAGAAGGTTGGCAAAAGCTGGGCTGGAGCCCCAGGAGAGCCTGCAGGAGGAGCTCTCTAGACATGTCTCTTCATCCCTTCTGGGGCAGCAGCAACTGCGTCTTCCAAGGGTGTTGCTTCACTGGCAGACAAACCGCGGGCGGAAGGGACGGCCGACTTCCCACTTCTGCGGCTGAACACTTCCAGGGATTTTTCAAACCTTTCAGATGCCTTCTTCCTCCGTGCCGTCTTTCTCTCCTCTTCTTTCAAAAACTGCTGCTGTAATTGTTTGTGGAAACGTTCGGTCTTCTTTTTGGCTTCTTCAAAGTGTTTTACCTTTACGAAAGCAAACGTAAGACCTTATAGCCACTATCCTTATAGCCACTATCCTTATAGCCACTATCCTAACCATGAAATAAAGAATTCCAAAGTGGTGCTTTTCTTTGGGAAGAGAAACATCCTGCCACATCCCTCACCCTTGGAGGTCAAGGTGACCTTGGTCAAGGTGACCTCCAAGCAAAAAAGCTCCAAAATTCGTAAGTATGACTCTAAACATCATTCTGAAAAAGATTACTCATCCTGCTTCCTTGACTGTAATTCATTTTATACTACTGTAAGAAGCAGGTCTGGAGGACAGTAGTCACACCCTCTTGCATGTGAGACCCAATCCATCACACCGATGACAAAAAGCCCACATTCTAGAACCAACCAACAACAACGTGGTCACCCGGTTTGAGCGGGCTCTCAACCAGAATCCACTGGGCAAGCTAACGAGCTTGGTGTCACCCATGCACCACGGGTGTAGCACGGGCTTCCGTGTCTCTCCAGCCATGAGGCGTTTGCACCCCCTGGGACTGTTGACAAAAACCTGTCCGTGTGTGTGACGCAAACCCGCGGGGACCAAACTGGGCATCACGACACAGCCTGGGGCCTGGTTGTAGCCTAGGGCTAATTCACTCACAGCGCCCGCGCTGCCCCGAGGACTTGAAACTCGCCCATCGTAGATGTTTGCAGGCCAGGAGGATCTCCTCGACACGCACCTGCCTAGAGGTTACCGTCGGCCCACTGAGCTAAGGGATTAGGGAACGCCAAACGGAGGAAAAGACACCTCAGCTCTGCCTCGCGAGGCTGTCGGCCCCGTGACAGCAGAAAGAAACCGTCCGTCGGGACCTGTTATTGTCACTCGCTCATGTCTCAAGTACAGATTTTAGCAAGGCACACTGGGAGTTGAAACCATCAGACATTAATTTCTGTATTAGACTTTCTTATTTGAGCAAACGTCACCTGAGAGGTGAAGCCAGGTAAGCTTTTTCCCCCGTTCTCACTAATCACGGAATCACGGAATCTTCAGAGTTGGAAGGGACCTCTAGAGATCATCTAGTCCAATTCCCCTGCTAGAGCAGGGTTACCTAAAGCACATAATGACTGCTCCATTGCCTAAATACGCAGAGCCAGACCCCGGCAGGACCCTGCAGCTCTGCCAGGAGCAGTCGAGAGGGTGGACTTCGCAGCCCCGTGTTATAAAACTTGGATTTAAACTGAAAAACTGCTGAAATCATGACGCTTGGGGTTTCTGCCCAAAGTGAGATGGCAAAGTTCCTTGGGATATATGCAGGTCAGGGAGGGGAGAGGGTTCAGGTGGTGCTGGCTGGGTGCTGAGGACAAAAAGTCTGGCTGCCCTGGAGCAGGGAGACGAGCTGAAGGGAACTACTC
Organism: Larus michahellis; assembly: GCF_964199755.1. Lineage (NCBI taxonomy): Eukaryota > Metazoa > Chordata > Aves > Charadriiformes > Laridae > Larus > Larus michahellis. The sequence continues at coordinate 1,919,553 of NC_133908.1, forward strand.
AGTGTGTGAAGGTCCAGATATGTCTAATGCCACCCTAAATCCCAATTCTGAGTTTATAGACTCAACCTGGCATCCCGCGCATTTCCACAGGAGAGGCTATCGCACCTGCGGGAGACGGACTAATGAAGCCGTTAGAGCTGCACTCAAAGTGAGAAGCACTAAAGGGGGTTCGGGCTGCTAAATGTTCAAAACCTTTGCCTAGCCCCCGCTGCTGGGAGGTCGCGCGTCAGCGCTTCACCCATTTCTAATGGTTTACCCTTGGTCTCCCTACCTATCGTAGGAATGACGTCTAAGTCGAGGTTAAGTCTGTGGCTGACGGTGCCTGTAGCCTATCGGTCCAAAACAAAGCTGCCTTGCAGATACGATATGGCAACTGTGTCCTGAGGTGAGGATGGAGGTGCAACCGTTCACATCGAAGGTGGCCCAGGAACCGAGAGCTGCCTCCCCCCAGACATTTTCTTCCCACTCCCCTGGGGAGAGCCTTGGCGCCCACCCCCTGACCCAGCAGGATGAAGACCCAAGGGCCGAGGACTGAAGTGGCAATGTAAGGACTCCAAGCACAAGAGGTTCCTCCAGCCTCGTGTCACCTGCGGCTTTCGCTGCCAACCACTTCAGAGGAGGGGGATCTCCCTCCGCTTCTTCAAGACACGTCCACTGGCAGCCAAATGCAGAACAAACCCTCCCCTTGTGCCGGAGGGGGCCGTGAACCCTGTCCCGGGGGGCAGTGCCTGGAGGGCCTGGAGGGGTGAGGGGGAGTGGAGGCCGTCACCTTCTTCTCCAGGAGCAGCAGGGCATGGCGGCTGGCGCGGCTGGCGGACTTGGCTGAGCGTCTGTTGAACAAATGGCTGTTCACGTCGAGGTCCATGTCTGCAGAGCTGCTCCGGGTGAGAGGGGCTTCGTGTCACACAAAGCAGGGTGCAGGGGGGTGCTGAGCCATACCCCATGGACCTGTTCCCACAGCCCCAGCCCATGTAAGAGGTCCCCCAGCCCCAGCTGGTGTGAGGGTTCCCCAGCCCAAGCCATTGTGAGGGTCCCACGGCCCCAGGATGTTGAGAAGGTCCCCCAGTCCCAGGACGGTGTGAGGGTCCCCCAGCCCAAGCCGTTGTGAGGGCCCCCGAGCCCCAGGATGGTGAGAAGGTCCCCCAGTCCCAGGACGGTGTGAGGGTCCCCCAGCCCAAGCCGTTGTGAGGGCCCCCGAGCCCCAGGATGGTGAGAAGGTCCCCCAGTCCCAGGACGGTGTGAGGGTCCCCCAGCCCCAGGATCATGAGAAGGTCCCCCAGCCCCAGGACGGTGTGAGGGTCCCCCAGCGCAAGCCGTTGTGAGGGCCGCCGAGCCCCAGGATGGTGAGCAGGTCCCCCAGCCCCAGGACGGTGTGCGGGTCCCCCAGCCCCAGGATGGTAAGAAGGTCCCCCAGCTCCAAGATGGTGTGAGGGCCCCCCAGCCCCACACCGGGGCCCGCCGAGCTGCCGGCTCTGGGGCGGCGGGAAGAAGGTGAGGCGAGGCCGTGTGCCGCCCCGCTCCTCCATGGCCCCCGCCACCCGCCGTTGTGTGTGTGGTGGTGGTTGCCATGGGGGGCCCTGCCCAACAAACCCCGACCGCCCGGGTCTGCCAGGTGGTGGGGCCCAGGGGGAGACAGAGCCGGGTGTATTTGTACACGTGTTTCTAGGCACAACCAGCACACCCCGATGGCGGCAGCTCTGGAAGCCCAGCGTGCCCTGCCCCAGCACCTTGGATCACCTCCAACCTCTACCTCAGTGACGTAGGGGCCACCAACAGCCACCTCCTGCTCCTCACCCACCACATCAGCACCATCATCAACGTCTTCCTGGAGGTGGTGAACCCTCTGTCCCGACATTGAGTACCTGCACATCCCTGTGATGGATGCCACTGCCGCCCGCATCTCCAGCTGCTTTGACTCCATAGCAGCTAAGACCCACAGCACGGGGACAAAAAGGGGCCAAACACTGCTCCACTGCGCTGCCAGGGTGAGCAGGTCCCCACCCTCTACTTGTCCCCTCTCCTGAACCACCGCTCCGTGTCCCTGGCGGGCGCCCACACCCGGGTCGAGTCCTGCCGTCCCATCGTACAACCCAACAATGGCTTCTGGCAGCAGCCCATCCACTACAAACACAAGCTCTGCGGCGTCAACAGGCTCCGGACGATCGGCGCTCCGTCAGGGATGAGCCCCGATGTTTATGAAAATGAAGTAAGAGCGATGCTGCTGCTCTGAGTACAAACGAGCTGTCGTGATCTCTTGGCAAGAAACCCAGGGAAAGCCAACGGCAGTTCTTCCGCGTCCACGCCAGAGCGTTGAAAATAGACTCGTCTAAGGAGGCTGGAGCATGAAGTTTCTGCTGCCGAAAGAAAGTACAGGGGATTTGTGACACAACCAGCAAGTCGTGGCGTTTACTATAAATAAAATCAGCCCAGTTTAAGCCACGCAGTTTGTTTTCACACATCATTTGTATCGGGGTCCTGACAGTAACTCAGAAACCATCACGTGTTTACAGGGTGTTGTTTTATTCCAGCACAAACTGTGCTTCTAATACGGGACAGAAACTAGCTGTGAGTCAGAATATTTGGAGTGTTACCAACATTTGTTTTTCCTAACTGGGATATGACTTTGGGTTTTGAGACAACAACCCGAAGTCCAGTCATCTGCTGCATTCCGGAGAGGGCAGGAACAGCGCGGACTCCAGCATCCCCGGTTGGGAGAGACCCAAGAATATCCTGCTTTCCACTATCTGACCCTTTCCCTTCCCACAGCTGATTCCCCCAACCCTTTTTCAGAAGGTGCCTTGGTCTCCCTTGGGAAATCCATGGTTATTTGGGTGAGCCGTGAGCTGCTCGAAAAGAACCCCATTCACTCCTGGTGGGCCGGGAAGTCAAGAAGGAGCAGTAAAAGGAGGCCCGCTGGCGGTTTGAACCATTGCGGCGAGGTCGTCGTGGTGTTATAGACTAGAAGCCTGATCTGGGCGCCCTTTGGCGTGGCTCAGCAGCAAACCACGTATGAATTCTGGTTTAGCACGGCATGAAGTTTTCAGCTCTGGCAGCTCTGTCTCAAGTGGCAATAACAGACCCATTCCAGGTTGGGAGCCGGGGGGGACCCGGGGCTGGTGCGTGTGTGTGAGGGATCCCACAGCCCCTGGGTCAGCATGAGGGGGTCCCACGGCCCCGGTAGGTGTGAGGGGTGGGGGTCAGTCTCTTCTCCCAAGGAACAAGCCATAGGACAAGAGGAAACGGCCTCAAGTTGTGCCAGGGCAGGCTTAGGATGGATGTTAGGAATAATCTCTTCACCAAAAGGGCGATCAAGCATTGGAACAGGCTGCCCAGGGCAGGGGTGGAGTTGCCATCCCTGGGGGTATTTAAAAGCCGGGCAGACGTGGCGCTGAGGGACATGGGTTAGTGGTGGGTTTGGCAGTGCTGGGTTAACGGTTGGACTCGATGACCTTAAGGGTCTTTTCCAACCTCAATGATTCTACGATTTCACGTGCTCCCAATGGCATTTGGGAGCGCTCCTCCACACCCGCAAAGAGCAAACTAGGTCCCTGCAGGTCTCAAAGCAGCTCAGGTGATAGCTGTGGTGGGTGACAAAGAGCCTTCCCTTCCATCGAGTGCGTTGCTTTTCTCCCAAGGCACCTTCTTGAAGCAGAACGAAGACCCAACTCCTCATGGACATGTCAGAAGTTGTTCTCGGAAAACAGAGACGTTAAAGGAAAGGGCAAGAACAGGGTCGTTGGGTGCATGAATATCACAGAGAGCATTGGAGACATGGCAGACCTCGTGGAAGAACCTCGTGTGCTGCGTGACCACCTGGGGCCTTGGTGCTTCTCAGACTGGGTCTCTGGCCAGCCAAGGGTGCAGTTGGTGACTGTAGTCATCCCCACCCCTCTCCACTCCAGCTTTGCAGTTGAACACCAGGCTTTCCCTACGGAGAAGAATGGTGCCACAAGCCCTAGCAGGTCCCGCAGGCTCTTGTGCGCCGGCCATGGAGGGCACCACTGGCTGGGTCCCAGGCACAGGCACCTGCTGTCCAAGGGAGGGGAGACCAGAGCTTTGCGTATCTGGAGGGGGGTGGAGGTTCGTTGAAGTCCTGACTTGCCTGGCAAGTGCCTGGCGACAAGGCAGGCCCAACGCCAAGCTGGGAAGTTGGGTGGGAGTCCAGATCCAGCACGGGCACGGCTGCAGCTCACCATCAAGGGTGAGCATCTCAGTTTGAACGCGACTGTCAAGAGACATGGGAGGAAGGGGGGGGAGGGGGGGATGCTGCTGCCAGCTCTTTCTTGAAGAGCTCTTTCTTCACAGCCATCAGAACCCAGGTGAGACCCCCAAACCCGCTGAACCAAGCTCCCATCTGTCTTAGGGTGCCACTGAGGCACCACCGGTGTGTCACAACAGCCTGTGGAGCACTTAAGTTCTGATATAGTGGTCTTAGTTATGCATACAGTAATTAGCACGCTATTAAAACCGCCTTAAACATTTCTATCTTAGATCCCTACTTTATGATGTAAAGTCAAGGTATTTGATAAAAACAAAGTATATGACTTTAAAAAATATCTTTAAGCTCTTGTGATTTCATCTTTCAGAAACTCAGCTACAGGAAGTCCAACAGCCTTCTCGGAGCAGGGCAGTGGGCCCGCGCCATAGAGAGAGCAATACAGTCCCCCGTTAAGCCAGCCTGCCCCAAAACGGTTAAGAGCAAATTCTGGAGGGGTTTTTTTGGGTGCTGAAGACCCAAAGCAGAAGACATGGGGCTGGAAGGGAGTCTGAAGGGTCACGCTGTCCATCTCCTGGCCTCCAACTGGGCTTGGGCTGCTCCAAGCATCCTCAGATGTTCCTCTCCTCTGCTGGACATTGCACTCCTCGTGTCATAGAATCACAGAATCACAGGGTTGGCAGGGCCCTCTGGAGATCACCCGGTCCAGCCCCCGGCCAGAGCAGGGTCACCCACAGCAGGTGGCACAGGAACGCGTCCAGGCGGGGTTGGAATGTCTCCAGAGACGGAGACTCCCCCACCTCTCTGGGCAGCCTGTGCCAGGGCTCTGCCACCCTCACAGCAAAGAAGTTCCTCCTCATGTTGAGATGGAACTTCCCATGGTCAAGTTTGTGCCCGTTACCCCTTGTCCTCTCCCCGGGCACCACTGAGAAGAGCCTGGCCCCATCCTCCTGACACCCACCCTGGAAGTCTGTCGTCTTGGCATCTGTCCTCAGGCTGGGCTGTCCTGCCAGGGAGAATGCATTTTTCTTAACTTCTACCCTAAAAAAGGCTTTGCCATGGTTTCAGCTCCAAAGCCAGGACGGTCCCTGACACCGTTTGAGGACTGTGACGTGGTAGGTTTAAGAGCAGAGCCCGGCCTAGGAGGGAAGGATGTCATCTGCTGGCTTTGGCTCCCGGCTTAGCCAGCGTTTGTCCTTGCTGCCTCCCAGCTGCAGATCCCGCGTCCCTCTGTGCTGATGCAGTAAGCCTCCGACATCCCCGAGGGCGGCAGCTAATCCCCTGCCTGAAACACAGAAAATTTCCACCCTGAGCTCCCAGGCACCCGGCTGGCACGCAGCAAAGCCACCCAGGATCTCCTCTCCCCCGCACGGAAACACGCTGCTCCTCCGCCAAGGGCAGCGGCTCGCGGCTCGGTCCCCAGCACACTCTGTCGCCACCGCAGAGGAAGATTTGAGCAGCGGTTTAACAGCGGATCCAGAAGAAACGGACTTTCACACTTCAGCTGGAGCTCCTTGCCAGCCAGCACCCCCAGCGTGGTGGCACCAAGCACGTGGAGGTGCCACCCGTCCTTGACAATGCTGCTCACCGGCTTCAGGGCTGTCACCCCTTCTTGCATCTCCTGTCCCCTCCGTGCATTGGGGAGCGCAGAAACCCCACGGCAGCGCCCACGTGGGCACACCAGGAGCGTATGCTGGTGCCGGCTGCACGGGTAACGCCAGGCAGCGGCGTCTCAGGGGTTAATGAGCCCCGGCACGGGCGTGCGCAGCTGTCCTGGTTTGGGTGACACAGGACTAATTTCTCTTCTAATGCTTGGGAAAAATGCACTTTTAGAAGACTCTCGTGTCTGAGTTGGTGAAAATATTTACTTTACAGCCAGCCCTGGGGTGCAGTTTCAAGGTCTCGGTGTTTTCCAGCTCGCCAGGTGCAGGGACGAGGAGGAGCGAGACCCGGGCACTCGACCCAAGCTGCCAACGGGGTTATTCCATACCATGAACGGCACATTCAATATCATTTAGGAAGTTTGCTGAGGAGTTCTCTCTCTCTTTCTCTCTCTCTCCCTTGCTGGCTGCCATCCCGAGAACTCCCTGCCCCGGTGCCGGAGCCCTGAGCCCTTCCCTTCCTCCCGAAGCCGCAGCGCTCGCAGGGTCCCACACTGGCTGTCCCTGCGGGGAGCGCACGGCTTCTGCTGATGGAACGGGCTGGGCAGAGTCCTTGGCTATTTTATATTGGTATTGGGATCAATAGTGGTTCTTTAGTGTTATTAATGTTAATTATCTCGTCTTATTCTGTTAAATCTGTTTATATTTCAACCCTTGAGTTTCCTTGTTTTTCTGATTCCCCTTCCCGGGTGAGGAGGGGTCATCAGGTGAGAGAATAATTGTCTCAAAGACAATAAATTGTTGTGGGCTCCACAAACCGTAACGGGGGGTTATGAGACCCTCCCAGCCGGCCTGCGCTTGGATGTTACTTAAAAAGAGATGAAAATGCAGCGGATGCTTGGCAGGGGCTGTGCAGAGAGGCTGGGCGAGGAAAAGTCCCCACGTTTGGGGGCACAAGAGCTGCAGGGGCTTCAGGGGCAAGCACAGGGTGCTGCACCTGGGGAGGAATAACCCCCCGCACCAGGACAGGCTGGGGGTGACCTGCTGGAGAGCAGCTCTCTGGGAAGAGACCTGGGAGTCCTGGGGGACAACAGGATGCCCATGAGCCAGCAATGGGCCCTGGTGGCCAAGAAGGCCAATGGCATCCTGGGGGGCATCAAGAAGAGCGTGGCCAGCAGGTGGAGGGAGGTCATCCTCCCCCTCTGCTCTGCCCTGGGGAGGCCGCACCTGGAGTGCTGGGTCCAGTTCTGGGCTCCCCGGTTCCAGAAGGACAGGGAACTGCTGGAGAGGGGACAGCAAAGGGCCACCAAGATGCTGAGGGGACTGAAACACCTCTCTTGTGAAGAAAGGCTGAGGGATTTGGGTCTGTTTAGTCTGGAAAAAAGGCGACTGAGGGGGGACCTTATCAACGCTTATAAATACTTCCAGGGTGGGTGTCAGGAGGATGGGGCCAGGCTCTTCTCAGTGGTGCCCGGGGACAGGACAAGGGGTAACGGGCACAAACTTGACCATGGGAAGTTCCACCTAAACATGAGGAGGAACTTCTTTGCTGTGAGGGTGGCAGAGCCCTGGCACAGGCTGCCCAGAGAGGTGGTGGAGTCTCCGTCTCTGGAGACATTCCAACCCCGCCTGGAGGCGTTCCTGTGCCACCTGCTGCGGGTGACCCTGCTCTGGCCGGGGGTTGGACTGGGTGATCTCCAGAGGGCCCTTCCGACCCCAGCTATTCTGGGATTCCGGGATTTGTGGCCCTTAGTCCAGGGTGATAGTCCACCTCAGTACCATCTCCATGCCGAAACCAGGCCCAGGGAGCCGGGACTGGTGGGGGGATCCAGACCCCATCAGGCACCGGGAAGCCATCGTCTGCCAGGAGGCCGTGGCTTGGGGACACACGTCGCCACGCAAGGGCTGTCCCCATCCTCCAACGCTCCTGCTGGGGCTTGTCCTGTCCCGAGCTGTGGGGTCTGCTCTCCAGAAAGGTCTCTGCCTCGGAGCAGAGGTGTCCCAGCCTGCTCCCCACCCGCCATGCAGCCGGGGCTGGGATGCCTGGCCCTCACCCATGGGAAACCCGATCCTTCGGAGGGATGGCCGGAGCAGAGGGATGTCATCGGGCTGAGATCACGGCCTGAAATACCGGGAGAGAGGGCCACCATGCCAGGCCAGCCCACCCGCCACAGCCAGGCCCTTCATGGGCATCGAAACCCCCAGCCCCAGCACGACGGCTGCCCGCGGGACCCCGGTGCCAGCCCGGCTCCAGCCACCGGCCTGCACAGGGACACCGGTGGCGGGGGCCGCCCTCCCCGGAGCAGCAGGGCAGGGGGCCAGCAGCACGAAGCGCTAAACCGGGCAAAGCCATGGATGCAGGCGGGATCCGGGGAGATCCCAGTGCCAGCAAATGAGTCGGGGGGGCTGGGACGGGTGGGCGCTTCCCGGGGAAGGGCTCCTTATCCCAGCGTTGCCATGGATGGGCTGGTTCGCAGGTCCCGCTCCACCCGTCCCCTGGCGGGGGGCGGGGGGGTCCAGGGAACACCCAGGAGGGGATTTTCCCCCAGCCCGGTCCCTGGAACCGCAGCAGGGCTCAGTTTTGCGAGGAACCAGAAAACCAAAATGACTTTCAACCCTCCCCGTTACGGAAAAGCCTCTGAAATGTGAGCCCCGAGAGCAAACAGGCGCGTGGCTGCCACGCTCGCGGCCAGAGCAGGGGCCCTTCCCCGATTATTCGGGGCCCTTCAAGTCCTTTGCGGGACGGGCAGCGCTGCAGCCCTGGGGCACCGGTGGAGGTGACAGCGACGGTGGGCACACCGGGACACCGCGGCGGCCCGGCAGCCACCCTGCCTTGGCGTGTGCTGGGGAAGGAGCCGTTGCCGGGACGCTTCTGGAAGCGGCCTCAAAACTCACCGCCCTGATGAGTGGAAGAAAATCGCTGTTTGGGAGAGGGCGGGAGCGAGTGGGGCGTTTCCAGGGGGGAAGCGGGTTGTGGTTGCGGGGTGACATGAGTCACGGGGCCGGAGAGGGACCGGACGGGTGACGCCGGGGGGACAGGATGCCGCCTGGTGTCACGCTGCCCCGGGGGCAGGGCGAAGCCATGCTGCGGGTGGCCGGAGCCAGCTCCCAGCAGGACTTGCCCTTCCCTGGACACGTGTGGCCGGTGACTCCTCTCCCCGTCACCGCGTCCCTCCAGTGTCCTGTGCGAGGGTCCCGGTGCCAGCCCTGGGGCTGCTGAAGCGTGGCTGTCACTGCATGGAGATGCCGGCCACGGCGGGGACAGCAATCCCGGCTTCCCCCTGGGGCTTCCCGAGGCATTTCTGTGCCTCAGTTTCCCATCCCCACAGCGGGTCGTTCCTCCCTTCGGGCCATGACGCCGGTGTGCGCTTTGGGGGGGGGGAGGGAAATGGAGGGAAAGGAGCCGTGGGTGGAGTACGACAAAAATAGAGCTTTATTTTGGGACAAGTGCAATCAGAGCTGGATCCTTCGGCCCCGGCGCAGGGACGGCGAGCGCGGTGGCAGCCACCACGGCCGCTGCGTACGGTGGTGCCGGTGCGTCCGTCGGGGCGTGCGCACACGTGTGTGCCGACGTCGGTGCCAGGCACACGCACGCCGGAACGTCCCTGTGCCAAGGTGAGCGTGTGTCGTGACACAGCCCAGCACCGTCCCGGAGCCATGGTGGGTCTGAGCCATCCCTGTCCCCTTTGTCGGGCTCTCGCCGTCTCTGCGAGGGAGCCCCCGGGGACGGGCGGGCAGCCCTGCCCGCGCCTGCCTGCTCCGGCCACGGCAGGGTAAGAAGGATGGGCCCGGCGCCATGGTGGCCGGGATGGCACGGCCATGACAGGGCTGGCAGCACCGGGGGATCGGCAGGACACGGAGGGCTTGGGGACAGGAGAGGGGACACTCACCTGCCCCGACCCCGGGCGTCTTGTCCAGCCATGAGACCCGTGCGTAAGCACAGCCCCGGCTTTACTCCAGCCAGCAGAGCTCAGTAGTGACGCACACGCACGTACACACACACACACGTGCACGCTACACATACGTACGCGTGTGCGCACACACGCACACACACGCTGCTCAGTGTTCCCCAGGCGGGACAGCCGTCGGACGCGCAGTCGTGTGTCCGTAGGCACCTCCCTGAGCCTGCGTGTGCGCACGGGACACACATGCCGAGCCGGTGCACGCAGCTGCACACACACACACGCACACACGGCGGTACCTGCAGCACACCCGTCAGCCTGCACACACACACACGCACACAGAGCTGCGCACGCTCAGACGCACGTTTGCACACGCAGCATCCGCGCGCACCGGGGCTGTGCGCCCCAACACGCGTGTGCGCTCCTGCACGTAAGGCGCTGCGCACGCACAGCGACACACTCGCACGCACAGAGCCCGTGCGCGCCAGCACACGCGTGCCCACTGGCACGCTCGTATATGCGGGGTCTACACCAATGCACGCGTGCCCCGCGCGTGAGACCTGCGTGCACACGCGGAGCCTTCGCACGCGCGTGCACACGCACACACGCAGAGACCCCCTCCCGCTGGCAGAGCCTGAGCACACCCAGACGTGCCCACGTGCCCGCAGAGCTGTGCACGGACACGCTGGCACACGCAGAGCCCGCACCCGTCAACACACGCGTGCAGAGAGCTGTGCCCGCCGGCACGCACGTACCCGCTGCCGTGCACGTCAGCAGACGCCTGCACGCAGAGCTCCGCACGCCGACACACGTGTGCACGGGGCTGCACACCCAACACACGTGTGCGCAGAGAGCCTGGGAGCACCAGCGCGCCCGCCTGTACGGCGACTGCGCACCAGCACACGTGTGCACGCACGGCTGTGCAAATAGCACACATACACACAGATCTGTACACGCCAGCACACGTGCACACGCACAGCCGTGTGACCAGCCAACACACGTGCGCGCTAGCACACGTGCGCACAGCACCTCGGCGTGCCGGGGCGCGCACAGAGCTTTGCACAGCAGCACACCCGTGTCCACACGGGGCTGTGCGCACCGGCACACACGTATGCGCAATACCATGCACACCGGCACACGTGTGCGCACGCACACACACAGCCGTGCACGCCGGCGCACGCGTGCACACAGGACCATGAACGCCAGCACACCCGTGTGCACAGCGCCGTGCATGCCACGCACGCGCGGGTACACGCACACCTGTGCGCACCAGCCCACGTACACACCCAGCCATGCACACCAGCACACGCGTGCACGCAGAGCCATGCACACCAGCCCATCCTTGTGCACAGTGCCGTGCACGCCAGGCACACAGGTGCACGTGCGGCTGCGTACACCGGCACATGTGTGCACAGAGCCACGTACACCAGCCCACGCACACACACAGCCGTGCACACCAGCACACGTGTGCGCGCAGGACCGTGAACCCCAGCACACTCGTGTGCGCCATGCCGTGCGCGCCATGCACACGGGTGCGCACACAGCCATGTACACCCAGCCTACGCACACACAGCCGTGCACGCCATGCACACGGGTGCACACACAGCCATGTACACACATCCCACACACACAGGTGCGCACACATCCACGTACACCAGCCCACGTGTACACACAGCCGTGCACACGGGTGCACACACAGCCGTGTACACCAGCCCACGCGCACACACAGCCATGCACGCCATGCACACAGGTGCGCACACAGCCATGTACACCGTCCCATGCGCACACACAGCTGTGCATGCCATGCACACGGGTGCGCACACAGCCATGTACACCAGCCCACGCGCACACACACAGCCGTGCACGCCATGCACACGGGTGCGCACGCACGCACCTGTGCACATCGACCCCCCGTGTGCACTCAGAGCCGTGCACACCCCAGCACACACGTCTGCACAATGCCACGCACACCAGCACACGTGTGCCTGCACCGAGCCGCGCTCGCCCCGGCTTCCCATCCGCCCCCCGGCCCCCCCCGTGGCCCCTACTCCCTCCTGGGGGGTCCCCGCCGCGGCCGCGCCGCCCAGCGCGCGGCGATGAGGTCCGGCTGGTGGTACATGAACATCCCGGCCAGCGTCAGCCCGATGCCCAGGTAGCTGAGCCCGCTCAGGTGGCTGCCGAAGAGCAGGCGGGAGAGCAGCAGGTTGCCCACCACGGTGATGTTGCCCAGGACGTGGACGGTGAGGGCGGAGGTGAGGGAGAGGACGCAGAAGGTGGCCAGGTTGTAGAGGACGGAGCCCAGGCAGCTGAGCAGGACGCAGGCCCAGAGGGTGCCGTCGTAGCGCAGGACGCCCTCCCAGGAGGGACCCAGCTCCAGCGCCACGGCCGCCCCGAAGAGCAGGCAGAAGCTGGGCAGGGAGGTCAGGCAGAGCAGGGAGAGGGCGTCCAGCCGGTCCTCCTGCAGCAGCAGACCTGGGGGGGGGGGGAAGGGGGACAGTGAGCGGGACCCCCGGACTATCCCAACGGGGACACCCTCCGCCGCCCCCACCGCCGTGAGCCCCCGTTCGCTGCCCAGGCGGGTAAGAAATCCCAAATGTCAGCGGGAAGGGGGGAATGGGGTAGGGGGGCAGCCCCTTCCGTGAGGCTGGGGGTGCCCCGATTCGGGGGTGCTCTAGTTTGGGGGTGTCCCGGTTCGAGGGTGCCCCGGTTCGGGGTCCAGGGTCCCGCCGGGTTGGACGGAGCAGTTTCCCCACCCTGTTTTGGAGCAAACGTGGCTTCCACCCCCCCACCACCACCTCCCTGCCTCCTCTTTTTTCGGCAGATTGTGCAGCCGGCAGCAACATTTCTGGGCGTGTGGCCTGTCCCCTATGTGTCCCCATGTCCCATCCCATCCCCAGGTCATCTGGGGACAGCAGGCACAGCCGCGCCAGCTGCCATGCACAGGCGTGCACAGGGGGACACCTGCCATGTCCCAGGGGGACGGAGCAGCCCCCAGCCTCCTCGGGGCCACTCTTCATGTCCCACAAGTGACGAGGGGCGGTGGCATCCCTCAGGTGGCCACAGCACCCCCGGTACAGCCGCCAGCGGTGCCCTGGGGACCTTGGGGACAGCATGGGACGTGTGCCCGACACTCGGCCCCACACCACAGCCCGACCCCCGTGGTGCCCGCTTGAGTCACCGGCCCCAGAGGAAACGCTCCCTTCCCGGCCAAAAAACACCCCGGCCGGTTCCTCTCCGCCACCGGCCAAGGACACCACAGCCCAGGCAGCACCGCGGCTGCCGGGGTCCCCAGGCATAGGGACGATGCCGCTTGGCACGGGGACTCGCAGGGGACCCAGCAGCCCATGGCCTGGGTGTCCCTGTGACAGGCTAAGGCACTGCCACCCCCTCACGGCCCCAGGACATGGGACACTGTCACTGGGAGCCAGCGGTGCCCGTGGGCCACCACAGGGCCACCAAGGTGTTTGCTCGTCACCGACAAACCAGGGTGACCTCGAGGCCAGGACCGTGGCACAGTCCCGAGGGGGGGCAGCCGGGTGGACAAGGTGGCACTGGGGTGGCACCAGGGGACAGGGTAGGCAAGGGGTGGCACTGGGGCTGGGGTGACATTAGGGTGGCACCAGGGACAGGGTGGGCAAGGGGTGGCACTGGGGTGGCACCAGGGACAGGGTGGGGAGGGGGTGGCACTGGGGTGGCACTGAGGTGACATCAGAGCCAGGGGTGGGGAGTGAGTGCCACCAGGGTTGGGGTGGCAATGGAGTGGCCTTAGAACTGGGGTGGCACTGGGGCTAACGGGGCGCTGGGGGGGCACCAGGGCCAAGGGTGACAGCGGGTGGCGCTGGGACGGGGATGGCGTGGGGTTGGCACTGGGGACCAGCGTGCCACCAGGGCTGGGGTGGCAATGCAGTGGCACTGGGCCTGGGGTGGGCAGCGGGTGGCACCGGTGTCGGGGTGAGCAGGGAGCGTCACCAGCCCCCGGGGTGGCACCGGGATGACAGCAGCACCCCTGCGGCCCGGGGGCCGTGCCAGGGGAGGGAGGGCGGGCGCGCAGGACGGGGACAGGCGGGTGGCACTTACTCTGCTGGATGGACTTGAGGGCGCGGAGGACGGTGGCGGCCAGGAGGAAGCCGCAGCCGGGCTGGTAGAAGCGGAGCCCGCCGGCGATGCTGCAGGCGGCCCCGGCGCAGACGGGCCCCATGGCGGCGTACTGCAGCGGGTGGTGCCGCCGGCCCCCCAGCAGCCCCGACAGCAGCAGGGTGACCAGCGGGGTGGTGGTGGCCACCGCCTGCGCCACGTCCAGCTGCACGTAGCTCAAGCCCAGGTTGCCCAAGGCCACGCTGGTGCAGAAGGTGAGGCTGAGCAGGTAGATCCTGGCGCGGGGCCGGGGGGCAGGGGGTGACGGTCCCCGCGCCCAGCCCAGCGGGTAGCCCACGGCCACCCCCGACAGCATGTGGAGGGACGACAGCAGCAGCGGGTAGCGGAAGCCGTGGGCGGCGAAGATCCATTTGTTGAGGCCGGCCATGGTGGTGCCGGTGCCCAGCCAGGCCAGGACGGTGAGGGTCAAGGGCAGCGATGGCCCCGGGGGTGGCCGACCTCCTTCTGCCTGCCCCGGGTCCGGTTTCCAGGGCCGGAGGGTCCCCTCACCGGCTGCCATCGTCATCGCTGCTTCATCGCCCCGCCGGGACCGCAGGCACATGGGCACCGGCTCCGCTCCCCCCCGCTGCCACCCTCCGCTCTGCCCCGTCCTCCCGGGAGCCGGCGGCGGTGATGATGGCGGTGGTGACGGTGGTGGCGGTGGGTCCCCGGCTCCTGCCGACGGTGGCGGTGGTGGCGTCACCCGCCCCGGGGGGGGTGGCAGGGCTCAGCCCCGGGGTGCTGGTGCCATGTGTGAGGGAGGCAGCGCCGGTGGCGGCCGGGAGCGAGCGGAAAGTTTGGCGATGGCGGGGAGCGGAGGGAGGGAGGCTCCTCCCCGCGGGGCCGCCGCCGCGTCACGGCCGCCGTGCGGGGACGGGGGACTGCGGGGTGCGGGTGGGCGGACACGGGGGGCACGGCCGGGGATGCCGCCCGGTGCTGCGGGGCCTGCCGGGAAGCGGAGGCCGTGCATGGCCGCCCGGGCGGCTCGGCTGGCGGTAGCCGGAGCACAGGCGGCCTCCATGGTGACGGCGGCGAAGGGACTGCGTCAGAGCCCCCGTCTGACTCACGCCGGGCGGGCGCCATCGCTCCCCACCGCCGGCCCGGGAGCATCACCCGCCATGGCACCCGCACCCACGCCCCAAACCGCAGCGGCACCCCCCGCCCCGGACACCGCCTGCCCCGGCTGCCTTCACTGCCGCTGCCCCTGGGTGGTTTTTGGGGCTTGGATTAAATCCGGGGCTGAGGGGGGGAGGGAATCCCACAGGTTTGGGACACAGCAAGTGTTTGCGGGGCACCGGGACCACCGCGGTCCCCGAGCCCTCGGTGTGGGGCTCAAAGAAGGGGGCCGGGGGTGTCCCCCCGAGGGTTTATGGAGGAGGATGGCCCCGGCTGGTGGCTTGCTGGGGACGAGCGGCGCTGGCTCAGGCTCCCCAAAACCTGCTGCCCCATCCCCGAGCAGGGCCGGGACCGGAGGAACTGCCAGTCCGGGCGCTCCCGTCCCACCGTGCCCGTAGGACACAGGGCATCGTGTGTGTCCCCTCTGCCTCCTCCCCGGGCAGATTTGGGGTGCTGGTACACGGGGCGCAGGGAAAGGAGGAGGCAGGGAGCCGGCAGGTCCTGTGCCACGGCAGGAGGTTCATTGCCATCGTCCCCCCCACCCTCTACCACTCGCTGAGGCGCAGGATGAGGGTCTCCCCGTCATGAGGTCTGTAGTCGGCGACACCTGCGGAAAGAAGGTGGGAGAGCGATCGTGGGGGCTGCCCGGGACCCCGCCGCCTCCCCCGGCACCCCCACCCGTCACTCACCCATCTGCAGGCTGGTGCCGGGGGCGGTGAGGAGCTGCCAGTAGCTCCGCTGCTGCTGCCGGGCCTCCATCCCCAGCACCCTGCTCAGGAAGGGGCCCTGGGATGTGTCCTGGGTGACAAACCTGGCGGGTGGGAGAGGGGGGTGAGGGTCCGGCCCCTCAGCCGGCGATGGGGCACGTCTGCTGCCAAGGGAGCCAGGCGGTGGGGACCGGGCTGAACCCGTGACACGTGTGCCGGGCACGTGGCCACCCTGGGTGTGACACGCAGGGACCCCACACCGGCACGCGGGACCACCTACGTGAAGTTGGGGGGTCCCTGCACGGTGGCCGCCCTGAGCACGTCCAGGAGGGAGGCGCCGGCGGGCGCGGACACCGTCCGGTCGTAGAGCCGGTGCTGGGGACACCGCGGCTCGGGGCACTCCACCACCAGCCGCACTGTCATGTTCCCCAGCATCTCAGTCGGTGGCTTGGCGCTGATGGGCATCAGTGTGTCTGTGAGAAGGAAGCCACCATGGCACTGACGGGGACCAAGCCACCACCGTGGTGCGTGCCAACACCATCCCGGAGCCCCCCCGGCTCCCCACGCCGCCCCGGCTCCTACCCAGCTCCTCCTGGCAGCGCATGGAGGCGATGTCCAGGTAAGAGCGGCCATACAGCACCGGCAGCACCTGGGCCATGGTGGCGGCAGTGGTGAAGGCGTCCAGGTTCTCTAGCAGCGCGGCCATGGCCCGGCCGTACGCCGGCTGCGTCCGGCACGTGTTGGTGGCGATGAAAACCTGGGAGCGGGAAGGAGGAAGGCGGCGGGGCAGTGGCAGAGGCGGGGGGCGGGTTGGGACCCTGGGCCGTGGCCACCACGCTGGTGGTGGTGGTGACCATCACCTGCCTGCCCAGCCCCTGCCCCGCGGCGGCTGCCTCTGCCCAGGCACCCATATCTGCACCCACACCTGCACCCATGCCCCACCATGCAGGCCCCTGGCCCGTGACCCCCACCTGCATGGCCCATGGGGTGCTGTAGACGTTGCCGAAGAAGCCATCCGGGTCCTGCGCCTCCACCATCCTCCTCCTCACCCTGCGCCTGGCTGCCTGCAGCTCCGCCGCCAGCCTGGACCCAACCAGCCGCTCCTGCACCAGGCAGGTGAAGGCCAGCGCCGCCACTGCCTCCGTGTCTGTGGGGACACGGTGTCACCCCAGCTGCCGCACGCCCGCCCTGGGGTGCCACCGCCCCGTCTGTCCCCACGGCCCCTTACCCACGGTGCTGCCACTGGTGTGCCTGAACCTGCCGTGGTGCTCCGCCGCCAGCAGCCGGTGGATCACCTCCTCCCGCACCCGCTTGCGGTGGACGCACAGCGCCAGCACGCCCAGGCTGTACTGGTAGTAACTGGTGAGGGGCTGGCCGTGCCGTCGGGAGCCTGGGGACAAGGTGTTGTTGTCACTGGGGCAAGCCAGTGGCCTCGCAGCTGGACGTGCCGGTGCACGGGTGGGTGCTCGCCGTGGTGGCCCCGTGGGGCTGCTCTCACCCGCCCAGTCCTCCTCCAGATAGTACTTCAGCCATGTCACCAGTAAGCGCTGGGGACCGGGCTCGGGCAGGGGACACGTGGCCCGCAGACCCAGCAGGTACAGCGCCAGTCGCCCCGTCTCCGGCCACTCCGCCTCGGCGTTCCTGCAAGCCACCGTGTCAGCTCTCACCAGCAGCCAGAGCCCCCCCACCACACCAGGGGGCTGTCACCCCGCAGGTGGAGGGGACCGTCCCCGTGGGACACACACACGTACGTGTTGTGCTCAGTGCTTGTAGTGTCCCACTGGGGGTGACCATGGAGCTGGCCGGCTGCCTGCAGGCTCCTGCGGAGACACGGTGTCAGTGGGTGGCCGGGGTGGCTTGGGCGACAGGGGACAAACCCGGAGGCACCTGAGGGGGACCTGGTGTCCCCCCTGGGGACCTACCGGCCGTAGCGGCGCTGGAAGGCGTCCCGCAGCCGCGCCAGGTACCGCTCCTCTTCACGCAGGTCGTGGTCGCCGGCCAGGCGAAGGGCCAGGTAGACGCTGGGGTCGGGGTCCCGCGCCGGGTTCCCCGCCAGCCCCAGCAGCCGGGCGCTGAGCTCCCGCACCGCCGCCGCCTCCCCCCCCGGGGCTTCTGCCCGCCACGGCCCCGGGGAGGGAGCGGAGGGTGAGGGGGGGCAGGAGAGGGCCGAGCCTACCCCAAGCACCGGTCCCCGCGACACCTGCAGCCCCCAGCACCGGTGGCGATGGAGACCCAGCACCCCAACCGTGCCGCGCACCCTGTGCCCTCCCTCGAGTCCCAAAACCTCAAGTCTCCGCCCTCCCCCAAAAAAATTGGGGAAGAAACAAAATAAGAGATGTGACACAAAGCAGGAGCATGGAGAGCCTGAAACCCAGGCACGGCCGCCCTCCCACCGCGCCTGTGGAGCTGGCGGGGTGCTGGGGTGACACCCCTGTCCCCAGGGGACCGGTGTCAGGGCCGGGGGGGACTGTGGGCACAGGACTGGGGCTGGCTCTGGGCTTTGGGCAGGGGGGTGCAGGAATAAGGCTCAACCCCAGCACGCTGGGGAGAGCTCAGCCCTGGAAAACTCATCACCGGAGGGGTTTCACGATGCCAGTGTCCCCCCCGCCGGGCCTGGAGTACGGGATGGTGCGTGTCCCCCCCAGCCCTGCTCCCCAGGGACCTCTCCACCGCCGCAGCCGGCTCGAGGACCCGCTGCAGGCACCGTCCTACACGGGGGAGACCCCCGGCGGGACCGTACTCACCGCAGAGCTGGGCAGGCAGGACCGCAGCCTGCAGCAGGACGAGGAGCAGCCACATGCCGGAGCAGGGCGGTGGGTGCCGCAGCACGGCACGGCACGGCACGGCACGGCAGGCAGCCCGGCAGAGGCAGGCAAACTCTACCGGGGACGGGAAGGCGTCGCAAGAGGCCGTTTCCGCGCACCGGGGCCAAGTCAGCAGAAACGGGAAAGGACTTTGGCTGGAGGGGAAGCAGAAGGGAGTGGGGCCACCCCACGCCGGGGCAGAGATAAAGTGCTCCCGGCCGCTCTTCCCTCCCGGCTCCCCGACCTGGCACAACCCCGAGGTCTCGCTGCCCTCCGCACCGTGGCCGGGGCAGCCAGACCCAAACTGCCGGCGATCAGGTCACAATCACCTGCCAAAGTCTGCCCAAAAAAAGAAAAAGGGGATGAAACCCCCCCCCAGAATCCTGCGCCCTCCACCCCCGCTGCCTTTGAAAGTGGTAACTCCACTGGTCACCTGGAACTGGGTGGTTTTTTTTGAAAAAAAAAATAATAAAAAAATAAGGGATTAATCAAGCCCAGGTAGGCAGAGGAGGGTGGGAACGGGGGTGCTGAGCCCCAGAAGGAAAATCCCGCAGCTGAGGGGAGGGGGGGTCCCAGGTCACCGTCTGCCAGGGGATACCGGGAAGGGGGTGACAGGCCGTGGGGGGTCCCTCCACCGCAGGTCAGGCTGGAGGGGACTCTGCACAGCCGGGTGTCGCTGAAGGTGTCCCTGCCCATGGCAAGGGGGGGCTACTGGGTGGCATTTAACGGTTCCTTCCCCCCCCAAGCATTCTACGATTCCATTTTTCATTTCTCCTTTGCTAAAAATTCCACTTCCAGCCCAGTAAAGCGTTTATAACAGGAGGCGAGGGGTCGCACTATTTCTTTCACAGTTTTGTGGCGTGTCGCTTTCTTTTTATCGTCTTACGGAGTTGTACAGGGTATATGAAACTTGGCAAAAAGCTAATGCTGTTTGTACAACAAAAACCCATAGTTTTTGCTCCGCGTTCGACCGTGAAACCCTGAAAAGCGTCCACATTTCCCAGCTGTTGTTTGAGTGTTTGCTTCCGGTTCTGTATGGAGATCTTCAGCCTTTTCTAATAGGGAATGACACCGGGTTTGTTTATTTCTGGTTTTACGACACGTACGACACAGTCACGTCTTCATCTTTGTTTACATCTCACAGGAGCTGCGCCCATCAGTAAGGCTCTCCCTGAGTTAAGACCCTCGTGTTGAGGGGAGCCGAACCGCTGCAACCCTTTCTTCTTTAACAGGAGAAAATGGAGCTGCGCCGAGTTCTAGGGAGGAGGCTCAAAGAGAGGGCAGGATGAACCTCCTCTCTCACACCCACCTGAGGAAACGGCTGGCGGAGCTCAGGGAGCGCCTGGACCAATCTCTCAGTCCTGTGGCTCAGGCGTAGGGAGCCCTGCGAGGGGCAGGGAGCGGGACCCCATGGCCCCCACGGGTCCCTTCCACCCCGGGACAGTCCCCGATTCTCCCGCCTCCTCCAACCCCTGCAGCCGGGGGAACCTGGGGAGGACCCGGCCTCCTCCACCCCTCTGGGCACGGCGGGGACCCTCAGCTCGGCCGGAGCGCGCCCGTGGGGGTCCCCCCCCAGCGACGCTGGGCGGGGAGGAGACAACAAACCCCGCAGGGTGGACACCCCCGGGGAAAGGGCTCGGAGCCTCGGGCGCTGCCTCCAGCTGGGAGACGACGGGAACCCCCCCCCGGGGCTGAGCAGCACCGGCCGAGGACCCACCGTCCCGCAAGGCCTCCGCAGCGTCCCCGCCCGGGCCTCACCGGGCCGACACCCCCTCCCGCCGTGCCCCGCGCAGCCCCGTAATATCCCAGCGTGCCCCGCGCCTAAGGACCTCTCCCTCTAGGCCGCCGCGGGCTGCCCGCGGCGCGCCTGACCGAGCCCGGCCCCGCCGCCTGCGCACGCTGTCCGCCCTGCGCACCCTGCCCGCCCTGAGCACCCTGACCATCCTACTCGCTCTTCCCCCATGACCGTTGCGGGGCGGCCCCGTCCCCGGCGGGCCCGCGGGCCCCGGGCGCAGGCAGGCCGGGGGCAGGCCGGGGTCCTGCGGCGGGCCGGGAGCACGCGGGCGGCGGCGGCGGGGCCATGGGCGGGTTGGAGAAGAAGAAGGTACCGCGGGGTCCCCCGTTCCCACCCCCCCCGGCACCGGAGCCACCCCCTCCCCTTCCCCCGGCACGCTCCCGGTAGTCGCGTTCACACTCCCCGGTGTGCCCCTGCCCGTCCCCCGGTGCCCTCCCGTGTGGTGCCACCCCCCTTCTCCGGTGCTACCCCCCCCTCCCTCTGGTGCCCGTTCCCCAGCCGGTACCGGTGCCCACCCGTGCCGTGCTCTCTCACCCCTCCACCTCCGGTACCGGTGCCCGCCTGTGTTTGCTCCCCCCGCCTCTGGTGACACCCCTCGGTGCCCGTGACCGTTCACGTCGTGACACCCGGTGCCCGGTCTCTCTCTCCGCTCCCCCCAACCCGCCTCCCCGCCCGGTTCCCGTTTCTGCTCCCTGTCCAGCCCTAGGAGCGCCGGTGGTTCCGGGGCTGTCTCTCCCGGTGGGGGGGGGCTCCCCGAGGCTCCCCTCCCGGTGCCGAGCCCCCCCCCCCGACGCCCCCGTCTCTCCGCAGTACGAGCGGGGATCCGCCACCAACTACATCACCCGCAACCGGGCGCGGAAGAAGCTGCAGCTGAGCCTGCCCGACTTCAGGTGCGCCGGAACCCCCCCCGGGACCCCCTGAACCGCCCCGGGACCCCCCCTGAGCCCGCCCTGGGATCCCCGTGGACCACATGAACCTCTCTGGGACACCCCCTGAGCCCCCTCTGAATCCACCCCCTGGAGCCCTCCCTGGGACCCCCCTGCACCCCCTGACATTCCTCTGGGGACTCTGACCCCCCAGGGATGCCCCTGGACCCCCTTAAACCCGTCCTGAGACCCCCCCCTGGATCCCCTGACTCTCTCCCCTGGCGACCCTGACCCCCCTCACCCCAGGATGGCCCTGGACCCCACTGAACCCTCCCCCCTGCCCCCCAGGACCCCCTCTTGGACCTCCCCCGGCCCCCGCGTCCCCTGAACCCCCCAGGGGAGCAGCAGGGGATCGAGCCTGGGGTGGGCGTGGGGACTCCTTTTCCCTAGGGACCGCAGCGGCGTGACCTGCCTGTTCCAGGCTGCCAAGTTATGGGGCTTCCCTCCGCCAAGGGGTGGCAGCACCGGAGGGAACGGGGCCCCAGGGCGTCCCGCTTTGGGGTACACGGGTGCTGCGGCCTCCCCCCCCACCCCCGTCTCACCCTCCTCGCTGTTACCAGGCGCCTCTGCATCCTGAAGGGGATTTACCCCCACGAGCCCAAGCACAAGAAGAAGGTGAACAAAGGCTCCACCGCACCCAGGACCTTCTACCTCCTCAAGGATATCAAATTCCTCCTTCACGAGCCCATTGTCAACAAGTTCCGGGAGTATAAAGTAATTACCCTGCACAAGACCCCCCCGGGTGGTGCCTGAGGGGCTGCTCCAGGCTTGTCCTCCCCCACAGAGCCCCTGGCCTCCCTTTCCCTCCGCAGGTGTTTGTCCGGAAGCTCCGGAAGGCGTACGGGAAGAGTGAATGGAGCACCGTAGACCGACTGAAGGACAACAAGCCCACCTACAAGCTCGACCACATCGTGAAGGAGAGGTGAGCCCCTGGAGCCGGCCTTTTCTGGGAGGAACTTTCCCAGGAGCTGCCTGGACCTGTGGATCCTTGGCCGTGTCCATCCCTCTTTACGAATTCATGCGTATATTCTTGGGGGGGGGGGGGGGCGTTGATGGAAATCGGTGTTTCTGGGCTGGAGGAGGAGGCCGTAGCATGCTGCACGCTGGCTGTAGCAAAGCAGGAGTGAGCAGGGAGTGCCTGGCCCTCCTAGATGGCTCCAGGATCTCGAGGGAGATGCTGAGAGCTCTCCTCCTCTCCTCGAACAGTGTTTTCCTTGGAGGGAGGGCTGGTGGGGGGTGGATCGTGCCAACGGAGTTGGGGAATTTGGTGGCAATGGCAGAGGAGAGGACCCAGGAGGGAGGGACCGTGCTCTGGCAGGTCTCTTCGTTGTGCCGGCGGTGCCTGGGACCTCGCTGTGCTGGTGCAGGGAGGGGAGAGAGCAACGGGACTGAGGGACAGACGCTGCCCCGACGAGCTCGGTGCTCGGGAGCGGAGACGGCGGCTCCACCGCTGGTCGAGCCGTGAGGCCGTGTGGTCTCCCTCCGACCACAGCGTTCGAGTCCTACAGCTTTTGGCTGGGCCTCGTCCATCCGTCCGAGGAGTGCCATGTGCTGCACTGCAGGCCACGGGCCACGCTTGTCCTCGGCGGATCCAGGCTGGGATTCCCCAGCACTCGGTCCTTGCGGGTGCCCTAAAACCCGTTTACACCCAGCCTGCAATCAGGGGTGCTGCCATCCCCTCGCATAGGGACCTTCCTGGCTCCCCGGAGAGGCCTGGGCAACTGCTTGGAGGTCCCTGTGTGCCCACAGGCTCCCGAGTGCCCAGGGGGGACACGCCGTCCGTGTGGGTCACCACCTTTGGGGGACATGCAGCCCACAGTGCCCTCACGCGAGTTCTCCACCAGCCCCAGCAGCTTTCATAGAATCATAGGGTTGGAAGGGCCCTCTGGAGATCATCTAGTCCAACCCCCCTGCCAGAGCAGGGTCACCTAGAGCAGGTTACACAGGAACATGTCCAGGCGGGTTTTGAATGTCTCCAGAGTTGGAGACTCCACCACCTCTCTGGGCAGCCTGTTCCAGTGCTCTGTCACCCTCAGGGTAAAGAAGTTCCTCCTCATGTTTAGGTGGAACTTCCTATGTTCAAGTTTGTGCCCATTGCCTCTTGTCCTGTCCCCGGGCACCACTGAAAAGAGCCTGGCCCCATCCTCCTGACACCCACCCTTTAAGTATTTATAAGCATTGATAAGGTCCCCCCTCAGCCGTCTTTTTTCCAGACTGAAGAGACCCAAATCCCTCAGCCTTTCCTCATAAGAGAGGTGTTCCAGTCCCCCAATCATCTTTGTAGCCCTCTGCTGCACCCTTTCCAGCAGTTCCCTGTCCCTCTTGAACCGGGGAGCCCAGAACTGGACACAGTACTCCAGGTGCGGCCTCACCAAGGCAGAGTAGAGGGGGAGGATGACCTCCCTCCACCTGCTGGCCACGCTCTTCTTGATGCATCCCAGGATGCCATTGGCCTTCTTGGCCACAAGGGCCCATTGCTGGCTCATGGTCATCCTGTTGTCCCCCAGGACTCCCAGGTCTCTTTCCACAGAGCTGCTCTCCAGCAGGTCAGCACCCAACCTGTACTGGTGCATGGGGTTGTTCCTTCCCAGGTGCAGCACCCTACACTTGCCCTTGTTGAACTTCATAAGGTTTCTCTCTGCCCAGATCTCCAACCTGTCCAGGTCTCTCTGTATGGCGGCACAGCCTTCCGGTGTGTCAGCCACCCCACCCAGCTTGGTGTCATCAGCAAACTTGCTGAGGGCGCACTCTATCCCCTCATCCAGGTCATTGATGAATATGTTGAAGAGGACTGGACCCAGTACTGACCCCTGGGGAACACCACTCGTCACTGGTCTCCAACTAGACTCTGTGCCCCTAATCACAACCCTCTGAGCTCTATCTTTCAACCAGTTTTCTATCCACCCCACTGTCCATTCATCTAACCCACACTTCCTAAGCTTCCCTATGAGGATGCTGTGGGAGACCGTGTCAAACGCCTTGCTTAAGTCAAGGTAGACCACATCTACCGCCCTCCCCTCATCTATCCATCTAGTCATGCCATCGTAGAAGGCTATCAGATTAGTCAGACATGATTTCCCCTTGGTGAATCCATGCTGAGTACTTCTGATAGCTTTCCTTTCCTCCACGTGCCTTGAGATGACACCCAGAACGAGCTGTTCCATCATCTTTCCAGGGATGGAGGTGAGGCTGACCGGCCTGTAGTTCCCCGGCTCCTCCTTCTTGCCTTTCTTGAAGACTGGAGTGACATTGGCTTTCCTCCAGTCCCCAGGCACCTCGCCTGTTCTCCAGGACTTTTCAAAGATGATGGAGAGCGGCCCAGCAATGACTTCCGCCAGCTCCCTCAGCACTCTCGGGTGCATCCCATCAGGGCCCATGGACTTGTGAATATCTAGATGATCTAATTGGTCCCTCACTCGCTCCTCCTCAACCCAAGGGAAGTCGTCTTCTTTCCCTGTTACTTTATTCAATGCCTGGGACTCCTGAGGGCTGGGCCGAGCAGAAAAGACCGAAGCAAAGAAGGCATTCAGTAACTCTGCCTTCTCCACATCCTCCGTCACCATGACTCCTGCCTCATTCAGCAGTGGGCCTACAACTTCTCTGGTCTTCCTTTTGCTTCCAATATACTTGTAGAAGCTCTTTTTGTTGTGCTTGATGTCCCTAGCCAGGTCTAATTCCAAGGCGGCCTTGGCTTTCCTTGTTTCATCCCTGCACGCTCTGGTGGCATTCTTGTAATCCTCCCAAGGGGGAGCTGGTGGGCGCTGGTGCTGGGTGTGATTCCCCCTTCTCCTCCCGCCCGGGCACAGGTACCCAACCTTCATAGACGCGCTGCGGGACCTGGACGATGCCCTCTCCATGTGCTTCCTCTTCTCTACCTTCCCGAGGACGGGCAAATGCCACGTCCAGACCATCCAGCTCTGCCGGCGCCTGGCCGTGGAGTTCCTCAACTACGTCATCGCCTCCCGCTCCCTGCGCAAGGTGGGTGCTGAGGGAGGGAGGGAGCTGAGACCTTCCCTGCCCCGGGGCGGGAGGTGGAGGTGGGGGACTTGTGTCCCAGGAAGGCACAGGGCAGCTTCAGGTGGGGAACGAGTCCTGCCGGGCCGTCTGTGACGCTCCCATGATGAAACTGATGACAGGGGAAGGGTTAATGAGGACAAGCACAAGGAAGCACCCCTGGCCTTCCTCCCCCTGAGTCCTTTTGCTGTTCCCTGCCAGGTTTTCCTCTCCATCAAGGGCATCTACTACCAGGCCGAGGTGCTGGGGCAGCCCGTCACCTGGATCACCCCTTATACCTTCGCCCACGATGTGAGTACCTGGCCTGGCTGGGAAGGCGTGCGGGGACACGACCCTCTTCTAACCCCCGGGATGGCCGTACCCTGTGTCCCCTGTGCCTGGCTGTACCAGTCTCCCCGGTTCCTTATTTCCTCTTGTCAATTATTAAAATGGGCCTTAATCAGCAATTAAAGATTAACCTGCAGGAATGGGGCTTCTGGCACTTAAGGAAGAGCCAAGTCAGACCCTGCATGCTCTGCCAGGGTGGTTCTGCCATGTCCCCCGCACGGTCTGGGCAGGTGACAGGGCGAGGGGACAGCTGTGGGTGCCACCATGCCTGGACAGCCCCACGGCTGTGCTGCACCACACCTTGCCAAAATCCTTGGCACAAAGGAGTTCGCCATCACAGCAGTGTCCTCATTTCACTCCCGGGCTTTCTAGCGCCTGGCATAGTTGGGTTGAGGCTTTCCAGCTTTCGTGGCCTTTGGTACGTCCCCACGTCCCCCCTGCAGCATCTCCTCGGCCAGCATTCCCAGCCAGAACATTCCATGTTCTTCCCAGCCAGCATTCCTTCTCACTCCCTTCAGTTCTGGCTGTTGTGGGGCTGGCTGGGTCCCTGCCAGGTTTTGGCTCCTCGCCCTGCTCTTGTCTGGCTTTGCCATGGCCTGTGCAGCTCACCTGGAGGAGCAGAGTCCCTGGACAAGGCCACCAAGGTCCCTTTCCATGATGGGATGGACTGCTCCATCTGTCCGAGCAGATGCCTTCACAGAGGGGTGGCAGCAAGGCCCCGTGTAGCAGCCTGGAGAGCTCTCCCTGCCCAGGGTCTGGCGGTGGCCATGGATCTCCAGCCCTTGCTGTGAAGGGGACAGGATCCTCCTCCCTGTGCGGGTGGCATGGGACCCTGTCCCTGCAGAGGGAACTCTGGTCTTTTTGTCCCTGTGTCCTCACCCTTCCCGTGTGCCTGCAGCACCCCACAGACGTGGATTACCGTGTGATGGCCACCTTCACAGAGTTTTACACCACTCTCCTGGGCTTCGTCAACTTTCGCCTCTACCAGTCCCTCAACCTGCACTACCCCCCCAAGGTGAGGCCACTGCCTGCCCGCGGGGACGTGCCGTGCTGGCCCCAGCCTGCTGGCACCACCCGGTGTGGGTGGTGGAAAGCGAGGACGTGTTGGAGTTGGGGGAGCAGGGGATGTTTGGGAGCTCTGGGTTTGGGAGCTGCCTCCCCACCTTTCTGTTTCTCTGCAGATCGATGGCCAGGCTGACGTTGAGCTGAAGCCTGCAGAGGGCAAGGACTACGCCATGGATTCCGAGAGCTACCTGGAGGTGAGGGACGCTGCCACCACCGTGGCCCGTGGGAGGACCCTGTGTGGCTGTGGTGGCCTGACCACAGACCCCCTCCTGGCGTGGGGCACTCGTGTGGGGGCTGAGGAGCAGGGCCTGATCCCTGCCTGCTGGAGGGGGCTGGTCCCAAACTCCTTGCCCCTTCCTGCTGGCCAAGGGAGGAGCTTGTGCTTGGCCTCAGGGGCCACTGGCCTCCCTCCTGCATGGCGGGGACCCTCCAAAGCCCCGTGCTGGGCACTGCAGGGTGGGACAGTACATGGAGGAGGCTGAATGTGTGTCTGGTCCTGGGAGAAAGTCTTTTGACCTCTTGCTCTGAGAAATGGCCTCCTCCTTCCTCTGTGAGGCTGCCCCTTTTCCCATCCCCCGGTGACGCCTTCTCTGTCTCCTCCCACTGCAGAGACTGTCGGCTCTGAGCGCCAGCCTGGCCCGTGTGGTGGCACCGACCCACGAGGACGAGGTGGAGATGGATGAGTTCC
Organism: Larus michahellis; assembly: GCF_964199755.1. Lineage (NCBI taxonomy): Eukaryota > Metazoa > Chordata > Aves > Charadriiformes > Laridae > Larus > Larus michahellis. The sequence continues at coordinate 1,946,848 of NC_133908.1, forward strand.
CCGTGGAGGGGGTAAGAGCCTGGTGGGGACGCTTAGCCCTGGCTTTGGGTGATGCTGTCTGCAGTATGCCTTATGGCCGGTCACAGGCTGGCAGGGCCTGGTGTGGTGCTGGGAGGGACTGGCAGGAGGATGAGGACCCTCCGAGAGCCCTCCCTGCAGAAAGGGTCTTGGCAGGGGCTGTTCATGGGGAGGAGGCTGAATGCTTTGCTCTGAGCAGGAGACCGCGGAGCAGATGGATGCGAGGAAGAAGGAGCAGGAGGCCCTGGAGAAGCACAAAAAGCTCTTTGAAGGGTTGCGCTTCTTCCTCAACAGGGAGGTGCCTCGAGAGCCACTGGCCTTCATCATCCGGTACGTGATGGGCAGGCTGCCCTCTCCCAGCCTCTCTCCTGGGACTGTCGAGGCCGATCTGCCTGATTTCCCGTGGGCGAGATGGCCCCGAGGGCCCCTCTTGCCTGCCTGACTCCTCGGTGGGCTTTGCTGGCAGGTGCTTTGGTGGCCAGGTCTCCTGGGACAAGTCCCTGTGCATCGGTGCCACCTATGACGTGAGTGACCCCTCCATCACCCACCAGATTGTTGACCGGCCCCGGGTGGGGAAGCAGATTGTTGGCAGGTGGGTGAGGCAGGTGGCCTGTCCCCAGAATGGCCACCTGGGCTAGTGGGTGTCCCTGGCAAGCAGTGGGGCAGCCTGTCACATCCTGCTCTGCTGCTGCCTTGAACCCCCATGGGCTCCAGAGCCTGGGGTGGGAGGAAAGAGCCTGAGCCCGGGTCCCTCTGCCCCACAGGTATTACCTGCAACCTCAGTGGGTCTTCGACTCCGTGAATGCCAAGCTGTGCCTCCCTGTGGCTGACTATTTCCCTGGCGTGCTGCTGCCCCCGCATCTCTCGCCCTTCGTGACGGAGCAGGAAGGAGACTACATCCCTCCGGAGAAGCTGAAGCTGCTGGCCATGCAGAGGGGCGAGAACCCAGGTGATGCGAGGCTCCGAGGTCGGAGTGGTTGAGGAGCCGGGCCGCGCTGCTGCCTCGGCAGGGCCGTACCCACTCCAGGGCCAGCGACTGCTCTCCTGTTGGTAACGGTGGTCTCTCTGCAGATGAAGAGAGTGAGGAGGAGGAGGAAGAGGAGGAGGAAGAGGAGGATGACAATGACAAAGAGGAGGAGGAGGAGGAAGATGAGTCTGAGAAGGAAGAGGAGATGAAGTTAAAGAAGATGGAAGAGCAGAAGACTCAGAGCAACAAGGTACGGTTCCCGGCAGCGGAGTGGGAGCCCCAGGAGGAGGCAGCTCCGGTGAGCTCTGTCCCTGCTGGGGCTCTGCTCGCTGTGGGGCGGCCCGGCTCAGTCCCTGCTGTGGCCACCACGCTTCTGGGTCCTGGACCCATATTCACGAGCTACAGCTCCCAGTCACACTCAGGACCTGTCTTCTGGTCCAGAGGGTGCTGCGGCTCTTCCGTGGCCCCCAGTGAATGGTGTGGAGACATCTATCCCTGGGGAAGGGTAGTGGGCATCCGGGGTCCTGAGCTCTCTGGCTCCCGGCAGGCGCTTCCCGTGAAGGTGACAGCTGGCAAGCTGCGGCTGGAGGACAAGCAGCGCCTGGAGCAGGAGCAGCAAAGCGAGGAGAAGCGTCTGGCCATCATGATGATGAAGAAAAGGGAGAAATATCTCTACAAGAAGATCATGTTTGGCAAGAAGCGCAAAGTCCGAGAGGTACGAGCTTACTGTGGGCTACAGACCCTTGCCTGGATCCTGGTGCTAGCTGTTCCCAAATTGGCTTGCAGCTATGGATGGCTAAAGCCAGGTCTGTCCCCAGCTCAGGGGAGAGGGAGCAGCCTCTGCTTCCGATGCTGTGCCAGCTCTGGGCTGCTCCTTCTGCTCCTCTCTGTACCTAGTGCGGGCACCGAGCGAAGGTGGGCAAGGGTGAAGCTTTACGAGCTTCTTCCCCGGCATCACCTGGCTGCAGTCTCCACCCTGGCAGGGCAGAGCTCCTCCTGCTCCCTGGGGGCCGTGGCTTGTGCTCAGCAAACGAAGTTGCCCCCCCTCTCTGTGGCCCGGGTGCAGGCAGCAGCAGATGGGTCCATTCCCCCGCCTGCAGCTGGAGGGTTTGGTGGGACCCTGGTGGCTGCAGACAGGCTGACTCCGTATCTCGGGGGTTTCTCCGCAGGCAAACAAACTCGCTGCGAAGAGGAAAGCCCACGACACTGCCGTGAAGGAGGAGAAAAAGAAAAACAAGAAGGCGCGACGAGCGTGACGGGGCCTGGGGACTCCCCGCGGGGGGCCGGCGGTGCCCTGTGGGTACCATCACATTTGGGTGAAAAACCCTCAGCTTTGCTCTTGGGACAGAAATGCTGAATTAAAACCTTTCTCGTCTGTAGATATATTTCCCGCTGTGCCTTTCCCGGGGATCCCTTGGCTCTCCTGCCCCAGTGCTGCTGCCCGTCCTGGTCTGGGCCACAGGATCGGTGTCAGGAGGACTGTCCTCTTCATGCTGGTGCCACCCCTGCTTCCTGAGCTGCAGGGGTAGCAAGCGAGGAAGAGGAGGCCAGGGAGAGCTCTGGGTTCTTGTGGGTCCCTCCGCGATTGTTCCTTTTGAATTTGCACAGCCCTGGGCGGAGGAACCAAACCCTTGTGGTGGAGCAGAAGCTCTTCTAGGGGCTGCCTGCCTCGGTGGGACATTGCAGCATGTTTTGGAGGCTTGGCACAAAATGGGGCTTTGCTCCCACCTTGGTGGAGAGGAGCCCATGGTAGAGGAGAGCCCATCCTCTGCCCAGCCTGGAGCTGCCTTCCAGCATCTGCATGGCAGGCCCTACTTCTCTTGTTTGTTTGTTGTTTTTTTTTAATTAAAAAGGTGATGCTTCTCGTGTGGCGTGTGTTGTCTGTCCCTTCTGGCTGTGGTGGGACTCAGTGCTCGGGCACAGTGGAGGAGGTGTGGATTGGTTCATCCAAGACACGTGTGGGGCTGGAGCTGGCTCCTCATCCTGCACGGGGTGTAGGTGCATCTGCTGGGAGGTGGAACAGAAGGGACAGAACCTGGGCCCTGCTGCAGGTGCCACGACCCGTGAGCGCTGTGGCTGTCACCTTGCTCCTCGTCGCCCTTTGCCTGTCCTCGTTCCCAGTGGCAGGTTTGGGTGGGGTGTGCTCCATCCCGCCTGGGTGCTGAGAGCCAACTCTTGAGTCCATTTTGTTCAACCTGGAAAGGAGCAGCCCCAGGCACCGGGACGTGCTGGGGGCTACTGGCCTGGAAAGCAGCTCTGTAGGAAAGGACCTGGAGGTCCTGTTGGCCACCAACATGACCATGAGCCACCAATGTGCCCTTGGGGCAAGGAGGGCTAATGGTGCTGCATGAAGAGTGTTGGAGGAGGTGGTCCTGCCCCCAGGCGCTGGTGAGGCCGCTCAGTAGAGTGCTGTGTCCAGCAATGGGCTCCCCAGTGCAAGAGGGACGTGGATATATTGGTGCAAGTCCAGGGAAGGGCCACCAAGATGATGCAGGGACTGGAGCATGTCACCTAGGAGGAAAGGCGGTGAGAGGTGGGACTGAAGAAGACAAGGTTCAGGGGGGATCTTATCAAGGGGTATAAATACCTGAAGGGAGGGTGGAGCCATGTTCTTCTCAGTGGTGCCCAGCACCAGGGCACAAAGCAATGGCCACAAACTGAGACCCAGGAGGTTCTGAACATCGAGAAACACTTCTTCACCATCAAGGTGACCAAGCGCTGGCGCAAGGTTGCCCAGAGAGGCAGTGGGGTCTCCGTCCATGCAGATATCATGACCAGGGAGGCTGAACCAGGGGACTTTCAGAGATACCTCGGGCCCCACTGGGACGCTGTTGGGTTGCCTGCAAAGGCGTGAGGCAAAGATTTTTGGTCCTTGCTGTCCGTCTCCCACCATCCTCCAGCAAGAGACTGGGGGGGCAATTTTTTGGGGGCTGAAGGAGCGGTTATTGTGGGACTCTTGGCTGAGATAAAGCAATGCATGGAGAAACTAGGGCTGCCCTGGCCGATGCCGGTGCCACCGACCCCTCAGATGCGCTCTGTGCGTCTGGACGATCAGTGGCCCTGGCATCGGCAGCATTATCCCCCCCACCTTTTCCCTAAATCCCATATTTTTCCCCTAAAACAGCCACCCCCACACACGTTTCCTCCCCAGGGCCTACGTGCGGCCTTCAGGCCGGTTTATGGCCATCCTCCTAGGAAGAGAAGGAGGGTAATGCTTGGTTTTGTACAGTATTTACGGGGCTTTTTTTTCCTTTTTCTGGTTCATTTTGGGGGTTGGGAAGGGGTGTTGCAGGGTGAGATGGCTCGCTGGGGGGGTTTTGCGGGGTTTTGGTGAACGTGGCCTCGTTGGGGGCGTGAAGGTTGTATCATCTCACGAGGCTGATGGGGACGCCATTGTCCCTGACCGTGGTGAAGGCTGTGATATCTCGTGGCGTTTGTCTGGGGACACCTTGTTCCCAGCTGTGGTGAAGGCTGTGGTATCTCATGGGGCTTTTCTGGGGACACCTTGTTCCCAGCTCTGGTGAAGGCTGTGTCACCTCACGGGGCCTTTTATGGGGACATCTTGTCACCATGGTGAAGGCCGTGTTGTTTCAGGGGGCTTTTCTGGGAACACACTTCTCCTCAGCTGTAGGGAAGGCTGCGTCATCTTGTGGGATTTCTAGGGGGATGACTTGTCTGTGGCCGTGGTGACGGTTGAGCCATCTTATGGGGCCTTTTATGGGGACACCTTGTCCCTGGCTGTGGTGAAGACTGTGGTATCTCATGAGGCTTTTGTGGGGACACCTTTTCTCCAGCTGTGGTGAAGACTATGGTATCTCATGAGGCTTTTGTGGGGACACCTTTTCTCCAGCTGTGGTGAGGGCTGTGGTATCTCATGGGGCTTTTATGGGGACACCTTGTCCCTGGCTGTGTTGAAGGCTGCGGTATCTCATGGGGCCTTTTATGGGGACACCTTCTCCGTGGCTGTGGTGAAGGCTGCGTCATCCTGTGGGATTTTTGGAGGACACCCTCTTTCCCAGCCCAGCCAAGGTGAAGGCTGTGCACCCTGTGGGGACACAGCTGTGGCCCGTGAACTCGTGTGAGCGCCGCCAGCCCGAGGGGGTCGGCAGCCCCCAGCAGTGAGCGGGCAACGGCACGGACAAGGAACTGGTTAACGGCCTGTCGTGCTTTCTCTATTTCCTTTTTTTTTCTTTCCCCTTTTCTTTTTTCTTTTTATTTTCTGTTTTATATTTTACTCTTTTTTACTCTTTTTTCCTCTTTTTCTCCTTTTCTCTTTTCTCTTTTTATTTTTTTTCTTTTTCTCCCTCTTTTTTTTTTCCTTTCCCCCCCCCCCTTCTTTTTCCCCGTTTTTTTTTTCCCTCTTCTTTTTCCCCTACTTTTATCTCCCTTTTTTTTTTTTCTTTTCCTTTGGGCAGTTGGGAGGATTTTTGCCTTTTTTTTTTTTTTTGCCCTTTTTTTTTCCCCTTCCTTGAATTCAGCTCTTGGAAAAGAAAGGCACTGGACGACTGGGGAGCTCCTGGGGCTGCACCCAGAGCCGGGCTTCCACCACGGGGTAGGAGACCCCAGATGCGTCTTCCCGCTCCCCCGGGGCTGCTGGACACACGCTCCCGGGCACCGGTGGCACCGCAGCCCAGTGAGGCTGCAGGATGGCGATGTCCCTGTGCCAGGTGGCAGATAAGGAGCAGGCGGTGCGACCGGCAGTCAGAGCCGGCCGCAGGCAGCAGCCCCACTGCCCAGCAGGGCGACCACAAACCAGTTGCGCCACCCTGATGGCCACCGGTTCCCCCTCTTTCGCCAGCGCTAATGACAGCTTTTCCACACGATAAAGGCGCCTGACACCGCGTTTGGCAGATGAGTGTCCGACGGGGCCAAGTCCGGGATGGGGTGTGCCACTGCGGTGCTGCTGCTGCCTGCCCCTCCGACCAGCCGCTCGTGCTCCTCACCAAACTCCTCTTGATCCCCAGATTTGGCGTGTGCTTCCTCGGCGGTCACGGTTTTCAGCGTGAGTCCTTCGTTTTTACATCCAAATACCGGAGGATTCGCTCTGCCCACTCCCAAGTGGGCGGACGGTGAACATCGGGTGGGGGAAGTCGTGGTGGAGCCTTCCTGGGGGTGGTTTGCACCCCGTGGGATGCAGGAGACGGGGCGTCACGGCTCCCCAGCTCATTCAGGTCGCATCCCGAGGCTGCCGGCATCCCTTCCTTGAGCTGCTGCAACCCAGCCGCCACAGTCCTCTTCCCGCTGGAGACCCTTTGCAACGCCAGGCCAAAAAACAAGGGGAAAAACTGGCATTCGGAGAGGCAGCCTGTGGAGAGGGGGTGGGACGGCTCCTCGCCCCCGTGCCGCTGTTTCTAGGGTGAAGCCAGGTAAGGGGATGGAAAGGCGAGCGCCAGGAGCAGGCGGCAGCGCCAGGGGTGTTATACAACTCGGTGTCGTGGTTATTTCACGTAGCAGCCATTACCCGTGACAAACAAGCCGGGGTGGGGGGGCAGGGGAAAGAGACGGGCGAAAAATCCCAGGGGTGACCCCAGCCGGGGCTCGGGTGATAACGTTGCCTCTGAGTAGGGATGAGTCTCCTGTCCCCATCCGGCAGCAGCCTCTGCTGGGCACATCCCGGCGTTGATTTTCGGGGAGGGCACGCTTGTGCTCGCTTGCGCGCTTGCTTGCTCCTCTCCGCTTCCCAGAGGTGCCCGTTCCTCTCCGCTGCTCCCGTGCGTGGCTCGCACGCGCTCGGGATTTAGTTTCGAGGAGCTGGATGAGATCCCTCGTCCGGGACTGGGAACGTGCCCGTGCCAGGCGAGCGGGGACATGCCAGCAGGGCCAGCACCTGCAGGGAGGTGGCAGCTCCTCGTCCCTCTCCTTGCGATTACAGAGGATATTCTGGATTTTCTTGTCCCCCAGTGCCGGCGGGGGCTGCCCGGGGGTTGGCAGGTTAACCCCAGCATGAGAACCGGTCCTGCCGAGGCAGAGCAGGATGTGGCAGCCACCCGCGATGGGGCAATAGCTGCCAGCCCGCCCGGGGCTCGCCAGGGTGACCCCAAGCCCCATGGGGATGAGCCCCGAACCCCAAACCTCTCCAGCGTGGACGGAGACTCCAGTGGGTACCAGGCATGGCCGGGGTGCCCTGCGGTTACGCCACCAGCCGAGCCCCGGGGCGCTGGATGCCGGCGTGGCTGCCGCTCGCTTGGCTGCCCGAGCAAGCGCGCCAGGCTGTCACCGCCTTTAGCAGCAGCGAGCCGGCTTTGAGGGTGGTGGGAAGTGCCAGCACCGGATCCGGGCACACAATGGCCCCTTTTCTGCCCTGCTGCGGGGTGATGCGCGAGCAAGGTGACGGATGGTGACGAGCTCTCCCCGGTGCGGCCACAGCATTCGCTCGCCCCCCTGGGAACAGCCCCGTGCTGGCAGGATGGGACCCCAAGGGCGGCAGCATCCCGCAGGTAGGGTGCCCGGGGGCACCCAAAGTCCCGGCGAAGCCAGTGTGACCGTGAAAAGGGTGAAAGGCCAGTAGTATTGTGGCGGCTTTATGGTTATCAGGTGGAGGGTGGGGGAGCACAAATATTGCTGCCATTAAGGCCATAAAAACTGTTTAGATCCAACGGGCAGGGCAGGAGAGCTGGGGGAGGCTGCGGGAAGGATGGAGAGGAGCCGGCAGAGCGACGCCAGGTCACCCCGAGGAGCACACTGCCAGGTTGGGGGTGCAGGGCTGCAGCGCTCCCCAACCCAAGGTGAGCTCCGGCTACGGGAGGTGACACCAGCCGTCACCATGGGAGGAGGACAAGGATGGCTGGTGAGAGCTGGCCCCGCGGGGAGGAGAGGAGCTGGGTGCCACCGCCGAGGGAGAGCCATTGTCACCCACTCAGCCGGCGGCACCCCACCATGCCGGGCTGGGGGCTGGCAGTGGCATGGCGGTGCAGGGGCCGGGTACGGGGCCCACGGTGACAATGTCCCCGTTGAGGCTGGCGCCGCAGATGGAGACAAACGGCCCCCTTGTTTTCGGTGCTGGCAGGCAGCGAGCAGGCAGCGAGCAGGCAGAGGGCTGAATGCCTCCTCTGTGCCGCCGGGAGTGGGTGGGGAGATGGGAGGCTCCGGGTGGCAGCGGGCACCCAGGACCTGGCCCGGCTGTCCCGGGGGAGCCGGGCAGAGCCCGGCCGCAGCCCCGCACCCCGCTCGGCAGCACCTCTCAATTCTCTCTCTCTTTTTTCCCCTCTCCCCAGGCCAGCAGTACGGGGCTGGGACCCCGGTGATGCCATAAGGACCGCAGCTGGTAGGGCGGATTTGGAAAAGACGGCATTTGCGGGGAGCTGCGCAGGACGAGCTTATTCCATGTCGGAGCAGCATCGGCACCCCCGCCCCTTACCACCCGCTCCCCCTGCGCCCCGGCCAGCCCAGGAGAGGAGAGGGACGGCTCGCCGAGAGCAGCTTAAGCAAAGGAAAAGGTGATGCTTGGGGTCAGCGGGATGCTTAGGGGGGCAGCTCTATGGGGCAGGGTGGCACGTGGGGATGGGTGCTTGCACCCATGGGGGCTATGCGAGGGGGACAGGGGGGTAGGAAGCACCGTGCCGATGTGAAATTGGGCACATGGGGTAAAAAGAGCGTGGCTGTGGGCTTGTAGGGGTAAGAGCAGCACGCAGCAGGTAGATGCACCTCGTGTACAGTGGCTGTAGGGGTTTGGCCGTGAAGGGAATGGCTCCTATAGGGAAAAACCCAAAAGAAGGCTCGGGGATGTCCCCAGGGACCAGGGGAGCTGCTGGGACATGGGGATGGGGCTGCGGAGACCATCCCGGGGGGTGGCCCATGGGGAAATGGCAGGTGTAGCCGCGTCCTCCGGCTGGGAATTTCAAGCGGCCGCTGAGAGCTGGCGCCGCGGCTGCCCCGCACTGATGGGAGCCCCAGGAAAAAACACCTCGATCGCCTCATTTCTCCTGGTGAGCTATTAATAATTAAGCCACTCATTTAAGGCAAAGTCAATAGAGTGACTGGGTTGGGAGCTGTTTGCCAGATCCACCCCAGGGGAGCCAGCCTGGGTGGAACGAGACATCCCCTTGGCATCCGTGGGGCCAGGGTGCTGTGCCGCCCCCGGGGGATGGCAGGGACCCCCGCCAGGCCGACAGCCGAGAGGGGGGTTACCGGCGCCGACTCGCTGGCTTTGGCGGCGTGGGTGCCAGTGCCGGCAGTGCCGTGGGGCGGTGGCAAGGACAGCCTGCGGACGGGGGGGACGCAGCACCCGCGCAGGCGGGTGACCCCTCCAGCACTGCCCGAGCGGCTTTTCCAGGTGATGCCGACGCCGGCGCCGCGGATGGTGATGGTGGTGCCATCACGGCCGCGGTGTAAGGCCAAACCCTGGCTGTTCCCGGGCTTGCAAAACCCGCTGGGCTTCACGCCCGTGCTGGGATTTAGGGTCAGAGGCACCCGCTCCCCCCGCGGTTATGCCGGACACCCCCGTATCCCTGCTGTTCCTGCCGCACTTGCCAGCAGCTCGGAAAACTGTCCTGGAACAGGCTGGATGCGGCCAGCCCTGCCTGACCGGGTGGTCCCCGCTGCAGGATAGCGGGGGGAGCACTTGGGGCCAGCTTGGGCGCGTTTGTGGGGTGCACCCACCCCATCAGCATCCCCCGGCTGCCGCGCTGGGTGCCAGGACGAGCTGTGCCCAGCGCCCGGCCGCAGCCTTGGGCTCCGGTTGCATTTTCCATTCATTATTCATCGAGCTGGAAATCTCAGCGGCAGGAGGCGAGCCGGAGGAGGGGGGGCACTGGAGAGAAGCGGGAGGCAGGCGGGAGCAGCGGGCTGAGCTCTCCGTGCCCGGGCAGCCTTCGCAGCGGCCGGGTAACCTTTCTGCTTGGGGTTTGGTGTAGAAATCCCAGGGGGTCTTCGCTACGTGGGGTCTAAAATACGGCTGGGTGTAAACCACGGCTCTCCCAGCCGGGATTTGCGCTCTCTGAATTATTTTCTGGAGCTATGAGGCTTTAAGGGGGTGATGGCGCGGGGAGCTGGGGGGTCATTTATCAGGGTGGCTATTCAGCGGGCAGCCAGAAGCGCAGCCAGCCTTGGCCGAAGGATGCCTGGCTGCCAGAGCGGTGCCGGAGCAGCCGGAGCGAGCGGGAGACGATGCTCCTCCGGCAGCCACTAAACCGGGATTCAAGGCTGGGGGGTGCACCCAGGGCTTCGCCCTCTGGCTCGGGAGGCGCTCCTGGCCACAGGGCTCTGTTCTCAGCCCCCCGAGAGTGGGTGGCGCGGTCACGGGTGGCACGTCCCCGTGACCTGCCGTAGAGGACAGCCCTGCTGCAATGCGGTGGCCGGCGTGCCGGAGCTGCCGGTGGCCCCAGCGAGCGGCGGCGGCTGGGCAGGTGCTGTTGGGGGGCCGGGGGCTGCGGGGGGAGAGCGGCACCGGGGAGGGGGGGGCTGCTGCAGGGTCTGCGTGGCTGTGTGCATGCGTGTGTGCACGCGTGTGGATGCATGAGCGTGAGGCGTGCGCGTGTGTCTGTGTCCTCGTGCACGCGTGTGCATGCATGAAGACGCACAGGTGCGTGCACGTGTGTGTCTGTGCGCAGGGGTGGGCGGGTGTTTGTGTCTGTGTCCTTGGGGCGGGGGGGACGCGTGAGTGCATACGTGCGTGTGTCTGTGTGTCGTCATGCACGCGTGTGGATGCGTGACACGCACAGAAGCGTGCGCCCGTGAACACGCAGAGATGCGTCCCCGCGGCCCCGCATGTGTGCGTGCGTGCCGGGGTGTGCCTGATGTGCATATACCGATGTGGCCGTGCACGTGTGTGTACGCATGTGCGTGGATGTTTGTGTGCGTGTGCGTGCGTGTGCCCTCTGGCTGCGTGCACGCACGTGCGTGTGCATGCATGTGTGCAGTTGTGCACGCACATATATATGTGGGTATGTGCATTTGTACGTGTGTGTGTATGTGGGGGGGTGTCATCCTGCGCCAGACCCCCTTCCCCGGCAGGTCTGCATCCCCTCTGCCCCCACCCTGACCCACCCAAGGGTGGCCGGAGGGGAGCCGAGCCCCCCATGCTGCTGGAGGGGCCAGGAGACACGGGCAAAGCTGCACTGGGCATGCGTCACCATACCCGATACATCCCGAGCTTCCCCAGCTCCTCATCCAGGAGCATGGAGATTTTTCTTGGGAAACGGGATTCCAGCGCCCTTGGGAAGTGCTTGCCTGAGCCGGTGATTTTTTCAGTGCTGCCTGGCAGAGGTTGCCCGCTCTGCGGCCAGGCTGTCCCGTGGCACAACTCCTTTCTCCCCACCATTTCCAGCCCCACGGCCTCCTCGACTGCTCTTGCGCTGGGGCAGGGAGTCACTTCGGGTTTTCTTGAGGCGGGCAAAGGGTGCGCGGGGCGGGCAGGGACACTGCTCTTTGGCCACGCATCCGTTGTGCCCATGGTTGGGGACACACCTGGCACCAGCTCGCCTCTCTCCTGGCTGTGCCAGTGCCAAAAAGCCCAGTGAGATGTTTTTCTGGGACTTTCCATGCCCATGGAAAGATGGGGGATGTCCCCATGGCTTACTTATTTCTCATGTGAGTCACACCGTATTCCCTGGTCCCCGCTTCCCTGTCCCCTGTCACTAACGGCTCTCCTCTCTGCCGGCCACAGGTGACCAGGATGCTGCACAATGGGAAGCACTGGAGGTCTATGTGCAAGGGGCTCGTCCTGGGGACCCTCCTGACCAGCTTCATGCTGCTGCTCTACTCCTACGCCGTCCCCCCGCTGCAAGTCAGCGTGACAGAGTGAGTGTGGGGTCCCCACGTGTGTCCCCTGGCAGCTCGAGCACCCCATTTCACACCGGGCACCCCCAGCCGGAGGTGGTCCTGGGGCTTTCCAGGCTCTGGTGGTTTCACACCGAGATGTCCCATTCCTACAGCCTCCTGCTGGAGACTGTGCCCATCCCATGGGTGAGAGGGAAGGGGGAACCCCAACTCCCCAGGGGGCTGGGGATGTTCACCCTGTGGGGGGCTGCTGCACAATGGCAGCCAGCGCTCAGCTCCTGGGTGATGGAGGGGAAGAGGAGGAGCAGGAGCCCACTGCAGCTCCGTGTCTCCTGGGAGAAGGAAAAGCACCGCGGGACAGGTTCCCCGGCAGCCGCGGGCAGAGCCGAGGCAGTTATTTGGGCGCTCTTTATCAAGGGTTTGTCCTTCCCGAGTAACCAGGGCGCTGCCACGTGTAAACGCTCACCCACAGAGGTGGGCACGGGTAGGTTCAAAGCTCTGTGCCACCCATCAGGGCAAAAGCGGGTGCTCAGTAAGGCCGTCCCTCCTGGCATTAAATTTATCTCTCGGCTTATGAAAGAGATCCACCTGCGGGTGTTTCATAAGCCACGTGCCAACCCATGCTCCCCCGAGCTGCCGGATGGGAACATTATCAAGGATCATCTTTGCAACTTCATTAATGGTGTCCAAAGTCACTTGACACTGTGGCCTCTGTTCCCTGCTCCAGGCAGCTCAGATAACACCCAGGTTATTCTCGGTGCTCACCGAGGGCCCGCGAGCTCATCTGTGGGGCCGTGCTCTAGAATTACGTCCCTCTTTGCTTGGGTGCCGGATCTTTCACGAGCCCTACAAGGGGTTGAGAGCTTCCAGACCTTGCGAGAATGTTGTCAGCTCCTGTATGTGGAGTTATGGCCATGGAGAGCTCATCTCAACGCATGTCCCAACGTCACCTGCACCAGGGCCACCGCAGCCGTGCCTGTGGGGAGGGATGGGGACTCCCCGCCCAGGCTGTGCCGGTGCTGATGGGGGCTGGCCACTGTGAAGACCCCTGTAGCAGTGCATCCTTGGTGGCAGGGGTTGTCCAAGGGGCAAATGAGCTTGATTTGGTGGCTCAGAGGTGCACCTGACGTCGGGGGACTTATGGGGGTGGTGGGCTCTGCCCTGCCAGATGTGTGCCCTGGTTCTGCCGGGAACATTGGCAGAGGGCGAAAGGGGCTCTGCTCGAAGCTGGGCTTCTCTCTGCCAGGGAGCCTGCGGGGTGCGAGCCCCCATCCCCAGGTCCAGAACCCATCCCCAGGTCCAGCGCCCGTCCCCAGGGTGAGCACCCATCCCCAGGGTGAGCACCCATCCCTAGGGTGAGCACCCATCCTTAGGGTGAGCACCCATCCCCAGGTCCAGAACCCATCCCCAGGTCCAGAACCCATCCCCAGGTCCAGCGCCCGTCCCCAGGGTGAGCACCCATCCCTAGGGTGAGCACCCATCCCCAGGTCCAGCACCCATTCCCAGGTCCAGAACCCATCCCCAAGTCCAGCACCCGTCCCCAGGTCCAGCATCCATGCCCAGGTCCAGCTCCTCCAGAAAAGAAAATGGCTGAGCCTTCCTGGTGGCTGGGCCCTGTTGGCTGAGCTGCCCTCACCGTGGCGTCCTGTCTCTTCCCTCCACCAGGATCCCCATCCCCTCCTCCTGCTCCTCCTACCCAACCCCTGGCAAGGCGCTGGCAGCAGCCAACGGCACGGACAGCCCTTCGGGACGGAGCTGCCTGCCCAAGCTGAACATCATGTTCATGAAGACGCACAAGACAGCCAGCAGCACCATCCTCAATATCCTCTTCCGCTTCGGGGAGAAGCACCACTTGAAATTTGCGTTCCCCAATGGCCGCAATGACTTCTACTACCCCTCCTACTTCGAGCGCAGCCAGGTGCAGAGCTACCGGCCGGGCACCTGCTTCAACATCATCTGCAACCACATGCGCTTCCACTACGAGGAGGTGCGCAAGCTCCTGCCGGCAGACGCCACCTTCGTGACGGTGCTGCGGGACCCTGCCTACCTCTTCGAGTCCTCTTTCCACTATTTTGGGCGCGTCATCCCCCTCACCTGGAAGCTGACGGGGGAGGACAAGCTGGCAGAGTTCCTCCGGGACCCCTGGCACTACTACGACCCCAACGGGTTCAACGCTCACTACCTCCAAAACCTCCTCTTCTTTGACTTGGGCTACGACAACAACATGAACGCCAACAGCCCGCTGGTGGAGGAGCACATCCAGGAGATAGATCGCCGTTTCCACCTCGTCATGTTGCTCGAGTACTTTGACGAGTCCCTGGTGCTGCTGAAGGACCTGCTGTGCTGGCAGCTGGAGGATGTCCTCTACTTCAAGCTCAACGCCCGGAAGGGCTCCACCGTCTCCCGGCTGACACCTGAGCTGTATGAGAAGGCCACCTCCTGGAACCTCATCGACGCCAAGCTCTACCGCTATTTTAATGCCACCTTCTGGCGTAAAGTGGAGGCCTACGGGAGGGAGCGGATGGCCAAGGATGTGGCGGAGCTGCAGCGGGAGAATGAGAAGATGAAGAGTATCTGCATCGACGGGGGACACCCCGTGGACGCCAGCGCCATCCAAGAGTCTTCCATGCAACCCTGGCAGCCACTGGGGGAGAAGTCCATCCTGGGCTACAACTTGAAGAAGAAGATCAACAAGAAGCACCAGAAGCTGTGCCGCAAGATGCTGACGCCCGAAATCCAGTACCTGACCGACCTGGGGGTCAACCTCTGGATCACCAAGCTGTGGAGCCGCGTGCGGGACTTCCTGAAGTGGTAGGGGACAGTGGGTGCCCCGTTTCCCCCGGGGAAGAACCAGGTGCTTTCCTTTTTCTTACTTCATGGTGTCTTTTGTTGGACGTGAGCAGAACCGGCTGGAGGCTCCGGCACCCAGGAATGCTGGAGGACTCTCCGTCACCATCATGCCGAGCCTCCACTTGGGCAGGAGCCTGCGGGGACGCTGCTGTCACCCACCGGCAGGGAGAGCGGAGCCTCTGCCTCCCCCCCTGCCTCCGAAGGGTCAAGGATTGGTGGTTTGGGGGTGGGTTTTTTCCAGCAGGATCCACTTCTTCCTTCCCCACGGAAAGGCCAGAGGACACGTTCGTGAAGGACATGGCCTTGTCACAGTGGGAGCGGGACATCCATCGCCACGTGGCTGGAGGCAAAGGCAGTGCAGGTGGGGATGTGCCCGGCTGGTGGTGGCAGGGAGTTCTCCTTGCCCGGGGTGAACAGGGGGGACCCGAACCCCGAGGAGCTCCTCGAATGACCCCTTTTCCCTCCAGCCCTGGTTCTGGGGCTGCGGGTCGGAGCCTGCTGCACCACTCCAGCGGATTCCAGCCCGTGGGTGTGATGAGTGCAGCACATTCTCAGCCCACCCACAGCCGTCGGTCCGTGGCAGGCTGCCACCCGGAGCCACTCGGAGCCATGTGAAGAGTGGAAAACCCACCCCCAAAACCCCGACGTTCATCAACAGGCTCATGGTCCCCATGGGCAAAGGGTCTCCATGCAGCAGGTCCCCTCCCGGCCCCCCATCGTCCCGGTTAGAGGGCCCCAGGGCCCCAGTCCCTTCAGGGGACACCCCAGGAGGCCCACGGGGTCTGGTGAGAACTGGCGTGGGGAGAAAGTGGGGAGCGGGGTCCGGTGGCCGCCATCCCGGTGATGCCATCCCCCAGGCACGGGGGGGATGCCAAGGACGAGGTCTGTGTCCCCCCTGCCGTGGCGGGGACAGCCCTCAGGCGTCCCGGCCGGGCTGGATGACACCCGTCCTGCCGAGAGCGGCCCTGGCCGGGCACAGAGGTGGCACCCACGGCCGAGCCTCCCCCGCGGCAGAGGGACCCCCCACCGGCCCCCCCAGCCCGTGTTCTGCTCCCTTTGTAAAGACCAGAAATAAAAAAAAAGCAATTCTACTTTTGTAAAACAACCGTACATTTGGCAGTTTTTAGTATAAGGACGGTCGGGCTGGTCTCCGCCTGTCTCCTTCTCCAGGGGGTGGGGGGTACAAGGACCCCGCTCCCCGCTCCTCCTGGGGGTCGGATCCTGCCCTGCCCGCGGGGATGGCGCGGCAGCCCCTGGGGGTCCTGGCTCTGCTCTGCCCGTCAGTCCTGGGTGTGGGGACCCCCGTGTCCCCTGGGCAGCGCTGAGGAACGAGACCCCCCCCAGCGCAAGTGGGGCGCCTGGATCCGTCCCCGCTGTCCCCGCAGAGCCGCCTGCGCTGCCGGGTGCTGGCCTGGGACTTCCACGGTGTGCAGACGCCAGCGGGAAGGTCTGCTGGTTTCTCAGGGACGCCAGACCCATGGGACAGCCACGACGGGGGACACAACTCACTTATGTCACCAGATCCCAGCTCTGCTGCTGGCGGGTGCCCCCCGTTTTCAAGGGTGGCCCCAGGATTTGCACCAGTGCTTCTCCAGCCAAAGCTGGGATGGACGCAAGCCCTGGTGGCCAGTCTGGAGCCACCGCTGGGGCCACCAACTCAACTGCGCATGAGGCTGCCCATGGACACTGGGATGGGTGCTGGGGACACGGAGCCTGCGGCACCTCCCTGAGGTCCACAGGTGTCTCCCGTGACATGCTGAGGTCTCCTGCTGGGAGCAGGTGCCAAATCTCACCTCGGCCACCGGCTCCCTCTGCAGATGGAGGGGTGGAAATGTCCCTTCCAAGGCAGGAGGTCGGCTGCACAACCCACCTGGGATGACACCCCTGTGGGGACATGCCCCATGTCCCTCTGTGCCCAGGTCACCAGGTCAGCCCACTCAGAGAGGGTTGTGATGGGGTTCAGGGCCATCCGAGATGGGCAGGAACCACAGACACGTGCGCTTCACCAGGTCTCTGTCCTGGCTGTGACCAAACTGCTGTCCCCAACCAGGCTACCTGTGTCCCCAGGGCCACCTGCCCTGGAGAGCAGCCAGCAGCGAGCCCCGGGGTGGGGAGCAGCAGCTCTGCACTTGCCTGGGGCTGAAGGGTGGAAGGAAAGTCCTCCTGCTGACGTCCCCTGTCCCAGCACCCAGCAGCCTCCTCCTACGGGCTTTTGTTCTCAATAAATGGGACCACGCTGGGACTATGGGTCCAAGGCTGTGTGGTGGGACTGGGACTGGGGTTGGGGCTGCAAGCAGGACCATAATGGGACAAGGACGGTGCGCTGTGGACCAGGATCATGGTGGGATCAGTGGGGTGGGACCAGGATCAATGGTGGGATCAAAACTGTGGTGGGCCTAGGATCATGAGGTGGGACCATACCATGAGGTGAGGCCAGAAACATCCATGGGACCAAGACTGAGTGGTGGGACGAGACCATGTGGTGCAACTGGGACCAGGGCAAACTGGTGGGATCGGGACCAAAACTACACGGTGGGACCAGCACCCTGCATGGGACCAGGACTAACTGGTGGATATGGGACCATGCAGTGGCACTTGGACGTTGCTGGGGACCAGGACGGCATGCAGGACCAGACTGAGTGGTGGGACTGAGACTGTGTGATGGAACGGGGACTGAGCGATGGGTGCGGACCCCTGGGATGGGGCTGGGATGGTGAGTGGGGCCAGCCCCACGCCGGGACTGCTGATTGCTGATCAACCAAATCCCCCAAAGCCGGCAGCACCAGCTGGGGCTCATTGGCCACCAGCCCTGGTCTTTAAAGGCCCCCAAGTGGTGGGGCTGGGGCTGCTGCTTGCTGGGGATGGAGCTGTGCTGGTGGGTGCTGGTGTGTGGGGCTGTGCTGGGGGTGGCAGGTGAGTGGGGCTGGGACCCCCTGGCTGCTCCCCTCAGTCCCCCCACTGGCTCTACTGGGGGAGGTGGGTGGGGGGCCATGATGTCTGGGTGCAGGAGGGTGGTGGGTGCACCTTGGTGCTGGTTCCTGGTGCCCTCCTTGGACCTGCTGATGCAGACCCTCTTGGTGGTGAGGACCCGTCCTAAAATGGCCCTGAGCTCTGGAGATGTGGGGTTGGTGCAAGGGGGCTTGCTAGGAGCTCCCTGTGCCCAGCAGATCTGTAAGGACCTGGTTTGGGGCGGGAAGCGGGGGGGACTAGAGCCACTGGTGGGGTATGTGGCTGCTGGCGCTGGTCTCCCATCCCATGAGCAGCTCCTGGTCTGTCCCCAGCCTTGGCCAGGGTCATGGTACTGGGGAATGCTCATGGTGCAGCCCATCCGCCCCGAGGCGTGCCTGGTGCTGAGGTGGCTGGGGAATGCTTAACCTGGCATTTTGGGAGGGTTGTGGAGACCCTTGGTGGAGCACCACCTCCTCCAGCACCCACCACCACAGCGACGACAGCGCTCCCATGCCAGGGCCTGGTCACCAAGACGAGGGATGCCCTGGCTGGTGGATCTGGGGGTAGAGGAGCACCCTGCTGTGCCTAAACCCTGCGAGATCCTGGGTGCTCTCCCCAACTTTGTGCTGCTGCCACCTGCCCTCCACGAGTCCCAGGGATATCTGAGGACCTGCATGTCCATGCTGTGCCTGGAACATGCTCCTCCAGCTGCTGAACGCTCAGCCCCACTGGCTAAACCTTCCCCTTGCTGCAGGGACCACCATGGCTCCAGCCACTCCAGCGTCCTCCGATCACACGGTGGTGGCCTCAGTGGTGTCCTCAGGCATGGGGACAAGGACTGCAGCCCCAGTGCTTGCTGCTGCCACCGTGCCTGGTGGGGCTCATGCTCACCCACGCTCCGAGGAGCCCAGCATGAACTTCACCTTGAGGCTCCTGGATGGTGAGTGCTCTGGGTCTTGTGTTGGGTGCCAGCTTTGGGGGATGACACCACAGGATGGGTCCAGCCAAAACCCCGGGGCTTGACCATCAGCACCCAGTGCTTTCTCATGAGTGGCCTCAGCTCTAGGGCCCGCCAGGAGAAGGTGGCCATCCCTGCAGAACCCTCCCTCCCAGTCTTGCAGGGGGTGTAGGGCTTTGGTGGTGCTTTGAGATGCTCCCCATCCTGCACTTGAGTCCATGATCAGCTTTTTGGGGGTCAGATGCCCCTTGCCATTCTGATGGGTGACGTGGTCCTTCTCAGCTCCATGGCAGGGATCAGGAAGGTGCTGTAGCTCTGGAAAGCAGGCAGGGAAGCCAGGCTGGGGTGACAGAGCCAGGGTAGCTCTTGGCTTCCAGGGAAGTGGGGTGGGCTCTGAGGTTGGGGAGCCGCAGGGAGGCACCTGTCTCACGGGGGTGCAGGCAAAGACACGGGGTGGTGGTCCAGCATGTGTCTGATGTCCCTATCTGCGGTGGGACAGGCTTGGGGATGTCGCGCTGAGCCCACCCTCCCTTCTCCTTCAGGGGACCCCAGTGCCGTGAAGAAGCCGCTGGTGCTCAGCCCAGGCTCCGCCATCCGCCTGGAGGCCAGGGTTGACTTCAGTCCTGGTGTCTCCCTGAAGATCTCTGTGGACCAGTGCCACGGGACCAGCTCGGAGCAGCTGGGACGCTCCAGGAGGATCTTCATGGTGGTGAACAGCCAGGGGTCAGTGCCCATGGGGCGGGAGGCGGGGACTGCTGCTGCAGGCACCCCGAGGTCCTGCGAGATGCCCTTATGGGGAGGGAAGTCCAGGGCCTGGAGACGGCTTGGGACTGTCCCTGTGTTGCTTTCCTGGCTCAGGTGCCTGCACGGGCAGAAGCTGGGAACCGTGTCCATCCAGCACCGGAGAGGGGTGTCTGCCCTCCAGCTCACCATCCCAGCCCCGCTCCTGGAGGATGAGACCGAGGAGGAGGAGGTGAGCTCGGGGTGATGTCCTTGGCGGTGGGATGGAGTCCTACTGGGCCATCCTGCTCCTTGCTGGGGTGGTCTCAGCCCCACGGGGGTTGGGTGTGGGAGGAGAGTAGGGCCCTTGAGGAAGGGCATGGTGGTGGCATGATGTCTCGGCAGGTCTACGTGCACTGCCTGCTGACGGCATGGGGTGCCCGGGGACACAGTGCCAGGTCCTGCTTCTACAGCCAAGCCACGGACAGGTAAGCTCAGCTCCCTGGTGGTGCCCCAGGACCTGACCACCTGTGGCTGCTTTGGGAGCAGAAGCCACTGGGCAAGGGGACCCACCTGGGTGACAAAGCCACCCCACCGTGGTCTAGGTGCCACCCCTTCCCCCTGGTAGCTGGGTAGCGTCGCTGCACGTCCCAGCTCTGGGGGGGGTTCCCTCCGGGTGCAGATGAATTGGGGACGTGCTGGTGGGAGACAAGAGCGGGGTGGCCAAGGGCTGGAGGGACCTGCTGGCGTGGCACCATGTGGGTCTTGGGGTGGAAGCTAGGGAGCCCTAGACCCCCAAGCTCTGTCCTCTCCTCCCAGCTGGCAGAACGCAGAGGACCCTTCCCGGAACGCCATGTGCCACTGCTGTGACACCGGCTGTCCCCCTGATGACACCCTCCCCAGAGAGCTGCCAGGTACTGGCACTGGGATGTGATGGCCCCACCACATGGTTTTGGGGTCTCAGGGCGGGGTGGGGGGGATCCTGGGGCTGGGACCGGCTGTATGGGCCATGTCCTCCCGCAGGGTTCCTGGGAGAGGGGACACTTCACTGGGAGACGGTTGGACCCTTGCTGGTGCAGAAGGAGAAGGTGCCATGGTACGAAGGTGAGCGGAACAACCCCTAAACATCACCCATGGCCCCAAACCCACCATCCCAGGTGCCAAAGCCACCTCTGAACCCCCTGGTTTGTCTCTCTCTCTTTTTTTTTTTGCTGGCCCCAGAGCCGTGCCGCACGGTGAAGAGGTTCCTGCTGGCCGGGCTGGCCCTACTGGGCAGCGCCCTGGTGGCAGCCACCCTGGTGGGGGGTCTGCTGGGGCTGGCCTTGGCTGTGTGGCGCCTGGGCGGGCGCCGGCGGGGACAACGGCAGAGGAGACGGCAGTGTCCCTTCCAGGCCGAGCTGCAGACCGTGGTGGGGGCTTTGGGCCCCAGGGAGACGAAGAAAAGGGGCGAGGTGGGTCCCCCCCGCCGCAGCCTGGCGCAGAGCTCGGTGTGAGGCGGTGACCCCCCGCTTCCCCAATAAAAGACGCTTTGCTTTTTCTCTAAAGCTTTTCCCGGTGGTACCACGTAGATGCCACCACAGGCTGGGGACCTGCCACCGCACCCGGAAGCCACATCTCCCGGTGGTGGTACCTGCCAGGAGTACCAGGTGTGGCGGTGTGTCTGCAGCCCGTGGTGCTGGAGGTGGTGGCACCTGGGGTGGGGAACGCGGGTCAGAAGGCACCACTGAAGATCTTGGGCGTGGTGGCAGCCCCTTGGGGACGGTCCCCGAGGCTGGTAGTGGCTGTGGAGGGATGGAGGGGTCCCAGCTCGGAGCTGGGGGGGTGACCAGGGTGGCTCTGAGTGTGCAAAGACACCCCCCCCCGCCCCCATCCCAGGATGGAGATCCCCCAGGCGCTGGGACCCAGCTTGACCCACGGAGGGGACGTGGCAATGGGTCCCCACCGGCTCTGTCACGGTACCCAAGCACCACCCGACGCGGGGTCAGGCTTGAAATGTTTTATTAGGACCAGCCATGGGGCAGGGTGGCCGCGCCGGGGCTGTCCCCGGGGCGAGGGTTCACAGTCAATGGGTCACAGCACCCCAACAGCAGCAGCGTGTCTCGGTGTCCCCAGCGCGGGGGGGGGTCAGTGTGGGGCCGGGGGCTCTCCCGGCGCCCCGTAAAGCTTGCGGAGGCTGGAGTCCATCAGGAAATCCACGCTCCTGCGGTGGAACAGGGGGTCAGTGGGAAGCCGGGGGACGTGACAAGGCGGGGGGGTGGCTGGGGCTGTCCCCCTCCCCCCCCCCCCCCCCCCGGCCCCGGGCACCCTGTCCCTCGTGTCACCAGGGCCCCAGCCCCGCCAAAACGGGCCTCACCCTGCTAATCCCCAGCTCAGCTCCTGCTAATCCCTGTCCCCGTGGGGCCGTGGCCTGGCCAGACCCTGACAAAGCCCCTTTGGGGTGGGGACCTCCCCTGCTGTCACCCCACGTCCCCTCCCGGGACCAGTTCCCCTGGGAGGAGGAGGAGAGCTCTGTCCCTCTGCCGTGGGGAGGGGGTGGTGGCACCTGCTTGTCCCCAGGGTGGCGTCCCCATGTGCCTCCCGGATGGTGATGACACCTGTGTGTCCCCAAGGGGCTGTCCCTGTGTCCCCCCCCAATGGTGATGACACCTGTGTGTCCCCAAGGGGGTGTCCCCATGTCTCCCCCCCCCCCCCCCATATGGGGATGGGGTGGTGGCACCCATGTGTGCCCAAGGGGGTGTCCCCATGTCCCCCCCAAATGGGAGTGGGTTGGTGGCACCCACTTGTCCCCAAGGGGGTGGCCCTATGTGTCCCCCCCCCCATATGGTGATGATGGGGTGGTGGCACCCGCTCGTCCCCTTGTCCCCCCTGTACCTGTCGATGGGGGTGATGATGAGGGGGATGGCGGCCAGCCCCAGGGCGGTGGTGGCCCAGCGGCGCAGGGGCGGTGGCCAGCGGGTGAGGGCTCCCAGCAGGGCCAGCGAGGCGGCACAGAGGCGGTTGATGGTGAAGCCGGGGATGGCCACCGAGGCCAGGCTCTGCCAGACGAAGGTGTCCACCACGGCCACCCCCACCCGCGTGGCCTTCGCGGGGTCCTGCGCGTGGGCCTGTGGGGACAGCGGGGGGGGGTCAGCGGGTGGCGGTGGCGGCTGGGGGGGGGGCGGGGAGGGGGTGACACTCACGGTGGCGGCTCTCCGGCCCTTGTCGATGGCGTCGGCGGTCACATAGGCGGTGGCCACGCCGTAGCTGGCCCACACCACCGGCACCGGCACCAGTGGGCGGAAGGACTCGCCCACCTCGTTGGCGTAACCTGGGGGGCAGGGGGGGTCAGCGGGGCCAGCTGTGTCCCCCCGGGTGTCCCTGTGCCACCAGGAGCAGGGGAGGATCCTGCACGGAGGTGGGGGGTCACCTTGGACCCCGCTGACACCGGTACGGCTGGGCTACCGGTGCCAGTGACCAGGACTGGTGCCAGTGCCCAGTGCTGGCACCCAGTGTCTGTGCCCCATAACCGGTGCCGGTGTCAGCGCCCGGTGACACAGCCCCGTGTCAGCGCCCGGTGCGAGGTGCCGGGGACGGTACCGGTGCCTGCTGTGCAGCACCCCTGCCCGGTGTGCGGTGCTGGTAGCTGGTACCAGTACCCGGTGCCCTGCCCGGTGCTCGTGCCCGGTACGTGATGCAGTGCCTGGTGTCGGTGCCCGGTGACGCGTGTCGGTGCCTGGTACCCGGTGTCGGTGTCCAATGTGTCGGTGCCTGGTACGCAGTGGCAGTGCCCGGTGTCGGTGTCCAAGGTGCAGTGCTGGTACCCAGTGCCGGTGCCCAGTGTTGGTGGCAGTGCCCGGTACCCGGTATCAGTGTCCGGTAACCGGTGTCAGTGCCCGGTAACCGGTGCAGTGGCTAGTGTCAGTGCCCGACGCAGTGCCCGGTGACAGTGCCCGGTAACCGGTGCAGTGCCCGGTACCCAATGCAGTGCCTGGTATTGGTGCCCGGTGACACGTGTCAGCGCCTGGTACCCAGTGTCAGTGCCCGGTGTCGGTGCCCGGTGCAATGCCTGATGCGGTGCCCAGTACCCGGTGTCAGTGCCTGGTAACCGGTGCAGTGCCCGGTGTCAGTGCCCGACACAGTGCCTGGTACCCGGTGCCCGGTGTCAGTGCCCGGTGTCGGTGCCTGGTACCCGGTGCCCAGTGTCAGTGCCCGTGTCGGTGCCCGATGCCCTGTACCCGGTGTCAGTGCCCGGTGCGGCGCTCACCCAGGTACCGGACCCACGTGTCCCGGTAGAGGTCGGGCTCCGCCGTCCCCATGGCGCGCGCTCCCGCCGCCGCCGCCGCCGCACGAGCCCGCCCCGCCCCCGAGCGCGCGTCACCAGGCCCCGCCCCGCCGCACGCGCCGGCGCAGGGCGGGAACGGCTCGGCGCGGCCGCGAGATGGCGGCGGGGGGGGGGGGGGGGGGCGGGGCCTGGCCGGGCGCGTCACCTCGCCCGCGTCACCCCGGGTCACGTGGGCAGGACGGGGCGGCGGGGCCGGGAGGGGAGAGGGTGGGCGGGTGGCGGGGCTGGCGGGGGCGGTTGTGGGGCTGGAGAGGGGCGGCAGGGCCGGTTGTGGGGCTCAGGGGGTAACAGGGCTGGTTATGGGGCTGGAGAGGGGCAGTAGGGCCGGGTTGTGGGGCTCGGGGGGCAGCAGGCTTGGTTATGGTCAGAGTGGGGCATCAGGGCTGATTATGGGGCCAAGGGGGCAGCAAGGTGCAGTTATGGGGCTGGAGAGGGGCAGCAGGGCCTGGTTATGGGTCAGAGTGGGGCATCAGGGCTCATTATGGGGCCAAGGGGGCAGCAAGGTGCAGTTATGGGGCTGGAGAGGGGCAGCAGGGCCCGGTTGCGGGTCTGAGGAAGGGCGTCAGGGCTGGTTATGGGGCTGGAGAGGGCAGCAGGGCCTAGTATGAGGCTAGAGAGGGGCAGCAGGGCCTGGTTATGGGTCTGCGGGGGGCAGCAGGGCTAGTTATGCAGCTGGAGAGGGACAGCAGGGGTCACTTATGGGGCTGGAAAGGGCAGCAGGGCCTGGTCATGGGGCTGAAGGGGGCAGCAGGGGCTGCTTATGGGGCTAGAGAGCGGCAGCAGGGCCCAGTTATGGGTCTGAAGGGGGGCAGCAGGGCCAGTTCTGGGATTGAGGGACAAAGACCAGAGGAGACCCAGCTCGGTCCATCCCTTTACTCCCCCCACCCCACGCAGCAGCGGCTGGGCGCGGGACCCACATAAGGCACAGAGGGAGGGGGGGGGGGGATGACCCCGGGCGCTCCGGCCCCCTCGGGCCCCACTCAGTCCCCGGCCCGGCTCCGTCAGCTCCAGGGGCTCAGCCCCCTTCCTCCATCCATCCTTCCGGCTGCCGTGCTGGAGGGGGGCACCCGGCCGTCGCCGGGGTGTGTGGGGGGGGTGGCGCAGAGCAGCCGCCTGCCCGGCCGTGGGGCCTGGGGGTCCCCCCCCGGCGGTGCGGGGGACACTGGCTAGGGGCTGTGGTTGAGGGCCACCTCGCTGAGCTTGTCCCCCAGCTTCTGGATCTGCTGGGCGGAGGCGGCGTCGGGCCGCAGCACCTCCACGCTGTAGCTCACCTTCTTGGCGTGGAGGTAGCTGTAGGTGTTGTCGAAGCGCAGGACGTCTGCGGGAGGGGAAACCGGGGGCGGGTGGGTGGGTGTCAGGGACACGGGGGTCCTCCGGGATGTGGGGGACCCACCCCCCCCCACTCCAGGGATGGAGGGAGGCACTCACAGATGCCGGGCGTGGAGCAGGTGAGGGAGCCGTCCTCGGGCACCAGGTGGGAGTTGTAGCGTTGGTTGGGGTAGACCTCGGTCATCTCGCCCGCCCGCTGCCGCTCCCCGATCTTGGTCTTCAGGTACACCCCGAAACCCACGTCGGCTCCCTCCGACCTGAACTGCCACCTGGGTGGGAGAGAGGAGATGCGTGGGACACGCGCCCGCCGCCGCGCGTCCCCCCCTCTTCCCCGGGGCCTGGAGGTCCCACCTCACCTGAGGACGCAGCCGGGGAAGAGGATCTCGTACTCGACCTGGTGGGACGAGCCGCGGTTGACCACCACCGTGTGCTCGTACTGCTGCGCCAGCTGGTCCCGCACGTAGTAGTGCTGGGGCACGTCCCCCCCGTAGTTGATCTGGAAGGGGATGGAGATGGCCGTGGGGATGGGGGGGGGAGGGAGACCACCCCTGCATCCATGAGGAACCCCGGGGAGGTGGGGGCGGGGGGGCGCTTCTCCTACCTTGCTCAGGCACTTGGGGTTCCCGTCGGGGTCCGTCAGGGTGCCCCCGTACTCCACCGGGATCTGCTCGGGGTCAATGTACTTCTGCAGGACCTCCTTCCAGTTGGCTGGGGGGGTGGAGGACAGCGCGTTTTGGCTGGGGGGGGGACGCTGGCCGTGACCCATGCGGGGAGCCCCAGCCCGGCCAGGGACCCCCCTCCCAGGGCTGGGGTCTCATCCCTGGGTGGGACAAAACCCGAGGGGACCGTGGCATCCCGTTCTCAGCTGGGGACGCCCTGGGGATGGGGGGGTCAGGACTCACATCCCAGGACCACGACCTTCTTGCGGGTGTCCTCGCTCAGGAAGTGCTTGACAAGGTTGTAGGCCACGGGGAAGATCTTGGGGGCTGGAGGGTGGATGGGTGGGAGGCGTTAGGGTGGGGGTCAGCACCCGGCCGGGGGCGGGGGGGGGACGTGAGCGGGACCCCGGGGCTGAACTCACCCTTCACGATAAACAGACGCTTGAGGGACTCGGGGTAATTCTCCTCGAACATGGACAGGAGCTGCGGGACGGGGGGAGCCTCAGGTCATCCTCCCATCCCACGTACCCACCAGGGCACGGGGGGAGCGTGGCAGGGCACGGGCCGGGACCCCCACCCCAAAATGCTGCGGGGGGGGTGTGGGGCACCGGCGGGGACCTGCTCTTGCGTCATCCCTCGGGGCCATGAGTCAGCCCCGTCCCTGCGTCACCGCGTCGCCGCCGCAGCCCAGCCACAGTCCCTGTGGGGACGGGGGGGTCAGACAGGGAGCCCCTCACCTCCCCGTACGTCTCCACGGCTGGCTTCCAGAGGTGCTTCAAGCCCAGGCCCTCGCAGTCATACACCATCAGCACCATCTCGATCTTCTTGCCCAGCTGGGATGGGAGGATGGGAGGGGGCTCAGGTCGTGCCTGGCCCCCACGGGGACCCATAGGAGGGGGTTCCTGGCCAGCCCCAGCGATGGGGTGGTCCCCGAGTGGGTGGTCCCCCCCAGCCAGAGCCTCCTCCTGAGTGTTGGTGTGGGGAGAAGGGGTGTCGCGGGCCAGTGTGGCTGCTGGGACAGGGACACGGGCTGGGGACAGCAGGGACATGGGCTAGGGGGTGGGCTGGACGTGGACTTATGGGGCTGGCGGGGACATGGTCTGTGGTGGGATGGACAGGACGTAGACATACGGGGCTGGCAGGGACATGGGCTGGTGGGGACAGCAGGGACGTGGGCCTGCGGGTGACGGAATGGACAGGGACCTGAGGGACCAGCAGTGACATGGGCTGGTGGGGACAGACTGGATGTGGACTTACAGACAGGGCTGGGGAGAACATTGGGTTGCGGAGATGGGCCAGGCGTGGACTTATGGGGCTGGCCCGGAGAGGGGCTGGTGGGGACGGCCAGGACGTGGTCTTGTGGGGTTGGGGGAGAAGCGGGCTGGTGGGGACAGCGGGGGGACGGGCCGGTGGGGCTGGCAGGGCCGGGCGGGCGCCCACCTTCTGGCTCTGCTTCTCGCACTCGTGCTGCAGCACCTCGCAGTCGCGGAACTTGTTCTTGAGCAGGTCCTGCTTGGAGGCGGAGAAGAGCAGCCCCTTGGCGTCCAGCGGCCCGATGATCTCGTACCAGATGGGGCTGCCCTCCCGGTCGTAGCCGCACATCCCCCCCGACATGTACTTCCTGATCACCTGCGGGGAAGGGGGGGGGTCAGGGGGACCGTGCACCCCCCCCGCCCCGGCCCTGTAGGGAGGTGGGATGGGGACAGTCCCCTCCAGGGACACCCATCCTGGGGCTGGGGACACCCACCTCGGGGGCCTCCCAGGAGATGATGTTGTCAGCGTCCATGTGCTTGCGGACCTCGATGTGCTGCGGGGGGGGGGGGCAGAGCGAGCCGAGGTGAGGGGATTTGGGGACACACAGACACCCCCCCCCCCCCCCCCCGCCATGGGATGGGGTGCACCCCGTGGGGAAGTCACCATTGCTGGGAGAGAAGGGTTGGGCTGGTGGCCCACGGCACGCTGTCCCATCCCAGGTGACAACCGGGAGCTTGGTGGCGGTATCGGGGAGGTGTGTGCGTCCCCGTCCCCCCCCCCCCCCAAAAAAAAAAGCAGGGTGCCCTCTCACCTTGCGGAGCATCGCCTCCGACTTGGGCAGGTCGAAGCAGCGCGCTGCAAGAGAGCAGAGAGCTCAGCCCCGACGCCAGCGCCCCCGGCCCCACCGTGGGGTCTTCCAACCGCTCCCCCCCCACCCCCTGGCCCCACCGTGTCCCCCCCCACCCCACCCCGGGGTTACCTCGGAGCCATTTCAGGAGGAAATAGTCGTCCTGGGAGGGCAGGGAGGGCAGCACGTCCTGCAGGTTCTCCCGAAACTGCGGGGAGAAGAGGGGCTGTTGGCGGAGGTGTCCCCGCTCCCACCACAAAAGCCCCAGGGCTGGAGGTTTGTCCCCTCCCTGTCGTTCCCCCCCCCCTAAAAAAAAAACCCTTCCAGCCAGGACTGGGACCATCCCAGAAGAGGAGGGTCACCCTGCGCCCTGTCCCTGCCACCGCGTGCAGCCGTGATGAGCGGCCGGTCTCGGCTCTCCTCCCTGGCAGGGGACTGTCCCCAGGACGGCCACCAAGCACTGGCTGTCCCCAGGCTGGTCCCCTTGCGCAAGTGGGGGCTGTCACCCGCCCGGCTGCCCCCAGGGAGGGTCCCGCCGCCACCCTCGCCCCACAGGGAGCAGGCGGATCAGTCCCCTTCTCCGCCATCACTGGTGGCATCATTTGGGATGGAGCTGGTCACTGGCCGGTCACTGCGCGTCCCCCTGCTCCAGTGACACCCGGCGCTGGCAGGAGGGTGGCAGGGTGCAGAACTGGGGGGGGGGGGGTTTGGAGGCACGGGGCACCCCTGGCCACGCGTCCCCGCTCACCCCGGCCAGGCTACGGCCCAAATCTCCGTACCAGCCCGGGACCTCCCCTTAATGAAGCTGATTAGATTCTCTCCCGCTGAATTTAGGTGTAATTAAACCCGGGATTAGCTTCTTCATCCTGAGAAAAACAAGGTGCCGGCGGACGGGTTTGGCAACTCGCCTTCCTCGCCCACCTGCCACCACCACCGCCGCCGCCGCGGGAGGGTTTGGGTGCTCCTGTCCCCCGGCCTGCGGGGCATCGCCCGCCCCACGGGGCTCGGCCAGGTCGGAAGGGCAGCGATAAGATAAAGGCGATGGGGTGGGATTCCACCCCTTTGCTGCTGGAGGTGGAACGCACCGGGGATAAAGCCTGGCACCCCGGGCAGGTGCCGGCCAAGGCGTCGGGAATGGGTGGCGTGGCCACCGTGGCGGTGCTGGTGGCTACTGCCGGCCGGGATGGGCATCCCCGGTCCCGGCAGACCCTCGGTGGGGCGGGAGGTTTCCCAACCGCCGGTGGGAGCAGTGCGGGGGGGACCGGGGGGGGTCACCGGTGCCCGGTCCCGGGGTGTCACCGGCGGG
The DNA here is from genome assembly GCF_964199755.1 of Larus michahellis. Taxonomy (NCBI): domain Eukaryota; kingdom Metazoa; phylum Chordata; class Aves; order Charadriiformes; family Laridae; genus Larus; species Larus michahellis. The sequence continues at coordinate 1,975,742 of NC_133908.1, forward strand.
ATGTCCCGGCTGGCGAGACCCCCCCCGGGACCCAGCCGGGAGGGTCCGTCCCGGGGGGTAAGGGCTGGAGGGGGGGGGTTGGGGGGGCTCGGCCCCGGTGTGGGGCTGGAGGCGGCGGGGCCGGCAGCGGGGGGGAGGGGGAGGGATGCCCATGGCCGCGGATGCCGGAGCACAACGGGGCGGCCCCGGGGGCCCGGCCCCGTTCCACCCACCCCCCCCGGCTCCCCGGTACGGCCTCACCTGGGCCAGCGCCTCCGCCTGCCGCGGGCTCAGGTCCCCGACGCGGCCGCTCATGGCGCCCCGGGCCCGGCGGGGGATGCGCCGCCTCTGCCGGGCCGCCGGGGCGGCGGCAGGTTGCGGAGCCCCGGAGCACCGCCCCCCCCCCCGCCCCGCTTCCCCGGGTCCGCCCCGCCCGCCCGGCCCGCCCCACCCCGGCCTTGGACCCTGCCCGCGCCCCCTGCCCGCACGGTCAGCGCCCGGCCCGCCCCCGGCTCCGGCGAGGGGGGGGCACCGGGGTACGGGGGCTGTGGGGGTCACGGGGGACTGGGAGGCTGTGGGGCTGTAGGGGGCACGGGAGGACATGGGGGCTATGGAGGAGTGCGGGGGACATGGCGGGGTGTGGGGGCTATAGGGGGTATGGGGGCACGTGGGGGCTATGGGGTCTGTAGGGGGTATGGAAGCTATGGGGGTCATGGGGAGACCGGGGGGCTATGGGGGGGGTACGGTGGGCTATGGGGCTGTAGGGGGCATGGGAGGACATGGGGGCTATGGGGGAGTATGGAGGGCAAGGGGACTATGGGGGCTATAGGGGGCATGGGGGCACATGGGGGCTATGGAGGAGTGCGGGGGACATGGCGGGGTGCGGGGCTTATAGGGGGCACATGGGAGCTATAGGGGAGTATGGGGGACATGGGGGCTATGGGGTCTATAGGTGGTATGGAGGCTATGGGGGCCATGGGGAGACCGGGGGGCTATGGGGGGGGTACGGTGGGTTATGGGGCTGTAGGGTGCGTGGGAGGACATGGGGGCTATGGGGGAGTATGGAGGGCAAGGGGACTATGGGGGCTATAGGGGGTATGGGAGCTATAGGGGGCATGGGGGCACATGGGAGCTATGGGGTCTATAGGGGGCATGGAGGCTATGGGGGTCATGGGGAGACTGGGGGGCTATGGGGGGGCACGGTGGGCTATGGGGCTGTAGGGTGCATGGGAGGACATGGGGACTACAGAGGAGTATGGGGGACATAGGGGCTAGGGGGGCTATAGGGGATATGGGGGGTCATGGGGGGACTAGGGGCTATGGGGGGGGTACGGTGGGCTATGGGGCTGTAGGGGGCATGGGAGGACATGGGGGCTATGGGGGAGTACGGAGGGCAGGGGGGCTACGGGGGCTATAGGGGGCATGGGGGGCTATGGGGGAGTACAGGGGCCATGGGGGGGTATGTGGGCTACAGGGGGTATGGGGGGATTGGTGGGTATGGGGGCAGTATGGGGGGAGTATGGGGGACATGGAGGGGCGTGGGGATTGTGGGCGGGTATGGGGGGCACAGGAGGGTAATGGGGGGCATGGGGGGGTGTGGGGGGTATGGAGGGGTATGGGAGGTGGGGGGGTACAGGAGGGCATGGGGGGTATTGAGGGGCGTGGGGCTATGGGGGGCGCAGAGGGTACAGGAGGGTATGGGGATATGGGGGGACGCGGGGGGTTATGGGGGGTGTGGGGCCATGGGGCAGGGGTGGGAAACGACGACAGGGGGACAGGCAGCAGGGGGAGGGGACGGTGATGGGGACAGCGACAGGGATGGGAGATGGGGGCAGGGGACAGACGTGGGAGCGGGGATGGGCGGGGGGGATGGGGACAGAGATGGGGACAGGGACGGCTCAGGCACGGGGAGAGGGGGGGGCTGGAGGACAGAGGTAAGGGACAGGGGCAGGGGACAGGGACAGGGGACAGGGCAGAGGCAGCGGGGACACCGGGCTCACCCTCCCACTGCCACTTCACGTATGGTGGCCCTCGCTCCCCGAGGAGAGGGGACCTCCCTGAGAGGGGGACGCCGGCCAGGGAGGGGGTCCTGGCCAGGAGGAGGGGTCCCTGCAGGGGTCCCACAGCCCCGGCCCTGCCACCCACAGACCTGCTCCAGCCGCGGTCCCCTGTCCCCATTGTCCCCTCCCAGGAGTGCCGTGTGTGGCCTGTGGGGCTGTGCATGTCCCATGGAGCCATGGACGTCCCATGGAGCTCTGCGTGTCCCAGGGAGCCATGTGTCCCCCCGGAATCCATGGATGTTCCCGGAAGCTACCCATGTCCCATGGAGCCATGGATGTCCCATGGAGCCATTTGTGACCCATGGCCCAGTGGATGTCCCCTGAAGCCACGCATGTCCCATGGAGATGTGTATATCCCACGGAACATGGATGTCCCATGAAGCCATACGTGTCCCATGGCCCAGTGGATGTCCCATGGAGTTGTCCACATCCCACGGAGCCACCCGTGTCCCATGGACCTATGGATGTCCCATGGAACCATCAGCGTGCCATGGAGCCATACGTGTCCCTTGAAGCCATGGATGTCCCATGAAGTCATACACGTCCCACACAGCCATCTGTGTCCCCATGGCCCTACGGCTGTCCCATGGAGCCATCCATGTCCCATGGAGCCATCCATATCCCCTGTCCCACAGAGCCACTGACATCCTGTGCGTGTCCCATGATGCAGGTCCCACCTTCCTGTCCCCTCTGTGGGGCAGCGCTTACGGCGACAGCCCCCCCAGGCTCCCATTTTGGTGTTCTCCAGCGAAGCCACACAGGACCCATATCGGTGACCGCCATTCCCGGCCCGGCCCCGGAGCCGGATGGTTTTCCAGGTTATTGCTTATGGGAACAAGGATGCTTTGCCATGCGGTTAAACCGGCTCCGGTCGCCGGCCGTGGGCGGAGGGGCCCTGCCCGCCCTGCGATGTAACCCCACGGTTACAACACGCCTGGGACACGGGAGACACTGGAGACACACCCAGACCCGTCCTGCGCTGCCACCGAGTCCCCGTCCCCACCGTGGCCCCTGCCAAAAGCAGGTCAGCGCCGGGGCCCGTGCGGCGGCTAATCCTCCCGGCAAATCCACCCCCCCGGCACACGTGCCGGGCACACGTGGCCGGAGCGGGGCTGGGACGGTGGCACCAGCGGGGCTGCCTGGCACCCGCTGGGACGGGGACGGTGGAGGGGTGTCAGTGGGGGGGGCGGGGGGGGGGGCAGTTGGATTTGGGGGTACCCAAGTGTTGGCGTGTGCCCGTGTCACCCAGGCGTTTGCCGTGGCCGTGGGGTGTGCGGATGGGGGTGGCCGTGTGTGCAGGGCCGCGCGTGTCCCCATGGCCGTGTCCCCATGGCCGTGTCCCCGTGTGCGCACGTGTCCCCGTGGTACCCCTGCATGGCCCTGCATCCACGGGGAAGCGGGGCTGTGGGGTGCCATGGGGTGCCGTGGGGTGCCGTGGCGGGCCATGTCCCCATGCCTGGCGCTGGCACTGTCCCCGCCCTGGCACCAGTCCCTTTATGGGTCCGGGTGTGCAGTCCCTGTCCCAGTGCCCAGCCATTTCCCAGGCCCTCTCCCAGTCCCTCTTCCTGTCCCGGTCCCTGTCCCAGTCCCTGTCCCAGTCCCAATCTCTGTCTCAGTGCTGGTGCTGGTCCTTGTCCTGCTGCCTGTCCCTATCCCGGGGCTGGTCTGTGTCCTGGTCCCTGTCCCTGTCCCTGTCCTGCTGTCAGTCCCAGTGCTGGTTCCTGTCCTGGTCCCAGTCCCTGTCTTAGCCCTGGTCCCTGTCCCAACCCTTGTCCCTGTCCTGGTCCCTGCTCCTTGTCCCTCTCCCAGTGCCTCTCCCAGTCCCTGTCCCCGTCCTCATTCCTGTCCCTGTCCCCATCCCCAACCGGGTCCCAGTGCCTGTCCTCTTCGCTCTCCCTGTCCCAGTGCCTGCTCCTGTCCTGGTCCCAGACCTTATCCCTGTCCTGCTCCCTGTCCCCTGTCCCCATCACAGTGCCTGCTCCCTGTCCCTCTCCCAGTGTCTCTCCCGGTCCCTGTCCTCTTCCCTGTCCCCATCCCCCTCCTGGTCCTGGTCCTTGCCCCTCACCCTGTCCCTCTCCCTGTGCTAGTGCCCGTCCCCACCCTGATACTGGCCCTTGTCCCTGTCCCTGCTCCCTCTCTCTCTCCCGGTGCCTCTCATGGTCCCTGTTCCCATCCTGATCCTGGTCCTTGTCCTGGTCCCTGTCCCTATCCCTATCCCTGTCCCTATCTCTGCCCCTAACCCTGTCCCCATCCCTGTCTTGGTCCTGGCCACTGTCCCTGTCCTGCTCTCGCTCCCTGTCCCAGTCTCCGTCCCCATCTCAGTTCCTGCTCCCTGTCCCTCTCCCGGCGCCTCTCCCAGTCCCCATCCTCATCCCAGCCCCCGTCCCTGTCCCCATCCCCAACCCGGTCCTGGTGCCTGTCCCCATCACGCTCCCTGTCCTGGTGCTGGATCCTGTCCCAGTCCCGGCCCTGTCCGTGTCCCACTCCCTGTCCCTGTCCCAGTGCCTGTCCCCATCACCGTCCCTGTCCCTGTCCCACTCCCTGTCCCCGTCCCCGTTCCCCTCCCTGTCCCTGACCCCGTCCCCATCCCTGTCCCTGTTGCTGTCCCGCTCCCTGTCCTCATCCCTGTCTCTGTCCTGGTCCTGGCTCTTGTCCCTGTCTCGTTCCCTGTCCCTGTCCCCATCCCTGTCACTGTCACGGTCCCACTTCCTGTCCCTGTCCCACTCCCTCTCCCTGACCCCGTTCCCATCCCTGTCCCTGTCCCTTTCCCGGCGCCTGTCCCCATTCCAGTCCCCGTCCCTGTCCCTGTCCCTGTCCTGCTCCCTGTCCCCATCCCCGTCCCTGTCTCTGTCCTGGTGCCTGTCCCTATCCCCATCCCTGTCCCTCTCCCCGTCCCCATCCCGGTGCCTGTCCCCATCCCCGTCCCTGTCCCTGTCCCCATCCCGGTCCCCGTCCCTGTCCCTGTCCCTCTCCCCGTCCCCGTCCCGTCCCACTGCGGACTCTCTGGCGCCCCCTGGCGGCGGCGGGCGCGGGGCGGTTCCTCCGCGGCGGCAGGGGGCGCTGCGGGGCGCTGCGGGGCGGGCGGGCGATGGCGGCGGTGCGGGCCGCGCTGCTGGCGCCGCTGCTGGCGCTCTGCCGGGCCGGGCCGGGGCCTGCGCCCGCCGCTCGCGTCGAGGTGGCGGTGACCGGGCCCGGGCCGGGGGACGGGGATGGCGCCGGGAGCGGGGCGGCGGCGGCCGGCGGCTCCTACACGCTGCGTGGGGCCGTGCTGGGCGGCCGCGGCGGGCCCGGCCGAGGGGCTCCGCGGGAGGAGGAGGAGGAGATCCGCGGCCGCCTGCTGCTGGTGAGCACCGGCACCGGCACCGGGGGGGACACCGGGGGGAGCCGGCACCGGGGATGGGACCGGGGGGAACCAGGCACCGGAGGGAGGGGGGCGCCGTGGGGAACCAGGCACCGAGGGGAGCCGACACCGGGGGTGGGACCGGGGGGAACGGGCATCGGGGAGAGCCGGCACCGGGGGGAACCAGGCATCGGAGGGAAGCGGGTACCGGAGAGGCCGGGCACCGGGAGCTGAGGGGGTTTTGGGCACAGGGGAGGGAATGGGGGAGGGGGGAGCAGTGGGAACTGGGGGCACTGGGAGACACTGGAGGGGGAGCCAGTGGGCACCGGGGGGAGTGGTGGGGGGAGCAGTGGGAACTGGGAGGCACTGGGGGGGGGGGGGGCTGCGGGCACTGGGGGGGAATGGGGAGGAGCAGTGGGAAGTGTGGGGCACAGGGGACACTGGGAGGAGGCTTTGGGCACTGGGGAGGGGGAGCAGTGGGAACTGGGTAGCACTGGGGGGGGGGGCTGTGGGCATTGGGGGTGCAGTGGGCACTGGGGGTTGGTGGGGAGGCCATGGGTATGGGCTGGCAGTGGGGCAGGCAGCCGGGGGGTGCTGCTGGCCGGGGGTGCCCGGCGGCAGAGGGGAGGTGCAGGCAGGGGTGGGGGGCAATGGGGACCAGATCTCATCCTCTCTGTCACCCCAGCTGCTGTCCCCGTCCCCGTGCAACGCCCGGCTCCCCAGGGCACCCTGGGGATGCGGAGGTGCTTTGGGGGTGCCCTGAGCCTCGGGCATCCCCCCTGGCTCTCACCCCGGCTGACGCTGCCGTGTCCCCCCCAGGTGGGAGACGCGGAGCCCGAGCTGGGCGCTGCCGACAGCTGGATCGGCGTGGTGCCCGTGGGCGAGGAGCCGGCCGAGGTCCCCCGGGGCGCCAAGGAGGAGTCCTTCACCGCCGCCGTCGTCAGCAAGGTGACTCCTGCTGGCCCAGGGACCGCCGTGGCGTTTGCTGGTCACAATCCCGCAGGGCACCTCCTGTGGGGGCTCCTCACCAGATTGGGGGCAGGGGGGGGGAATCCTGCCCTGTGCTTGGTGGCAGGTGGGTCCTCGACGGGGCTCCCGGGCAGTGCCAGCCCCTCTTGGGACCCTTGGGCCCTTCAGCCAGGGCAAAGAGGCAGCGGGACGGGAGCCGAGGGAGGGCACAGCCCAGCTGCCTGTCCCCCTGCCTGTCCTGCCCTCTGAGCCTGTGCCCTCTGCCTCCGCAGATGAAGCGAGCCCTGGTGCTGGGGGCTTCAGCCCTGCTCATCCTGGCGCTGAACCAGAACGCCATCCGGGAGGTAGGAGAGTCCCGGCGGCGGGTCCCCGAGCCGGTCTCGTGCCCCGCTGACGGCTCTTGCTTTCCTTTCCGATGCAGCTGGATGTTTCCCAGCTTCTTGCCAAGCCTGTGATCGTGATCCAGTCCTCGGACAACGTCACCAAGCTGCTGGGAGCGCTGCTGCGGTACGGGCTGGGGCAGCGGGAGAGGCTGGGCGAGAGCCGTGGCTCTGCGCCTGGTCCCCTGCCTGGCTGTGACAGCCAGGGGCTGCCCTGGGAGGGGTGTCTCTCTCACAACGCATCGCGTTTGCAGGGCTGGTGACGAGCTGCCGCTGTGCCAGGTGGGGCCGAGACGTGTTTCCAGGGAGGGTTTGAGTCAGATCCAGCCCTTCCGCAGGGCTTGAGCCCTTCCATGGGTCCCCACGCGGTGGCAGGGGCCGACAGCCGCCTCGGCCAAGATTTTTAAGAGTCTCAATACAAATTTAGCCAAGCTGTCTGGTTATCAGCACGGCACCGGCATCTCCACCTCCTTTGGCGGCGTTTATTCCCACCGCCTACAGTTTTAGGCCCCCCCTCGGTCCTTCTTACACGTGGTAAATTGGTGTCGCGGATGGGGAAACTGAGGCACAGTGATGGGAGGGAGAGACCTGTTCAAAGTCACCCAGAGGACGCTGGGAAGGGGGATTCTCGTTGTCACCTCCCCTGCGTGTTCCTCTGTCCCCGGTGGTCCCCCTCAGCGGCGGCTCAGTGTGGGCTGGCAGTCCCTGCGGGGAACGGGGAGCTCCCTGGCACTGGGGCGCTGCGGGACGGGTCCTGCTGTGCCCACGGCATTGACGCTCTTGACTTTTGCTCACCAGGGAGCTTCGGGCAACGGCGAAGATCACGTACCAGGCGGTGCTGCTGGAGAACCTGGTACGTAGGTCCTCCTCCTCCTGGTGGGAGGGCAGGGGCATGGCCGTAGGAGCCAGATCCACGAAGGCTGTTGAAGCTGCCGGTGCCTCGGTTTCCCCAGAGGCTCGCTCCGTGGGAGCGGGGCAGCTGGCAGCCACCGGCGGTTCCTCCTCCCCTCGACACGTGTGACCCAGCCAGCGCGGCGGGTCCCCCAGCCTTGGGCAGCGCCGCGAGCCCTCGCGGCCATCGGCAATGCCGTCTCCTGCCTCGCAGGGAGTGACCCTCACCCTGTGGTCGACCTGCGGCCTCTCCCGAGGGGGTCTCTACGGCGAGTGGCAGGGGGTCATCTGCACGGGGGAGAACAGCTCGCAGGTCCAGGTATGTGCGCCGGCGCCGGCGAGGGCTCCTCATGCAGCTGGGGTTCCTGGCGTGGGGGCAGCAGCAATGGCAGGGCTGGGAATGGAGTGGGGGGTCTCTGGTTCGCCCCCCACCCCAGTCCCTGACCGCCTGCCGGCGCTGTTCCTGCAGAAGTACCTCCAGCAGCTGTGGAACACCATCCTGCTGATCGCCCTGCTCCTCTGCACCGGGGTCATCGTGCAGGCCCAGCGGCAGTCGCGGCAAGAGCCGTCGGAGCAGGATGCCGAGGTGGGAACATCTCTGCTCTGCTCCTCGCCGGGGACGCTGGCAGCCAGGGTCTGAGCCTCTGCTCTGCCTTCGCAGCTGGACCTGAAGCAGCACATTCGGCGGCGGCTGTCGGCACTGAAAACGCGGCGGTACCATCCTGGCAAACCGCTCCAGAGCCGGGGCTGCGAGATCGATAGCTGCGCCGTCTGCTTGGACCAGTTCCACAAGAGTCAGGTAGGTACTGGGGGGACTGGTGCTGCGCTGGGAGGCCTGGAGCCTGTCCTGGTCACCGCTTGGGACCACCTGTGCTCGAGCCGTCCCTTTGCTGCCCGGACTGGGGCCGGGGCATCCCTGCCAGGAAGCCACGTGGCAGAGGATTGTCCCCCTCCCCGGGCAGCGGGATGGTGGCAGGGTTGTGACCCAGCCGCTGCCATCCCCGTACCCCGACCCCGTCGGGCTCACGTCTGCCATCCACTTCCCTCCCCGCAGTGGCTGCGGGTGCTGCCCTGCTCCCACGAGTTCCACCGGGACTGCGTGGATCCCTGGCTCCTCCTGCAGCAGACCTGCCCTCTCTGCAAGCGCAACATCCTGGGTGAGAGCCGCAGGGACCGGGCTGAGGGCTGGCGAGCAACCGGACGCGCCCCCCCCCCAGGCTCTCCGTGTGATGGCCTTCCATCCTTCTCCCTTCCAGGGAACTGCTGCACCGAGAGCTAGCTGGCCCGACGGACGCGCTCCGGGGACAGACCCATCGCCGCTCCGGGGAGAGGGAGGGGGGCAAGGGGTGCTCAGTAAGCGGCGCTCGCTGCCGGAGCGGCTTCGGCGCGGCTGTGCCCATCGCAGCGCCCGGCCATTTGGAGAGTGAAGGATCTCGGGGCTCTCCCTGCTGGGCATGAGTAGAGGGGTGTGGGGGGGTCCAGACGGCCAGTGCCAGGGGGCTGTGGGAGCGGGTGCTGGGAAAGGACACTACGGGGGGGGGCACCCATGGGTGTAATGAGTTGGGGCACGCAGAGCCCTGGCCTGGCTGCACTCCTTCCCTGCTTGTAGTAATTTTTCTAAGTCTTTTTTTGTGGGTTTGTTGGGTGGGTTTTTTTTTTTTTAAATCTATTTTCTGATGGCTGTGACAGGGTGGGCTGAGCCCGGCTTGGGGCCATCTTGCACCCGGCGTGAGCCCCTCTGCCCCCCGGGTGCCTTGGGTGGCAGATCTGCCGGGGACGGGGGTGGCAGGGCTGCCAGGCGACCTGTCGCATCGCCGCGGGAGGGCAGGGGGAGTTGAACGCTTTATTTATACTAACTTATTAGAAAGGACGGCACGAGTCAGCCGCAGAGACCGAACACGGGGCTTGTTTGACCAAACGTGTGCCGCGGTGGCCGGGGACTCGCCGTGAGCCCTGAGCGGCTCCTGTTCCACGCGGCGGACAGAGTCTGCTGGGCTGCAGCATCGCGCGTGTCCGTCTCTATTAAATACAGAGCAAGGACAGGCTGCCGTGTCCTGTTGCGACGTTGTTTGGGGGTTCAGGGCCAGCCTGCACGGGTGGCTCGGTGGTCCCTGGCCCCTCCGGGTGTTGGTGGCTGCCGGCAGAACAGGGAGAGCCGCTTTCCCAGGCTGCGGCTGTGCCGGTGAGCCAAGGGCAGCTCAGACTCCTCAGCCCCAGCCCAGCTCTGCCTTCCTCTTCAAAGCAACGTGGCCACATCCCCGTCACCTCCTGGGAATGTTTCTTGGCATGCGCAAAGACATGCTGTGCCCAGGCATTGTCCGGCTGACGGCACGGTGGGAGCTGTGCTGGGGACTCCAGCAGCAGCTTAGCCGTGGGTGACAGAGCTCCAGCGCCCTGGAATGTCCCTGGCCCCGCTCGGCTGAGTGTGCAGGGGCAGCTCTGCACGCCCAGGGAGCGTTTCCCCCTCCCCAGGGGCTCCTCGCCTGGTGTGGGTCCGTCCCATGGCTGCCGGCCGGGGAGAGGCAGCCCCAGCCTGGTCCCTGCAGCGGGGGCTACTCCCAGGACTGCCGTGCTGAGGGAGAAGAGAAGGGGACGCGGCAGCCCAGCCCCCTGCGCCCTCACCCTCGCTTTTACCACAAGCCACAGCCTTGCCCAACGGAGAGGGACAACAGGGGAAACTGCACGGACCCGTTCGGAGCCGCAGTCCTGCAAAAAACAAAGTGAAGCAACAGCCGGAGGCCGGCTGGTGGCTGAGCCGGGGCAAAGCCGCCGTGGCGACTGTCTCCCTGGGCTTCCTACGCCTGCTGCGTGTGGGCTTGATGGGACCGGCAGAGAGCCCGGGTTTCCCAAGGGAAGGCGCCTTCATGGTGCACAAAGAACGGGTAACGAGGTCCCACGGGGCAGGGCAGGTGGCTGCTTGTCAAGCTCTTCATTTCTGCTTCAGTCTCACGAGCGTTTATTTGCGGTGGCCGCCGGTGCGGCGAGAGGCGAGGGGCAGCATTCTGCCTCTCCTCCTTGGCTCGGGGGGGCTGAGCACCAGGCCCTCAGCTGGCAGCGAGAGGCAGGGTCCGGCCTTGCAGGTGGGCTCTGCTGAGAGCGGCTTTGACCGCTGGCTGCTGGGAGCTCGCTGCCGGGCTTCGCCGGCGCGTCCGTTCGTCCCGGTGCTGTCCCTGCTGCCTCGGCTGCCGGGCCGCCTGCGGGCGATGGGAGCGGTCAGAGGGGAGGAAGAAGAGGGACGGTCCCAGCCCCTTCCTCTGGGTTCCGACTCACCCTGCGTCCTGCCCGCCGGCCTCCCCGCCGCGCTGGTTGCTGAGCTGAGACCACAGCTGGGTCTGCGGGACGAGCTGGGGACGAGAAGAGGGGGGGGTGAAATTGCCAGCCCGTGCTCAGCTCCAGTCACAGCCCCTCTGGCCTGGGCAGCCGTCACCCCTGAGCCGGTGGCACAACAGCCACAATGGGGCTGATGTAAAGGAGCTGGAAACCAGTCCCGGGCACCTCAGCCGGGCAGCTTTCCCTGCCAACACCAGTTAACCCAGACCGATGTCCCAGTAGCTCCTGTGCCCAGGCCCTGGAGCTCAGCCCCGTGCAGGCTGGGGAAAGCAGCTGCTGAGTCGCAGGGGACGTTGTGTGAGGAGCCCCGCAGCCTTTTGCTCCTCGCAGCCTTCTCACAAGGGTACCTAAACAGGGAACAGGTCCCTGGAGGATGTGGGACAGCGGCGGGGGCCACGGGGTGGTCTCGGGGTACGCAGCACCCTGCTGGCGCGTGCGCCCCTCTCCCTGGCGGCACCCAGCCCGCCCTGGCTTGAGCGCGGCCTCACCTTTAGCACGCCGTGCTCAGCAGCCGACTTCACCTTGGCTAGCGCCGACCTCAGCCGCACGTTCTCCTGCTCCAGCACGCTGATCCGGATGCTGTTGGCCTGCAGCTGCTTCTCCATGTCCTCGGTCAAGCTCCCGGTGCCTGCAAACAAAATACGAGGTTCTCGCAACAGGAGCTGGAGCTCAGCCCGCTGCTCCCTGCCTGCTCGGAGGTGTTGGCAGCAGCCCTGGGTGGCTGCCCGCTGGAAAGGAGCTTGTCCCAACTGGGGAGCACCAGCACAGCCTGGGAGGCGGCAACTGGATCCCAAAACCATGCCAGCTGAAGCCGTGAGGGCAAAGCAAGCTCTGCCCGTGTCCTGGCCCTGCTTTGCTTCCTGGCCCAGAGGTGGGATGAACAGCAGCCATGTAGGGAGGCGTGTAAAGACGGCAGCAGCTTAGCACAGCCCAGGGCCTGAGTCCTTCCTGGCTGTTAGTGGGAGAAATGGTGTTGTACAAATAATGCTGGTGCATCCGGGGCTGGCGGGATCCCCTGGGAGACCACAAGGGCACTGCGGGGAAAGCGGGTGCTGCGGCCCTCTCCCTTACTCTCAAACTGCGTCTCGACGGGGACGTGGAGCTCGGGGAAGAACACCAGGAGCCTCTCCCGCTCCTTCAGCTCCCGCGCCTGCTCCTCCAGCCTGGACACGTTCGCCTGCAGCTCGGAGACAGTCTGCTCCAGGTTCAGCTTCTCCCGCCGCAGGGCGTCCAGCAGCTCCTGCGGGACACAGCAGAGAGGCGCTGAGGTTTGCAGTGTGCCCAGGGGGAAGAGGGGTCTTCCCCCATGGGGTCCCGGGAGGAGATGGCCACGTGGCAATGTCACATCAGAGTCCCCCTCCTGGGAAAACTCTTGTCAATGGGTGGGGGACGGGGCAGCGGGTGGCTCCTGACACCCCTATGTCCCACACCAGCAGCTCCCCAGGGAGCCCCCCTCCCACAGCCCCCCCAGACGCGTGCTGGCTGCCAGCACTGACCTGCTGCGCCCGTAGCTGTTGCCCGCTCTGCTCCCGGCGCTCCTCCAGCTGCTCTGCCAGCCTGGCCTTGTCCTCCTCGGCCTCTCCCAGGCTGGCTTGCAGTTCCTCACGCTCCTGGTCCAGGCTGTCGAGCTGCTGCAGCAGGGCCCTCTGCTTGGCCTGCAGGGACTGTACAGGGCAGGGGAGCCCGCATGGGGCTGCTGCTGCACCCGCTCACCACCACCCTCACACGAGCTCAGCCCACTCCCACGGCACGCCGTGGGGCTGCAGAGCAGCTCCAGAGCAGGGGAGAGCGAGCCCAGCCATACCTCCTCGTGCTTCAGCATGCTCTCCACTTTGGCCTTCTCCTTCTCCAGCTGGGTGGTGGTGGTGCTCAGCTCCTGGCCCAGGCTCTCCCGCTGCTCGGTGAGCAGCTGCACCTTCTCCTCCAGCTCCAGCAGCCGGCTCTTGGCCACCATTGTCGTCCTCATCTCCTCCAGCAAGGTCGTCTTGGTCACCTCTGGGGAGAGACACAGAGCACCTTTGGCCAGGCTGGGCAGGAGGGGGAGAAGCTCCCAGATAAGGTGTTCCCGAGGGGGCCCTAAACCCTCCACAGGCCCTGGCGAGGGGGAGGCAGGTCTGATGGGAGGGCTGCGTCCCCCTGAATTTCCACCAACGCAAGCCCACTCTGGTGCTGGCTAATGTTTGGGCATTGTAATGAAGGAGGCTTGTCCTCCCCGCCATTCCCACCGGCTGGGTGACGTCTGGGCACTGCAACGAAGGAGGCTCATCCTCCCCCTGGTTCCCACCAGTGCTATACCCGACCAATTCTGGGGGAGCCAGGCGTTACATGGGTGTAAAACGCTCGTGAGATGAGAGCAAGGCAGGGGGAGTGATGCACCCGCCGGGTGAGCCCCAGGGGTCCTTACCCAGCTCCTGCACAGCAGCCTGCTTCGCAGCCAGCTCCTCCTTTAAGGCAGAGAGTCGCTCTTCCAGCAAAGCAGCTCCTAAATCAGCACAAAACCACTACTAAACATTAAACAGCTCCTCAAAGGAACTAAAAGGAGGCAGCGAACGGCTACGCCAAAGCATTTTTTCAAAGCATTTTTCATCCCGTGACTGTATCGTGCTGTGCTTCAGCAGGGAGGAGGCAGCAAGAGGATGTGGACAACCAGCTCCCGCTGTCTGCGGTTACTCACAGCAGGGAACAGCCCCGGCACCTACCAAAATCAGTGGCAAACGCCCTGCTCACGGTGGCGGGATCAAGATTTGACCACAGACTCCATGCTTCTCCTGCAAATACCCACGGACCTGGGAAGGGATGCTGGGAACAGCACTGTACCTCTCCGTAAGTCATCCTTGTCCCGCTCCAGCCTGGCTACAGCCTGTAAATACTCTTTGTGCTTTACTTCCAGGCTCTGCTCAGCCTCCTTCCTCTGCTGCGCTTGGGTCTCCTTCTCCGCCTGAAGCAACCGGGAAAAGTCCTCAACCTGTTTCTGCAGCTTGTCCTTCTGTTTCTGCGACTCTTCCAGCTCGGACTTCAGAGGGTTGACCTGCTGCAGCAGCAGCTGGAGGTGTTTGCTGATCCGGGAGAGGTCCTTGCTCTGCTCCGAGGCCCAGTAGCTCACATCCATTGCAGAGAGGGTCCTTCTCCCTGTGGGCTCCTCCACCATCTCCTGGAACCTGCTCAAAGCCGAGGGGATGTTCTGGCTCCGGCAGATGCTGGTGATGGTTTTGCCGACCTCGCGGAGGCTGGCCTGGGCGCTGGCGCAGGTGGCGCAGGGGTCCAGAGATGACCCAGTCATCTGTGAGGGGATGCTGCGGCTGCTCTCGGCCGTGCTGCAGGCAGCCCTGGGCAGGGAGCTGCGCAAGGCATTGCCATCTGGTACACAGACACCCGATGACGGGCACGGAGAGGCAGACCGGGCAACTTCTGTGGAAGTTCTTAACTCCAAAGCAGCAGGCGAGCAGCGTTTCAGGCTCTCCTTCTTCGGTTTCTCAGCCTTGGGGGTGGATTGCAGTGTGGGGTTCTCCTTCCTGCAAGCCTTCTTCTGGTGGAGAGAGCACAGAACAAAACCTGGGCTCAGATTAAACAGAGTCAGCTGCAAATGATCCATAAGAGCCCAAATACAGAGGCGTGAAGCATGGGGACAGGACACCAGTGCAGCCAAGGAACGACGAGGGCAGCGAGCCCTTCTCTTGGGAGGAGAGGAGTTCCTAGAGCTTGGAGGAGGGCAGCTACCAAGCGCTCAGGTTCCACGTTCACTGTGCTCCGTTACAACCAAAGCATGTGGCCAACAAGCAAAATTAATTAGCTTCCCACTCCGTGATGCGGGGTACAGGGGAACTGAATTTTTACAAGCTGCCAGGCAGCTTTCCAGCCACCACCACCGGAGCTGTGGTTTCACGATGGGAAGCCTCAGCAGTGAAACCTGCTCCCCGCCTCCCCTTCTTGTGACTGTCCCTTCTTTCCTACCTCCTGTGCTGTCTCCTGGTTACGCCAGATGAATTATTGTGAGACTTTGCCACAAAAGGGATCATTTTGGGGGGCAAAAAATGCAAGGGAGTGGTGTTGTGTTTTCACCACACATTATTTCAGTGATGTGTGGTGAGCTGTAGCCAGCTCAGCCTACAAACAGTGGGGTGGGCAGAGCTGCAGGGGCAGTAAATTGGCAGGAGAATATTTTTCCAAGCAATAAGGACAGCCAGGCTCACCCATCCTGAGATCCTGGTGGAGGAGGATGGATCCAGCGGCACGGCTGGGAGCAGTGGTGAGAGGAGGGAAGGGACTCAGGCCGGGAGGGGACAGTGCGGGACAGATGCGTCCTGTCTGACACACAGGTCAGCACTCGGAGGGTAATGAGCCAGAAGCACATCTGGCATGGCCACCGCGTGTGTCACAGGGCATCCCCAAGAAGGATCGTGATCTCAGCACAGTCCAAATCATTTGGGACATTTCCATGAGCCCTGCACTCAGCACATGGGGCCCCACAACACTCAGGGCCCCCAGATGTCCCACCTCGGCCAGGAGCTGCTGGTAGAAGGCCCCCAGTTTCAGCATGCTGCACCAGTACCTCCTCGCCGTCAGCCCCGCGGACATGCAGGGTCCCACTGCCTGCGCCGGGGGGACGGCTTGCTCGCTGAGCAGGTTTTCTGCGTAGCCCGTGAAGCTCTGAAGCAGCAGCAGCAACCTTTTTCAACAGAAACAAAACGCAGCTTAAAGCAACAGAGTATTCATAATGGAGAATGGGCCCTTAGCGTTTAAGAGCGCAATGCGCCTGAAGGGCCAGTGCCAAGGCAAGTGAGGTTGTCACCCCTCCTCATCCCTGGGAGAGAGTGATTTTGGCAAAGGAGGGTGGATATCAGCATGCCTGTGACCCCTCCCTGGCCTGAATCACTCCACGGAGCAGGGTTTAGTGGGATGAAAATCCTCCTGCAGCTGCCGGGACACAGGCTGCGTGCGCTGCTTGCAGCCAGTCACTTCCAGTTAGCCTCTACCAAAAGATTTGGGGCACCCACGCTGCCGATCTCAAACCCTAATTGTCAGGGCCAACAGCTGCGTGGGAATGGCTCATCTTTTAAAACAGAGTCGTATCTATTTCACCCAGATTGCAGAAGGCACCTTTACCTCCCAGGCCTGTAAGTGCAGCTGTGTCTGAGTGTTCCCAAGATTTCAGGGGGCCTGCCCCCATCTGCCCACGTGCCTCCAGCTCCTATGCAGAGCGGTGGCTTGCTCTGTTCCTTTGTGGCCAGCGTTTGTGCTGGTAGCTCTGAGAGGAGTGGAGGTTTACAACTCAGTGTAGAGCCGCAGAACACGAGGCCGAGGTGCTGGCCCACTGCTCATCATGGAAACATGCAGGGGAAAAAAGCATCCAAAACACTCAGCTGCATTCGACAGGCTGGACACACAACTGTCCCCTTCCCTGTGGGGGTAAGGCGCCACTCTGCCAGCCAAGCTTCTTTTAAGAGGGGTGTCTGGGGCTGGCTTTGCCGTCTCACCTGTCGATCACCAGCTCCAGCAGCACCACGTGGGAGTGCTGGGTGAATTCGGGATCGTTCTCGGCATAGCTGTACCGCTCCAGCAGCGCCGCCAGGTCCAGCTCGCAGGACACTTTATCGGGGAATTTCCAGGAGGGGAAACGCACGGCCCCGGCCCGGGAGGAGACGTCGGCGATGGCTGCCTGCAGGTCCCTCAGGTCGGCCCGCAGGCTCTCCATGCAGCCGGGGTGGCCCAGGAGGTGCGCCATGTTGCTGAGGTGGCGGCACCGGGCCTGTGGGCAAGGGCCTGCAGGCTGCAACAAGGCCCGCGGGCTGCGACAGGGCCAGGGCCGGAGGGATAGCCCTACAGGGGACAGGTGGCTGGGCCAGCACAGTGGCTGCCGGCGCTGGGGACCCCCAGGGGGTGCTCCAGGGAGTCCCGGGGCGAGGAGGGGCCGGGCCGAGGCCTGTTCGGGGTCGCGCCGACAGGGACGCGCCTACCCGCGCCGCCGCCCGCTGCTATGGCAACGGCGCAGGCCACGCCCCCCGCCACAATGGTACAATGGTACGCTC
The DNA here is from genome assembly GCF_964199755.1 of Larus michahellis. Classification (NCBI taxonomy): domain Eukaryota; kingdom Metazoa; phylum Chordata; class Aves; order Charadriiformes; family Laridae; genus Larus; species Larus michahellis. The sequence continues at coordinate 1,992,717 of NC_133908.1, forward strand.
CTCCTGCTCCGCCCCCTCCTTTAGGGATTCCCCCCCCGTGCGCTGCGTTAATGGCACTTCCCACCGCGCATGCGCCCTGCCCCAACCACCCCCGCCGGACCTGCGCCTGCTGGTGGCGTGCTGACGTCACTTCCGGCGCGCGTGCGCAGCGCCTGGCGTGCGGCCGCCATTTCGTCGGTGGCGGTGACGGCCTTCTCCGGCCCTCGCTCGGCTCGGCTCGACTCGGCGGCGGCAGCAGCAGCGGCAGCGGCGGGGAAGCGCTCCCCGCCCGTCCCCAGGGAGCACCATGCCGGCCGGACCCGTGCAAGCCATGCCTCCGGCGCAGCCAGCGCCCCCCGCGGAGAGCAAACCGGTGCGGGCCGCGCTGAGGGGGGGAGGCCGCGCTGGGGGGGCGGGGAAGCAGGGCTCACTGGGGCTATTTCGGTCTCTGCCTTCTTACACTTCCCTCCCTGGTTCTCTTTGCTCTCGGACGTATTCCCCTCTGCAGGAGCCTCTTCCCGAAATGGGAATATCGCTCCAGCATAGCTGGAGCTGCTGCTCTGACCGCACCTTCAGCTTCACACACTTACGGGTGTAGGAAACTGGTCTGATTGACAGTCTTGGGTGATTTTGTGTAGCTGGCACAATTAGGAGGAAAACCGCGGTTCCCTCCAAAAAATCCCAATGACTCTTATGCACAGAAGTTCAGAAGGCGACTCAGGACCACGGTTAAATAAAAACATCTCTCAAGCGTGGTGTTGCCTTATCCTTCGGTTCATCGAGATGATGTTGTTCAGAGGGAGCGGGAATGAGAACTAAAAATATTTATGATGCTCCTCAACACACTTTATTAAGATTGGATTTGACTTGAGAATGTTTTCTGCCTTGGAGCCCCCATGGATTTTGCAGAGCTAGTAGTGGTGCTGGTATTTTCAAATTTTCCTGACTGTCCCTGTTAAGATTATAAACATTTCCTGTAGACCGGTTCTCTTTTGTAACAGCTTTTCTTATCAAAGTTACGTGGTGAGGAAAGAGGAGCGACATCTTTAGTGTCGTGCAAAGAGCAGCGTCTGGCCTTACTGGAAGACAGAGCCATCTGCAGGGAGGGTTCCGGGACTTTAGTTTGGATCCTCTTATAATATCAGTGAGAAAAATGCCCTGCAGAGCTTTTCTCTACAAAACAGCTTTTGATGCAACCGCAGTGGGATTAAACGCTATGTTTTATTCAATGTGGAATTCCATTCAGATTCTCCCTTCTTGTAGTCCCACAGGCCTCGAGGAACGTTGATAGCTTCCCAACCTGTTGCGCAATGCAGAGTTATTTCTAGATGTGTTGTTACAGCCATTCCCCTATGCTGCCTCTTGGCTAGGTGTTTATAAACCTACTCGGACTCAAGGCCGAGATAGTAAAAATGCCGGGAGGACTTGTTTTGGTTCCCATGGAGGGACCTTCCTCGTTGCCTTGCTGTGCCCACCCCTGCAGCGAGTGCCCTTGACAAGGCGACAAACATTGTCTCCCACCCTGAGAAGCCATGGAATTCGTTTGTGGGATGGGTGATTCAGATTGTTAAACCAGATCTTTGTGTCAGGAAAAATTCAGTGAATTGCGAGCTGAGGAGGAGGGTAGACAGTCCCGTGTGCCATTTGGATTGCTGTTTGGAATACTTAATTCTTACATGGCATTCATTAAGCACAGAATTGCACAACAATTTGTTAAGGTGTGTTAGGACTGTTACTCCCAATGTAGATGAGGAAGTTGAGAAAGAAGTGAGATGAATTTTCCTATTCAACCACCTGAAAATAAACCTCGTCTGGGTTTGCATCCTGCCAGGCTGTTTTTCACCCCCTGATGCTGGTGTACAGTATGTTACTCAATATTATTTGAAGTTCCTTCTCTTTTTTTTCAGCTTTGATTTGGGCTGTTTGAATTTAGTATCTTGACTGATTGCAAACACCACAATGAAAGATGTCTTCCTGCGCCACCACCTCTTCACCTTTCGAATAGTTGCTATAGTTGTGAGGCAGCAGTACAGAGGACTGTATATATGTGTATATATTTATTTTTATTACAGCCAGAAGAGGAACCAAAAGAGGAAGCGGCACCAGCCAAGCCAGTGGTAGGAATTATTTATCCTCCTCCGGAGGTCAGGAATATTGTGGACAAGACTGCCAGCTTCGTAGCCAGGTAAATGACACTGGTGTCGTCTCATGTTTCTGGGCATTTTCACACTTCTCGTCTGCAGTGCTGATATCTATGCAGCTCCAGAAACTGAAGCAGGTCACAGCGCGTGACTTTACATGCAGGATTTTCAGGATTGAGTTTATACCAGTGAGACTGTGCAAAAGAAATCATGGTATTCTACTTCAGAGGTGTAAGACACACTTTGCTAGAAAAACTGTGGTAGTAAGTAAAATAAAGTCCTTGGCAAAACGTAAAGCGTGTACTGCAATAACCAGGTGACAGTTCCTGTTGTGAATGATCTGAAGGGGTAACAAAATTCCAGGTAGAAAGGGAGCCTTGTTAGAGGTGCTCCATCGAGTGATGAAGCTAAGAGGAGTCATGTCTGTGTTTTAGTCTGTAGGCACGTGGTAGGTGATGAACTTCCCAGCGCAAGGGTGCTGGCTTGCTTGTTAGGCCCTGAGGGTAAATCCCATCCCTGTTTGTGCACAGCTTGGTGAGCCACACCAGCGGCTGGGATGTGTGTTCCTCCAAGCCTCCGACCTCTCTCTCTCTCCCTTGCCAGCCAGAGGGAGAGAAGTGCGTTCCTCCAGAGAGCAGTCTGAGCCTCTCTTAGCATAGATGAGCTGCCCGTGATGTGTATGGGATTTTTTTCCCCTCTTGACTGTAGCAGATTGATTAGCGTGAGTACAAATGTCAAATTTAGGGCAGGAGTCTAAAAGTTGAATAAATTTTACTCATTTGGACTTCCTCCATTTTCCTAATGTCATCATTCTGCAAGTGTAAGCTGCTAGTGCTGCATAGGCCATCTTTCTCTGTCGTTTTTTTAATGCTTAAGTATTTCTGGCTGTCTTATCTCTACGTGAGGTCTCAGGGGACCGAATCCTCGTCTTCCTGCAGCGTACAAGTAGCACAGAAGGTAAATACCCCTCAGCTGGCCGTGCAAATTCTTCACCTTCATGGCATCCAGATAGGCTGAACGCTATGTGCTTTCACCTCACTAAAACAGGGATGGTTGTTGCCGTGAGTTTAAGACAATTGCTAAATGCTGGTCTAGTCAAAGACACTTATTGTGTAACTGATCTCTAAAACGCTGCCAAGGAGCGGTGGCTTTCTTTGAGGATAAGGAAGGGGCTGTGTTTATCCTTTGGCATTGTAGAGACCTCCTTTTGGAAGAGGTGGAGTGTCCAAACAAGACTTGGAGGCATCCAGAGAATACGACGAGAAACATCCTACGGCAGCTTTAACTTTCTCAAACTACCCTGAAATAAATGGTTGTGCACTTTGCGTGAGAGGAATGGATGTTACCTGAGCTAAAACTTAGGGCTCTCTTAAATGCTCGGTGTGGTCAATCCCTGCCCAGGCTGATGGTTGCCTGTTTTTTTCCCTATATAAACTTTCTGGAAAAAAGCTTAAAAGCTTGTTAATAGAGCAAATAGAATTGGGCTAGTAAGTAACTTGTAAACTTCATCCAATAAGTTGTCTAATCCAGCGAATCATCTTGTGTTTGCATGTAGCCAAATGAAATTGTGAAATGCTTGTGAGCGTGAGTTTTTAACTGTCTTAAATACTCAGTGGGAAGCGTTACAGACTAAATTAGGACAAATGCCTTTAACTTGTCTGGGTACAGCTGGCTGCTGCCTTGGGTGTGAGTTACTTAGAGAGAGGTAAATTCCTTCCACGTGGGAGAGAAAATTTTCTTCTGAGGAGCTGATGCATCAACACATATTACTGTGAAAGAAACAGACATTTACACTTGACTTGATGCCTCGTCATCTAAAGAATTTATCTTTTCCTTCCCCAGAAATGGTCCAGAATTTGAAGCTCGAATTCGTCAGAATGAAATAAATAACCCTAAGTTCAATTTCTTGAATCCCAACGATCCTTACCATGCGTACTACCGGCACAAAGTCAGCGAGTTCAAAGAGGGTAAAGCACAGGAGCCCTCGGCTGCTATTCCCAAGGTCATGCAACAGCAGCAAAGTGCTCAGCAGCAGCTTCCGCAGAAGGTAAGTGTTCCTTTTCCCTCTGCCCGAAAACTTGGCTTCTAACTGGTTGTGTCACATCCTGATGTTAAGCAGGAGGTCTGAAAGACAAGGCAAATGAAGGAGTTACACGTTTGCAAAAAAGGCAGCACTGAGAGGCTTGGAGTTTAGCGTCTGGGACTTTGTTTTGATGCAGATGTGCATCCCTCAGTTGCTGGTAACTCAAAAGTTGTGCGTGGAAGAGTCAATATATTGTTCTATTTGATCTGGTTCAATTATGTTTGATTGTGCATTGACTGATACGGTGCTTATGCTAGTGATGGCTCGGACCGTATCAGCTTAGGGCTCTAAAGATTGCTGCAAGCCTTTAGAATCCCTTGGAGTTCAGTTTGGGCTTGTTGCACTGTTTTGTAGAAACACTTCCTTTTTTTCTGCCGGAAGGATCAACTTCCCCTTAAAATGTGGAGTACAAAATGTTGCTAATCTTGTTTAGTTGTGCCTTATATACGTACTGGATGGAAAAAGGGCACTGACTGAATTGGAGTCTTTTACATGCTTTGCACGGCCAACGGTCGTGCTGTGCGGTATTGACTATCCTGGAGGATTATACCAAAGTCCTGATAGATTCCAGTTTTGTTAGCTGTTGGAGCAACAATTTTTTTTATAGTAGGCCTAAATACAGATGTCCAGATATACCCTGTGGTATTATTTTTTCTCATCCTCGCAGCTGCCAAGATATCTAGACTGATGCTGTTTTCCCGCAGCAGCTGAAGGAAAAAAGGACTCTCCCAAGTGTTTGGTAACAATTTCTTTTTTTGGTCACTGAGCCATCTCCGTTCTGCTCCACAGGTGCAGGCCCAGGTGATCCAGGAGACAGTGGTTCCAAAAGAGCCACCTCCGGAGTTTGAGTTCATTGCGGATCCTCCCTCAATCTCGGCCTTTGACTTGGATGTGGTGAAGCTCACGGCGCAGTTCGTGGCTCGGAACGGGCGGCAGTTCTTGACTCAGCTGATGCAGAAAGAGCAGAGGAACTACCAGTTTGACTTCCTTCGCCCCCAGCACAGTCTCTTCAACTACTTCACTAAGCTGGTTGAGCAGTACACGAAGGTACTTTACGTCTCAAGTATTGATTTTTTTGAAGACAACTGAAACCCTGCAAAACTGCCAGACTAGAAATACGCGCAGGTCCACGAGTCCGTCCTTTAAATCTCCCTCTTTAAGTAAAGCGGATATCTCATACATTGTTGGCAATGTGCAGCACTGAACACTGTGGGCTGTTACGTAAATGTACCAGGCAGCATTGTAATACAAGCAAAAGTTGTGGGTTTTTTTTTTTAAATACGGAGGGTAGTTGGAAGGTGAAGAGTGAATATTTTTAAAACGCAAGTATGAGCAATAAGCGATAAAAGGGTTGCAATAGAATACATGGATCGTAGCCCCTGGGGTCTGCTGATATTTTTATCAGTGTGGAAAGAGAACAATTGCTTTTAAGAGGTCTTTGGCAAAAAAAAGTGTCACCAACTCTCATGCGAAATGTGTTTCAGATCTTGATCCCACCGAAAGGCTTGCTCCTCAAACTCAAGAAAGAGGCCGAAAATCCCAAGGAAGTCCTAGATCAGGTATTACATGAAAAACTTGCAAAATTGCCGAAGCATTTCAGTTATGTTTTGAATTTTTTCTCTTTACGTGTTTCTGACTTGCTGACAGCAAATACCAGTATACAGAGAATAAAATGGATGTGTCCCCTGGAGTCACTTGAATACAGGGTACCCACACTCGCCTTTAAACCACCAGCTGGTGTTTATATTGGGACAGTTTGCGTGTGGCAGCGGAGAGGCGTAGATACCGCACAATACGCTTTCCAAGCGCTTTGCAAAGTAGAGTGTTTCCCTCTCAGACAACTTTTCTGTGACATCTCAGTCACTTACAGTCCTTCCGGGATGTTCTTTATCACTTTGACTCCTGGTTGTCACAAAGACTGCCTTTGCTATGGAAAGGTGACGTTACGCATTACAAGGCTCTAAAAAGTGTCCGTGAATTCTTTGCTGGCTGTGAATCTTCAGAGTTGTGACATACGCGGATGGCTTGGTCTTGGCTCAAGAAGTCTGCAGGTCCAGCTTTAGAGCACCAGTTTACAAAGCCGGTGCAGTACATTACTCAACGTTACTTCGTTTTGAAGTAGTAAAGTCAATCAGTTTGTAAATGAAATACAAATATTTCTTTGTCATGCCAGGCCTCTGAAGTAGATCTTGTGTAACTGCCCTGAAAGGGCTGGTAGGGTGAACTTCCAGACGCTGTAGAGATGGCTCTGGTGTGTTTCTTGACTGACATTTGGTGCTTGCTTCACGTCTGCTTGTGCAGGTGTATTACAGAGTGGAGTGGGCAAAGTTCCAGGAGCGAGAGAGAAAGAAGGAAGAGGAGGAGAAGGAAAAGGAGCGTGTTGCTTACGCCCAGATTGATTGGCATGACTTTGTGGTCGTGGAAACAGTTGACTTTCAGCCCAATGAGCAAGGTACTGAAGTTAAGCCTTGTAACCTCTATGAAACTCTGTTCCCTTTGAGTAGAGACTGTGTCCTCAAATGCCATTTTTGACAGACCCTGGGTTTTACAGCTGCATATCCTTCAAAGATGAAGGAGAAAGCCTCCCAGTGACAGTGTGCAGGGCTGCTTTTTTTCTGGAGTTAGTAATGTTCTCCTTGCACAAAGTCCGTGACTGCACTAGCATCCACATTTCCACTTCTGCCAGAGCAGCAGAACTTGTCCCACTTTCTAGTGGTGCTTTCATCCGTAACTACCTTCATCTTCAGGTGTCATGCTGGTGTTGGTCTGTATAGATTCCATCCATTCCCTTTTATATACCTTGGCTCCCAGAGATTTTGATGCCGCTGCTTTGTAAAGAAACTGCTTTTCAGTCAAGAAACTGATATTTCTGTTTGTGCACTGAACAACAAAATGGGATAGAGATACAGAAGCTCTCTTTTCTGCGTTGCAGGGAATTTCCCTCCTCCTACCACTCCAGAAGAGTTGGGAGCTCGAATCCTGATCCAGGAGCGTTATGAGAAGTTTGGGGAGAGTGAGGAGGTAGAGATGGAGGTGGAGTCAGACGAGGAAGATGAAAAGCAAGAGAAGACAGATGAGCCCCCAGCCCAGCTGGATCAAGACACACAAGTGCAGGATATGGATGAGGTAATAAGCCAATACAATCAGCGTTGCTTTTGTCCTGTAAAGTTTGTGTGGTTTGTAATGCTCTTCATTTTCACTGTAAGAAGTTCCTCAGTTGCTTGAGGAAATGAGATTTCCTTCTGATGGAATTTCAAAACAACCGCTTTCTTCTGGAATATGGTATTTTTAGTGTTCTCCATGACGATACAATTTCCAAGAGAGAAATCCAGGAATTTTGTCACCTAATGGTGTGGATTTTATATTCCTCTGATCAAGCCTTTTGGACTTTCCTCTGCACAGAGTCATGAACGCTGTAAAAGATGACTCATTTTAGACTCTACCTCTACCCGCTGTATGTAAGCTATTGTTCTGATAACGAGGAACAAGAGCATGGTTAACCATAAGCCCCTGCTTGCGGTGCTGTGGTAATGTGGAAGCTGAGGAGTACTTGCTTCCTCTTCTGGGTCCGCTGAACTTCTGAATCGTAATCATCCAGAGGAACCACTGTATTATACATGTCCAGAGGCAAAGTAGCTCTGTTGCTTTGAAGCTGCGTAATCAGTTCTTCCAGCGCTGCATAGGACTCTTATGCCTTTCTCAAATCTTACGTGTGGGTATTTGACTACAGGAATTTGGCTATGATTATTGTATTATTTAATATCTTTTTTTAATAAGGGCTCAGATGATGAAGATGAAGGTCAGAAGGTTCCTCCTCCTCCAGAAACCCCAATGCCACCACCTCTTCCTCCCACACCAGATCAGGTCATTGTGCGGAAAGATTACGATCCCAAAGGTAAATCAAGCTGGTGAAGAAAATCTTTATTTCTTCCTGAATAATCACTAAGAGCATTTGTTTCTAGGCTGCATCCTCTGGTGTGTTTTTAACAAGTGTGGTTTTGTTTTTCTAGCCTCAAAACCATTACCACCCGCTCCAGCTCCAGATGAGTATCTTGTTTCCCCCATCACTGGAGAGAAAATTCCTGCCAGTAAAATGCAAGAACACATGCGAATTGGTCTCCTGGATCCTCGATGGCTGGAGCAGCGTGATCGATCCATCCGTGAAAAGCAGAGTGATGATGAGGTCTATGCGCCAGGTCAGCTCGCGTGTCCGACGTAGCTTGGAAAACCCAGTTGCTAGATGAGTTCTGTGAACTCCTGCATGCCCCCTCGCTCCCCCAGGTCGCACCGATAAGGACCATCTTAAATGTAGTTTTCTGTACGATGTCCTTAGTGTGCCGATTTTGTGGATACTCTTGTCATTAGTACATTGAAGCCTTTCTAGAAAGTTAAAGAGCTTTATCTGCTGCTGACCAGCCATCAGTTGCAGTCTCTTTTTAGAAAGAGCAGCACTCAGCCATTAGGTATAATACAGTTTAAAAGATCGTTAACAGGGGCTTCATCATGTTTGACTTTCGATTATATCACTTGAGATGAGAATTTCTCTTTTTGCTTGCAGGTTTGGATATCGAAAGCAGCTTGAAGCAGCTGGCAGAGCGCCGTACTGATATCTTTGGTGTAGAAGAGACTGCCATTGGTAAAAAGATTGGTGAAGAAGAAATCCAGAAACCGGAGGAAAAGGTAGAGTGGAAGCTGTGGTTGGTTGTTTTGTTGTTTTTTTTTTTTTTTTTTTTTATTAACAGGTTCCTGTGGTATTATGAATGCTCAGAGAGATGGGAGTCTTTTGAACTCTCTTCTAGCTGTCAAGCTGCTCTCTTGATTTATTTGCAGCTCGCATTGCATTCTGGACAGGCCGCCGTTATTATGATTTATTTTATTCTGTCAGGTGACCTGGGATGGCCACTCAGGCAGCATGGCCCGCACACAACAGGCTGCTCAGGCCAATATTACTCTCCAAGAGCAAATTGAAGCTATCCATAAGGCCAAGGGACTGGTGCCAGAAGATGACAGCAAGGAGAAGATCGGTCCCAGCAAACCCAATGAAATGCCCCAACCACCCCCTCCTTCCTCGGCATCAAATCCCCCAGCAAGCGCTCAGCCTATCACATCCGTGCCTCGTCCACCCACAGTGAGTGTTTGGGCTTCCAAAAGCAAATTACTGTGGCCGTAGTTAATTAGAAGGGAGTCCTGACGAAGGTCAAGGGTTATAGCAGCAGGGCGCTGGCCTAGAAGCAGATTTTGCATGAAGTTCATGGTTTTGAGAGTCATTTAGAAACATCAGAGGAACTCTATTGAACTTGCCGTTAAAAAGGGAAAATAAGATAAGTGGAGTTTTTTATCCTTAGAGGTATCAAAAAGACTTGGTCAGCTGGGCAGAGGAGGAACCTGGGCAGTGAGATCTTGGAGGAAGATATGGCTGACAAAGGAATGGGTGGGGGCCTTTTATTAGGTGTAAAAACGCGTGATGCAGAGCAAAAGTAGCTGCAGGTAAGAAACGTTCACAGGTGACTCACCCACCGCCCAGTGTTCCTGCCCCGGGGGTTCTGCTGCCTGGCTCTGAAATAACCTTTTTAAAGATTGCTAAATGCCTGGCGCTCTGATAGCCCAGTGGGGAGGGAAGGAAGAGCCCTCTAATCTGTTAATGAGGCTTCTGTGCCTGTTTACAGGCAGCTTGGGCTGGCCATACGGTGGGCTCGCCAAGGTTCCCAGCGAGTCTTTGGCCAGCAGAAGTCCGTGGTGTCTTTCCCTGGTTATTTTAATGAGGACTGGGAACAGCGCCGAGCATTGCCCCATGTACCTGCTGAGAAAAACTATCTTCTCTCTCCAGATGCCCCCTCCCGTTCGCGCCGCTGTTGTTTCTGCAGTTCCAGTCATGCCTCGTCCCCCGATGACTTCCGTGGTCCGTTTGCCTCCGGGATCCGTCATAGCCACCCCCATGCCACCAATTATCCATACCCCGCGCATCAACGTGGTCCCTATGCCGCCCTCTGCTCCCCCCATCATGAGCCCCCGCCCGCCTCCCATGATAGTACCGACAGGTCAGTAACTTCACTGTTTCTTGTTAATTGTCAGCTAATTCCTATATAATGTGCGCTTGAGCTTTGATTCTCTTTTCCTTCTGTGCCTCTGATAACGGTGTGTGATTGGGATTGCAGACCCTAAGTCCCATCGTTAAGAATTTTGGGGTGTTTGATACGGCTTAGAGTAGTGCTGTAAGTAGTGCTTTTGCGCTCGAGACTCCTGCAGTGTGAAAGACAGAGAATTCTGTCTCACCCATGTTACATCACCCCGGGAGCCTGCCCAGGTGAAGATTAAGAATCCACGCTGCTTTCCAAGAGGAACCAGAGCAAAGAGGAACTGCCAGCGCCTCACTGGGTGTTACAGCTTGTTACAGAAGTTGCTGTTGTGGGAGGAAAAACTGTTGTCTGGCCCCTTTTTTCATAGCGGCTTCATAGCATTTGCTGCTTCTAAGTTGAAAAGCACGATGTGAAAAACAATTCTTCCTTTTCTTTTTCTCTTTTTAAATCGAGGGGCTGGCACCGCCACATGCCAAACTGAGAGCGCTTTCTTTTTTTGCAAGATCTGCAGGAAGCTCTTGTGCCGCTTGTTGTCTTTTCCTGGACTGTTTCCCAATATGAAAGCCCTCCTAACGTTTGAAGTTTGCATGTTGCTGTTGGTTGTGTTAACTTCCTCCATGCATTGTGGCGTTTATTTTCAGCCTTTACTGGTCTGCTAAAAGAGTTTTTGTGTAAGGGAGTGTCTGCTGTATACTCGGTGCGTGACTGCAGGTTGTGTTGTGTCTCCCCATCCCGTTTCAGCGTTTGTTCCTGCGCCTCCCGTGGCTCCGGTTCCTTCCCCAGCACCCATGCCTCCTGTTCACCCCCCGCCACCCATGGAGGATGAGCCGGTCTCAAAGAAACTGAAGAGCGAAGACAGCCTGATTCCAGAGGAGGAGTTTCTGCGCAGGAACAAGGTACCCGTGGGGGCTGGCCGCTTGTTGAGAAGCGCCAGGGTCCTGACGCCGTTGGGCTGTCAGGCCTCCTCTGCCCGGTAATGCTGGCTCGCTGCCCAAAGGGGAGCTGATGGGCAGGAGAACTTTGCAAGGGGGTCACTCTCTCAGATGACTCAGACTCTTCCTACTCTCATTCCTGAGCTAACTGAACTGCTTTCTGTTTTACTGGGAAGAGCAATGCAGCGCTACACACTAGACTCGTAGTGAGGTAGGTTTGTAGTAATGTAAAGAAGAACTAATGCTGCTAATAAGCTTTTAAGCAGAGGACCGCTAAGCTGCAGAGGCAAGGAGATTTAATGTATCAGTGTCAGCGTGGTGGTGTGGTGATGTGGTATGTTCCGTAACAACCTGTGTACTAAGTGTTAGACTGAATTCCTTCCGGAGGAGTGCCGTCGTCATGGGTTGAGTTTTCAGTCCTTTAAGGCGGCTATGCGGTTTTCCTGGACATCCGCGCAGAGCTGTCTCCCGTCTGATGCTTCCTACGCTCATTCTGTAGTACTGTGAGTGCGTGTGGTGCTTGGTGAACGGCACGCAGAAGGAGGGACTAATGAGAGAAAGCTAGCTAAATGTTTTGTTTTGGTAGCGGTGAAGTAACTTTCTCAGCGTTGAGGCAAATACATCTCGGTGTGTTCACTGAGAAGTTGAGATACGTGGCTAGTTTTGGAAATAGATAATTTGTCTGCCGCGGTGTGTTTATAAATAATTTGTCTCCACTCTCTTATCGTAGTCCTGAGTCTCCTTGCCTGTAAGAGACGTTATCTTTGTTTCCTCTAGGGTCCGGTCACGGTCAAAGTCCAAGTTCCCAACATGCAGGACAAGACGGAATGGAAGCTGAACGGCCAAGTGTTGGTGTTCACCCTGCCACTCTCAGACCAGGCACGTAGCTTATTAACCTGCCCTCTACCCCTTCTTGTTTTGCTGCCGAGTTCCTTTGCTTTGTGAATAACAGTTTACCTGCGTGGCAGGAGCTGTAAAACTGCATGTCCCCCACGCTGCGGCCTCTTGCCCGGCGGGGTTGGGTGGCTGGGGGAGCAGTGCTGCCCATCCCTACAGCGGAGGAAAAAAAAACCCTGAGCGAGCTCTTTGGTTCTCCCTAGGTGTCTGTTATAAAGGTTAAGATCCACGAGGCCACGGGGATGCCAGCTGGGAAACAGAAGCTGCAGTACGAGGTGGGTATAAGCCCTTCAGATCCTTTTTGTTGCTTCAGTGCTTTCTCACACCCAAACTGCCGTTTTCCAAGGAGAAGTTGTGAGGTACCTGCTGAGATACTGGGAGGAGCAGGGGGAACGTTTTTCCTGTCTGTAGGGCACACTTGGGTACAGAACTGCACGCCGTTACAGCAGGGCAGGCCTTTAATAGGCGGCATCAGTGGATCTTCACATTGTTGCTGCTGCAGATGAGTCCTCTAAGCTTGACGCCTTTCTCTGAAATCAGACTATTATTTTACGAGCGGGTTTTGACGTCTAAACGCAGCAGTGTGCTCCTGCTGATGTGTTTATGTGTGCTCTGGAAGGTGGGTACCTTGAATCCCTGGCAGCTCTGAAAAGACTTGCTTCAAAACACAGAAGAGAAGAGATCTCTCACACTCTCTCTCTCTCTCTTCCTCGCGAGACCGGAGCTGTCAGAAAGGCACCGTTCCTTTTTAATAACTTGTTTCCAGTCATGCATGTGCACAGGCACAACCTGCTGCCTAAGCAGTGGACTTTGCGCGCTTACCTCCTCGGAGTTCTTCTGTGGGCAGATAATGTGTTAACCCTTAGCGAGAAAGGAAGCTTAACTGATTATTTTTTTCTTTTTAAGGGAAAAAAAATTACCCAGCTCCTCCAGTGCCCACCTTCTGGGAGGCGGGGATCTCTCCGGGGTTTTTCAATGCCAGCAGCATTCTGTCGCTCCCCTGTTCTGCGAGCAGGGCCAGAAGGGCTCCGTCTGATGGGGTCTGTGGGAAGGGAGCATTCAGATTTCTGCTCTGACTGTCGGGTTTTTTAATTTTTCCCCTTCCCTCAGGGCATCTTCATCAAGGACTCGAACTCCCTGGCTTATTACAACATGACAAGCGGCTCCCTGATTCACCTGGCGCTCAAAGAAAGAGGAGGCAGAAAGAAGTAGGAGCCGGGGAGCCCCCAGGCACGACGTGGCTGCGTTGCCGCTTGTGTGACCCCAACCCTTCGAATCCTCCAACCATTTTAGGGGCTACTGCCACTGCCTGCCAGCTCCGGTTTGATGAGGGAGACTCCGCACCCCGTGTTTGGGTGGCTGGTGGGAGCGGGGCGGGGGGAAGTTGGTAGAGCCCTGCAGTGTGTAAATGTAGTGTGCTAGTACGTAACCGCAGCAGCCTGGTAGCGATCGATGCTTTGCTCGAGTGCTGGCTCTCTCTCCAGTTCCCTCGGGAAGCGACACCGAGGTCGTGCCCAGTTTAGTCTAGAGCCATCTATGAGGGATTTACACTGACCAAGAACATCGTCTGGCTACAGCGCTTGCTGCTTCATTTAACCTTTTTTTCTAATTGAAAACTTCTCCCTTCTTGACACGCTGATTAAGCCCTTTGCTCTTTCTCCGTCCCTGGTCTATCCACAAGAGCCTCTTCGCGCTGACCCTGACGTGGAAATTTGTCCTTCCCCGGCATGAGCGTTACGCGGCTGTTCCCTGTGATAAAGGAGGTGTGGGTCTCTGCGCTGAACAGCTTCGTGCTGCTTCTGTACAGCCTGAGATTTGTTAAATAAACATGCAGCTCCGTGCGGGATTCTGTCTGCCGCGGCTCCCCTTCCTTGGGTTTTAGTGTCGTCGTTTTGGGTTTTTTTGTTTTGTTTTTTTAGATGGAGATGTACGTGGTTTCAGAGCACTCGGATGGGTGGCAGGGAGATACAGCGGGGTTTTGTGATTAAGCCTTTTACTGTAGGAAATCCTTTTCTTTTCTAGGAAAGGCTGCAAGAAAAGGGTTTTGTTAAAATTTCCCTAGTGCTGTGCAGTTACTCCTGAAGATAAAGCATTTATGTATGAATGTTTACGGCGGGGGCGGGGGGGGGAGAAAGACTACTTTGAATTCGGTGAGAGTTTTATTGGGAAAAACGTGTCTTGCACTGTATATCGCGCGGCTGGCTTCTCCTGGTTCTGGAGAGCGTATGGGTCGGGAAATCAGATTATTCCTGCGTTGTGGTTTGATGGAAACGTAACCCAGAGCAGAGTCTCAGGCGCCAGAGAGCGATTTAGGCGCTGAGGAAGAGGCGGGTGTCTGTGATTTGGGTCTCTGCTCTGCTCTTTCGGGGCAACCCAAAGCCCTGGGTTTATTAATACCATTTATTATTTTATTTTTTTTTTTAGCGGTGGTCAGGCATTACAGGAACATCCTGTTTACGGAGAGAGGGATGGAGCGGGAGGGAAGAGCAGGCCTCCTCCCGCCTCCCTTGTGGCGGAGGAAGCCTTGCTGCTGCAGTGAAGGTGGCTGGCGCTGGCCCAGCCCAGGTGGCCAGCGGTGACCAGCTGCTGCCTCTGCCAGATGCACACGTGTCCCTCAAAGGCAGCCCGCTCCCGTCCTTGCTGTGGCGTGGGCAGGGGGTTTGGGACCCGCAGGAAGGTACGATAACGACATGTCCCTTTTGCTTTTAAAAACTAGAGGATTGGTACAACGGGATCTCGCTGGAGATGTCCCTGCTCCTGGCTGGCAGGGGGGTGGCACTAGGTGACCTTTAACGGTCCCTTCCCACCCAAACCCGTCTGTGATTCTACAGCCTTGGAGAAAACAAAACCGGGCAGTGAGTGGTGGTTTCCAGAGCCAATTTTTAAAAAAAAAAAAAAAAAAAGCTCTGAAATAGAGAAGTCCTGTTTTTGCATCCGGTGCGGGGCTGGGCTTAAGGTCAGCCAGCTGTTCTCCTCCAGCTGTGCTCAGCGGGGGGAGCACCCCTGTCCCGGTCCCACCAGTGTCCCTTCAATCCCTGGCCGAGCCCTGGGTGCCGTTTCCAGCCGGGCAGGGCTGAGGTCCGGGTGTTCCCCCAGGAAACCCCTCTAGAAACAGCCTGTGGGGGGGAGCCTCGCCAGCCCCTTTCCATCTAAATATCGGGGATGACTCTTGTACCTTGTGTATCCCGCACAAAACAGCCGCTATCCCGGCTTTCCCCTGCAGCCGGGGGGACCCGCAGGGCTGGGGCGGCCGTAAAAATCTGGAAATGGGTTGAGTTTTTGCTGAATTGGAGTGAGTTTTGGGTCCTTGGGTACCTGGCAGCTGACCCGGGCGGGAGGGGATGGGGAGCGGGCGGAGGTTGGATGGAGCCCAGCGGGATTCACCCCGGACAGGTCCCGGCGGGTCCCGGAGCTGGCGCTGTCACCCAGCGCCTCGTCCATCCTTCTGCGCTTTGTTTTTATGAGAGCGGGACCAGTTGGACCAGTCTGGGCTGACAGCTGGGCAGGGACCGGGTGACACGGAGTGTTCGGGGACCCAGGATCCCGGGGCTGGGGCTAGTTTGGGGTGCACTGTGCTTGCCAAGGGACAAGGTGCGTGCCCTTGGCTACCGAGTGTCCCCCAGGGGCAAACGGGTCCTCCTGCTGCCCCCTCCCAGTGTGTGCCCAACTCAGCCCCAGCCCTGCCCTCTCATAGTGCCAGTATGCGTGCATCCAGCCCCTCTGGAGTCCCACTGCTGTCCCAGTACAACCCCAGTGCCCTCTCAGGGCTGTCCCAGTGCCATCCCAGTACAGACTCAGTGCCATCTCAGAGCTTTCCCAGTGCCATCCCAGTACAGACTCAGTGCCGTCTCAGGGTTGTCCCAGTACAGTCTCAGGGCTGTCCCAGTGCCATCCCAGTACAGACTCGGTGCCGTCTCAGGGTTGTCCCAGTACAGTCTCAGAGCTGTCCCAGTGCCATCCCAGTACAGACTCAGTGCCGTCTCAGGGTTGTCCCAGTGCAGCCCCAATGCCATCCCAGTACAAACTCAGTGCCATTTCAGGGCGTCCCAGTACAGTCTTAGGCTGTCCCAGTGCCATCCCAGTATGGTCCCCGGGCCGTCCCAGTCCAGTCTCAGGCTGTCCCGGTGCGGTCCCAGTCCAGTCTCAGGGCTGTCCCAGTGCCATCCCAGTACAGACAGTGCCGTCTCAGGGTTGTCCCAGTACAGTCTTAGGCTGTCCCAGTGCCATCCCAGTATAGTCTCAGGGCCATCCCAGTATGGTCCCCGGGCCGTCCCAGTCCAGTCTCAGGCTGCCCCAGTACGGTCCCAGTGCCGTCCCAGGCCAGCCCCAGCGCAGCCCGCTGCAGGCTCAGCCTGCTCCCAGCCCTGGCCCCGCCCCTCTGCTCACGTCGCCCCGCCCCCTCGCTGGCACAGCTGTGGGCGGGGACAATCCCTGACGGACAGCTCCCTCCCGACGGTTTGACCAATCCCCTCCCGCGCTGGGCGGGTTCCGCGCCGCCATCCGCGCGTCTGATTGGCGACAGGCCCTCTCCCGCCCAATAGCGTGGCGGCGCGTGGGCGTGGCCGGCCGGGGGGGCGTGGCCGCCGCCGTGGCCGCGGCATGGAGGAGCGGCCGGGCCGCCGCTGAGCCGCGCCGCCGCCATGGCCAAGAGCCGCGGGGGCGGCGGGCCCGGCTCGCCCGGCGGCCGCCACCACAGCCTGGCCGGCACCCGCGAAAGCCTGGCCGAGCCGGGCGGCGATGAGCTCAGTTCCCTCGGCTCCGACTCCGAGGTGAACGGCGGCGGCCCTGAGGAACGGCGCGTCGACAAGTTCGGCTTCATCGTGGGCAGCCGCAGCGCCGAGGGGCCGTGAGTGGGGCCGCCGGGGAAGGGGGGGGTGGGGAGCCGCCCGGGGGAGGCCGCCCGCCGCGCCACCGGGGCTGGGAGC
The DNA here is from genome assembly GCF_964199755.1 of Larus michahellis. Classification (NCBI taxonomy): domain Eukaryota; kingdom Metazoa; phylum Chordata; class Aves; order Charadriiformes; family Laridae; genus Larus; species Larus michahellis. The sequence goes on from NC_133908.1 coordinate 2,009,751, forward strand.
GCCTCATCCCGCCCCGGGGTGGGGGGGGGGGAGTCCTGCAGCGGGCCCGGCGCCGGGGCCCCGGGCGGGTGCGGGTGGCCGGGCCCCCGCCTTCAGCGCCGGTCCCCCTGCGAGGGAGAGCCCCGAAAGGCGTTCCAGCTCCTCCCCGTCTCCGTGGGCAGCGGGAGGGGCGCCCAGGAGCGAGGCCTCCTCGCCCCCGCTGGGGTCTGGCTGCCTCCGGGCCTCTGCTCCCGGCGCGGCATTCCGGCGGGGTTTTGGCCGCCGTCGAACGGGGGAGGCCAAGCCATTGCTCGGTGGCTTGGTTGAGGGAACCGGTAGCCGTTGGCGAGGAGGCGCAGGCCCGCCGCCCTCGGTGGAGGAAGGCCTGGGAGGAAGCAGGGCCACCCCACGGCCACGGGGGCCACCCCACGGCCAGGCCTGCCCGAGGTGCTGGGCCCCGGGGTGGTGCCGGCACCCAGGAATGCGCTGCGGGCGAGCTGGTCCGGCAGCGTGCTTGGTGTTTGCCTTCCTGGCCGTGGTTTGGCAGTGACGCCCGGAGAAGGCAGCGGGGGACGGTGGGTGGCAGCCCGCTCCGCTCTGGCTGGGACGTTGCCTGGAGTGGGTTCCCCTGTGTGCTCTGCTGTCAGTTGGGCTCCGTGCCTCAGTTTCCCCGTCCACGAAGAGCCCAGAGTTCACCCCTTGTAAGCCCGCGGGCGTCACTCGGCTGCGCTGCGGGGAACAGAAGCCTCCGGAGGTTTGATTGCTGAGCAAGGTGCATCGCTCTGGGTGATAAACCGCCGAGCTCGCAGCTCGGCATCAGAGGAGCGGGGTGGCCTCTCCTGCCCGGGGTGCTGCACCCTGCCCCGGCCGCACGCCGCGTGTTGGGGACACTTCACTGTTGTCCCTATGGATGTCCCTGTCCCCGGGGCTCAGCAGGCAGAGACTCCCCTGGCCGGAGCTCCTGGTACCGGAGGCAGGTGCTGACAGCGTGGTGGCTGCAGTCGCCAGGGACTGAGCCTTCCTCCCGTGCCCTGCAGATGCACTGGGGCCCGATCCTGCTCTTCTCCGGGGCTTTTATCCACTCTCCATCTGTCCAGGAGTGGATAAACGGCCTGAGCGGATAGCATGGCCTCCCTCCATGGCTAGCAGAGTTGGGGTCCTTCTGGGTTTTAGGGAAGCCTGGGGAGGGCCAGTGGGGTGTCCCAGCATCTGCAGAGGGTCTGGGGGCACCAGGAAGGGCCGAGCTGTGGGGCTGTCACCCGCAGCGTGGGTGCGGAGGAGCATCTCGCTGCCTCCCGGCCTGGGGTGCCCCCACCCGGTCCTCCCCGCCTCGGCCATCTGAAATGCCTCCGGTCCTCGCTCTGTGCCCGCTGCCAAGCAGCCATCAGCTGGTAACAGCTTCCAGTCTGGGCTGGCCGGGCTCCAGCAGGCCCGTGGCCAACGCCTGTATCCAACGTCCAGCGCTCCCGAGCTTCCCACGCCTCCGAGAGCCCCAGCTCCTCCGGCAGCCCGGGCTCCCTGGCTCGGGACCAGCGCTCCCTCCGTCCCCGTGCCGGGCTGCGTTCCCTCCGTCCCCATGCCGTGCCGGCCAGGGAGCTGCCAGACGTGCCGAACCCGCGCTTGGGAGGGTGGGGTGGCTGCACCGAGCAAAGCGGATCCCTTTGGAGAGGGTTTGCTCTCCGAAACAATCGCGCTCGACCCCGTCTGACCCGCTGTGGTGGGTGGGAGGCGGCGGGGAAGGGCTGGGCAGGGAGCAGGGCGGCGCTGCCAGCTGGATGCGGCCATGGGCTCTCCGTGCCGCTTGTTTTCCGGCTCCTAACGGGGAGAGATCTGGGAGGAGGCAGGGCCTGTGTGTCCTGCGGCGGCACTGGGCGCTCTGCACCCCCCTGAGGGATGCTTGGCGCCTGGACCACTGTCCTCGGAAAGGATGTGGCCACTCCTGGGATTGGCATGGCCACGGGGCAGTGCAGAGCTGAACCTGGGAAGGCATCGGATCTGCTGGAGTTGGTCCTCCTTCGCTGAAGGCGTGAAGGAGCTTCTGCTCCCCCTGGGACGCGCACACCCAGGGCCTGGCCGAGCTGTCTGTCACCCTTGTCTCCTCGCTGATGAAAGGCAGAGGTTGCCCAAGGGGGTTGGAGGCCACGGTGCCGGCTTCCCCCTTGCCGGCGATGGCGTCGCGGCAAGGCAGGGTTAAATCAGATTCCCCGGCTAGGCTGAGCCACTGCTGGAAAACACTCCCCTCCCTCCTGAGGGACCCTCGGCCGGGCTCGGCGCCGGGCCTGGAGCAGCGCCAGGCTTTTGGGGTGCGAGCATGCTTTGGGGCCATGCAGATGACATGATGCTTATGGCCTCGGCTTTCTCTGTCTGCAGCCAGCCCCTGCGGGGCAGGGGGTGGGGGGGATCAGACCTTGCTCAGCTCAGCTCATGGTTCTGGCTGGGCTCCCCGGTTCCTCGCCTTGCTGGCGTGCCCTCCTCTCGGGGCACAGGTCCCCGGGGACGCTCGGGTCACATGGTGGGTGCAGTGCAGGCTGCTCCCCAGAGGTTTTGAACGGCTGGGGGGAGTTGGGGCTGCACTGTCTCGGCGATTTCGCTGGTGGTGAGCGCTTCCGGCAGCGCCGAGCAGCTGCCAAAAATGCTGGTGCTCTCGAGCGTGTCCCAGCTGGGCTCTGTGCTGGCAGTGGGGGCCACCAGCCGGCAGTGGGGGCCACCAGCCAGCCGTGGAGGGCACCCGGGATGCTGGACGGGACAGCGGGGTGGGGGGGCTCTGCGATGCAAGGAGGGCTCGGCACCACCCTGACTGGGCTCTCCCCCCCAACACCCTCCATCCCGCAGGCTGGAGGAGGTGCCCTTGGAGGTGCTACGGCAGCGGGAGTCCAAGTGGCTGGACATGCTCAACAACTGGGACAAGTGGATGGCCAAAAAACACAAGAAGGTAAGTGACAGCCTTGTCCCCTGGGGCTGCCGCCAGGACAGCTGTACAGGCGAGGAGGGGGGGCAGCAGGGAGGGACAGCCGGGTGCAGCCGTGTCCCCTTGAGGCTCTGAGGCAGCCTGCGTGTCACCCGGTCCCAGCAGACAGACATGGTGTCCTTTGGATGACGTTGGTGGCTTGAATGGGCTGTTCCCTCCCTGAGACACTTCTTGCAGGAGGGAAGCTGGAGCTTGGAGGGATGGGGGGGGCTGAGCCTGCGGTCCCCCAGCCAGCCCGCTCCTGCCCCCCGTCTGCTCCCCGCCGGGCTGGAGCCTTCCTAGGGCTTCTTTGGCTGCCTGCAGGCAGCCATGGGAATTGTTCGGTCATGGAAACTTCTGTTCTGAGCATCTCGTAGACCAAAAAAAGCTCCGGGTAGGAAACGTTTGAGCCTGATGTGCGCGACACTGGTCTGCAAGCTGGGGTCCCCAGGAGACTCGCGGTGGTGTGTGCTGGGTGGCTCCGTGGCTTGGTCCGTTGGTGCTCCCTGACCTCCTGAGCCTGCGAACGAGGCAGGGACGGGATGCAGCTAGTCCCGGCTCGCTGCTGTGTGTCCGCTGGAAGCGGTGAGGCTGCTGGCAAGGGTCAGCGGTGCCTGAGAGCGGCCGAAGGGCTGCCGCCTCCTCCTCCACCCAGCTGGCAGAGCCTCCTGGCACCGCTCCGTGTGCTGTGCTCCCGGAGCGCCGTCCCCGCTCGCTGCCTGCTGAACGACTCAGGAATCCCTCATCTGTTTCTTGGCCGCTCGCAAAGGATTTGGGAGAGCTCTCTGGGACGCGGCAGGCGGGCGCTTTGTTCTGCGGGCGGTTTCCGCTGCTCTCCGGCCATGCTGCAGCGTGGCATCCGGGCTCGGGTGAATGCTCCGGCAGCCATACGGCTGGCAGAGGAGCTCCCTCGTGCTTGGTATAGTGCTGCTGTATAGTCTGTCCTGCAGCAAAAGCTCCGCGCCCGGAGCTTCTGAAGTCTGCTTCAGAGAGCTGCTCCGTGCCCAGAGCCCCGGGGCTGTGTGGGGAAGGGTGCCAGGGCTGGCCTCGGATGCTGTCGACCATCCCGGCTCTGGCAGGAGTCTGGCTGCTTTGGTACGGGGCCACGCCGCCTGGCTCAGGCCCTGCTGCTTCGGAGGAGCTTCCCGTGCAGCTGAAAAACCCCGGTACTTTTCTGGCTGCCTCGCCGGGGTTGGCTGATGGCCCGGGGATCTCTTGGGCCGGCTCCTGCCGGGCTCACTCACACCTGCACCTCTCCAGGATCCTGAAACACTCCCTCCCTCGCCCGCCTGGCTCGGATCCCAGCGCAGCCCCACGTCCTTCGTGGCGCTGGGCCGTGCCATCGCCGCGTGCCGGTCCTTGCCCTTTCCAGCCAGACCGAAGGAGGGCAGACGCGTGGGCAGCTCCCGCTGCTCTCCAGGGATGGGCAGCACTTTGGCTCCTCTTTGCTTTCAGCATCCCTCGACCCAGATGTGCTCCCTATCCCTGGAAGGGCATGGTGGGATCCTGGGAGATGGGTACCCCCAGCCATGGGGGCGATGGCAGGACCCCGTGCAGAGCCAAGGGGATGAGATGCTCAGCGGCTTGGCCCCGGCCGTGCTGAGCCTGGACAGCTGGAGGGGCTGCCGAACTGAAACCCAGCAAGACGGCTTCCTTCCTGGCAGCTTAGCCAGCAGGAAGGGGAGCCGGCTCGAAAAGGGAGCTGTCAGCAGCGGCAGAGCTGCCCGCAGCCGCCCTGGGCATCGCCCGCCGCGTTTCCTGCGAACACAAAAGCCTCGCAGGGCTCGGGACCTGCCCGGGTAAACAACCAGCGCTGCGGCGAGGGAGCAGCAAACCCTCCCGGGGACGCGGCGTTGCCACCACGCTGGGTTGGGCTGCTTGGAAGCACAACCCCCTGCTCCCGAGTTATGCCGGCGAACGCGGAAAAGGAGCTCTGGGGAGGCCCAGGGAGCTGTCGGCTGCGGCTTGCAGAGCCCTGGCACGTCTCTGGCACTTGGCATGTGGCTCCCAAGTGGGGCAATGAGGCGTGGGGGCCTTGCTGGGTTTTTGCAGGGCTTTATGTGAGGTAACTGTGCCGAAAACCCCGGTCTCGCATGCCCTGGCTGAGGACCGTGGGGAGATGGTGCCGCTGCTTCCCCAGGAGCCGGGGAGGGACGTGCGGGGGGGTCTCTGGTTGTGGTCCCCGTGGGGTGCTGGCAGCGGCAGGGTTAAGCCGGCTCAGCTCCCTGCTGCGGGGTGGGTACCTGCGGTCACTGCCTCGCCTGGACTTTGGTCTTGGCTGGTACCCCGTGCCAAGGAAACTGGGGGCCAACTGTGGGCACGGAGCCAGCCTCCAGAGCCGGCCGTGCGTGGAGCTGCTGTTCTGCCTGGGGTGAGCGGGCAGGAAGGCTGAGCCGCTCGGCAGGGTGCAACTCCATGCTCTCCATGGACCCATGGGCGAGCAGGAGGGCTGGCCTGGGGGCCAGAGAGCCCTCCCCTGCGTCCCCAGTGCTGCCTATGGCCGTGCAGGGATGGGAGGGAGCTACCCGCACCCCGCCTTAGCTCCAGTGTTTGCCTTTCCAGCTCCCAGCAGGATCCTGCTTTCAAGCAGAGCCGGGCTTGTTTGGAGCTGTTTGGAAGCCACAAAGCCTTGGCCGGGCTCCTGGCAGCCGTCTGCAGCTCCCTCGTGCTGGCGTAGCTCTGCCTGGCATGTTAAGAGCAATGTTGGGGAGCAAGGGGTGAGCAGAACCCTCCTGAGATCCTCAGGGATGCAGCTCCCCACGCTATCCTGTAGGTCCGTGCGATGCCAGCCACCATCAGGGGACGTGTGGCTGGGCATCCTGTCCCCAGGGGACTAGAGACACATGCCCTTGTACGGGGAGGCAGCAAGGGACCAGTGGTGCTGGGCTTGGCTCCCGTCTTGCCCCAGGAGCCTCTCCGCTCGCCGCTGCTCTTCCGTATTCCCCCCGTGACGGCTGTGTCTCTCCCCACAGATCCGGCTGCGGTGCCAGAAGGGGATCCCGCCCTCGCTGCGGGGCCGAGCCTGGCAATACCTCTCCGGGAGCAAGGTCAAGCTGGAGCAGAACATCGGCAAGTTTGACGTGAGTGCTGCCGGGGCCAGGGTGCTGGTGGAGGGGGCGGTGCTGGGATGGCTCCTGCTCCCTCCAGGGCTGGGGTGTCTGTTGGGGTCCCAGACGCTGCTTGTTCCCGCTGTGCGGGGGTGAAGGAGGCTAGCATCACAGCCTGTGGGGGCTGACCCATGACCTGATGGGGCTCATGTTCGGGGCAGAGCCAGGTCCAGCCCCGTGGCTGCTCCGGCGGCTCGCTGCAGGTCCCACGTGTCAGAGTGGTTGCTCACCCCAACCCTCTGCTCCCCAGGAACTGGATCTCCTCCCAGGGGACCCGAAGTGGCTGGACGTGATCGAGCGCGATCTCCATCGGCAGTTCCCCTTCCACGAGATGTTCGTCTCGCGCGGAGGTCACGGGTAAGCGGAGCTGCTGCCTGTCCGGTCCTCGGCAGCCACCGGGCTGGACCAGCACCATGGGGTAGGCACAGACTATCCCAGCTCAGTCACACTCGTGCCCCTGCAGTGTCCCCTGCTGTCCTTATGCCCCCCAGCTCACGCTGGCTGAAAACAGGACGGCTTCCCAGGAGCTCAGTGCTGCAGCACCCAGCGGGGTGGGAATTGCCATGGCAGGAGGGATGAGGTGGCCGGCCGTGGCCTCCATTTCACCAGGGAAGTGCCGTTCCCGGCAAGGAAATGCCATTCCCCATGTGCCAGGGAGTGTCTGTGCCCCTGTGCTTGCAGCCGGGTCCCTGCCTGGCCACAGCTCACCCTGAGCCAGCATCCCTGGGAGATGGTAGGTGCCCGCAGTTCCCTGTCTCGCCTCTCGGATCCAGGCAGGATGGGGCCTCGGTGGGCAGAGCTTCCCAGAGCAAGCAGAGCCGTGATTATCGTGTCCCGGAGCCCTGGGTTTGTGTGGAAGAAGGATCCCAGCCAGGGACTGACTCAGGCTTATGGGGGAAGAGTGGTGGCCAGTGGCCGGCCTGCGGTGCTGGGTCACCGGACGGTGCCAAGTGCCGGTTTGATCCGCGGGGGAGGCTGCTGGGCTGCGCCCGTGCTCTCTCTCCACCTCTCCCTCCCCGGGCTGTCTCCGCAGGCAGCAGGACCTGTTTCGGGTACTGAAGGCGTACACGCTGTACCGCCCGGAGGAGGGCTACTGCCAGGCCCAGGCCCCCATCGCCGCCGTCCTGCTCATGCACATGCCGGCCGAGGTATGAGCACGCAGGGAGACCCGGTGGCCCGAGAGCTGGGACCAGTGGGAGGGTGTGGGTGGCTTTGGGGTGGTGCTGGGCTCCCAGCACCTGTTTATGCCCAATCTTGGCTGGTGCAGGGAGGAGCCCTTCGCCCCAGCCCGCTCCCTTGGTCCCTGGGAGCAGGGTGGGGGCTGCAGGGACGTCCCCCGGGGTCACCTGGGTGCTCACCCCCTGTCCTTGGCTTGCAGCAAGCGTTCTGGTGCCTGGTGCAGATCTGTGAGAAGTACCTCCCCGGCTACTACAGCGAGAAGCTGGTGAGTAAAGGGTCCGCGGTGCCTTCAGCAGTGGCAGGGACCTGCGGTGTCTCCCAGGCCTAAAGCTCCCCCAGCTCCTCAGCCTGGAGAAAGAAGAGAGATCCTGGGTGCTCCCACAGTCTCCCTGTTGTACCAGGGTGCCCCGGAGCATCCTGCAGTCAGGGATGGGGGTGCTCAGCGTAGCTTTGCTGCTGGCGTCCGTGGGGGACAGCTCTGCTCCCATAGCCGGGTCTGGACGGAGGGTAGGCTGCTCCTCCGCTGGGGCCGGGCACTGGGAAGCTGATCTCAGGGCTCACCGGGGCTTCTTGACGCTCTCCCTGCAGGAGGCCATTCAGCTGGATGGGCAGATCCTCTTCTCGCTGCTGCACAAGGTCTCGCCCGTGGCCTACAAGCACCTGAGCAAGCAGAAGATCGACCCCATCCTCTACATGACGGAGTGGTTCATGTGCGCCTTCTCCCGCACGCTGCCCTGGAGCTCCGTCCTGCGTGTCTGGGACATGTTCTTCTGTGAAGGTAGAAGCTCCCCACCATCCTCTTCCTCCTGGGGTGACCGGCTGCAGCCCCTGTGGCGTATGGACGGCACTCGGGGCTGCAGCAGGAGCGCTGCCGTGGCTGCTTGCCTGTGCCTGGCACATGGGAGCCCTTGTAGGGCAGGTTTGGGGCAGCCCCGAGACTGGGCTGTTTTCCTGGGGGTTAGGGGGCACGTGCATCCCAAATCCACCCTGACCCGCTAGCAGGACTGAGAGCTGGTGCCCCACGCCATCTGAGGGACGTGGTGGCAGCGTCACCCCGTCCTGCCTGGCACTCGCTGCCTCGCCTCTCTCCGTGCAGGGGTGAAGATCATCTTCCGGGTGGGCCTCGTGCTGCTCAAACACACCCTGGGCTCCTCGGACAAGCTCAAGTCCTGCCAGGGCCAGTACGAGACCATGGAGCGGCTGAGGGCCCTCAGCCCCAAGATCATGCAGGAGACCTTCCTGGTGCAGGAGGTGAGGTGCTGGGCAGAGTCTGGGAGCCCCAGTGCCCCCCAGTTGGCCACGCTGCTGGACTGGGCTGCCCATGGGTGGGCAGAGCTGGCGCAGCGCGGGGACGGTCCCCAAAAGGCTTGGGTTTGGGGGTGACCCTGCCGCAGTGGCTGGGGTGCAGAGCTGGCCCCGGGTGGCATCGTCACTGTCGGGGGAGATGCTGATGGCACGAGCCTGTCCCCGCAGGTCATCGAGCTGCCGGTGACGGAGCGTCAGATCGAGCGGGAGCACCTGATCCAGCTGAAGAAGTGGCGGGAGACGCACGGGGAGCTGCAGTGCAAGTCCCCCCCGCGCCTGCACGGCGCCAAGGCCATCAGCGAGGCCGAGCCCCCCACCCGCAAGGCGCTGGAGCCCGTCCCCTCCATCATCGTCCCCCCCGGGCCAGCTCCCGTGCCCAAGGCCCGCAAGAGCAAGGAGAAGAGCAGAGAAAAGGGCCCGGCCAGCCCTGCCAACGGCCCCGGGGCTGAGGGCAACGGGGCACCCGGCTCGGCCCGGGAGCTGCTGCACCCCCAGGTCTCCCCCCACCACCAGTCCAAGGAGAGCCTGAGCTCCCGGGAGAGCGAGGACACGTACTTGTAGGGCCGGTGCGGTGCTGGGTCCGCACCCCGGGGCAGCCGGGCTCAGCTGGGCTGCGCACGGACCCGGGCTCAAGGACGCTGCTGGGGGCTGTGCGGGGACCCGGGGCGCTGTTGGGGGGACGGGCTGGAGGGATGGGGGACACCGTGGCCCTTGTGGCTCGAAGCTGGGGTGGGGTTGGGGGGGGGGGCAGGCACAACCCCGGGAGGTTGGCGAGGTGCGGTGACCGAAGTGGGGACGCTTTGGGTCTGCGCTGGGTGCCCACCCCGGCAGGGTGCTGGCGCCGCAAGCGGTGGGAGCCCTGGCAGGGGGTGGCTGAGCCACCCGAGCTCCCTCCCCGCACCCCGGGGGGCATCCGGGCTGCCCCACGGGCCCTTCTCTCTCTGTCCCACGGCCCCTCGACCTGCTGCCCCCAGGCTCCCTCCCATGCCCGCCTCCTCCCCCCCCCTCCCCATTCCCACCCTGCGCTGGCTGGGCAGACCCAGTGGCGCGGGGGGACTGGGGGTACGTGAGGAGCCGGCCCCCCCCCCCCCCCCCCTCCTCTTTATCTAGCGAGGATATATCAAGCTGTAGCCCTAGATGTAGTACCGAATTTACCTACTCACTGAGCCTATTTATTATTCCTCCGTGGCAGTAACCGTCGCAGGACAGGGACCCAGGCTGGGAGCTGCAGGCAGGACGCGCCGGAAGCAGCGGGATGTGATGCCAGACCACGACCCGGGGGGCTAAAGCCCCCCACCCCCCCCATTACCCCCCTCCCTGGGCTCCCCACGGCGGGGAGCGTTCACCCTGCCGGGGCCATTCCCACTGCTGCCACCCCCTACCACCACCCCGTCCCCGGCGGAGGTGAGAGGGGGTGGGCGAGGGGCCGGGTGCTCCCCCATTGCGGGGTCCCCTCTCTCCTGCGCCCCCCCCCCCGCCCTCCCCAAGGGCCGGGGGTGGCTTTGTAAAATAAAGCGGGGAAAAAACGGTTTTGTACAAAGGGGTAAATAAAGCAAGGATTGTGTAAAGGCGCAGCGCCTGCGGCTCCCCCCCCCGTCTCTTCCCGTCGCCCTTTGGGGATGGGGTAAAGGGGGGGCGCGGGATGGGGGGTGTGGGTGCTCCCCCTCGCCTCCTACCTCCTCCTGCACCAACGTCAGCTTCGGGGAGTCGCCCTGTCCCCTGGGTGAGGGGGGACACCCAGCACCTGTGTCCCCGGTGCTGGGGAGGGTCCTGCTGCCGTCACCCCCCCGTCACTGCCCCAGCGCAGCCACCCCGGGGTGACTGAGCCCGGCCCCGGCCCCCCCCCACCGCTGTCTCGCCCAGCCCTGGGGCTGCCCCCGTTTGAAGTGTAAATGGCAGGACGCTGAGACCTGCCCCAGCTTGTGACAGCCATGGCTGCTGCCAGGCCCTGGGGGGCTCTTGGGGGGCGGCTGCCATGGGGTGATAGCCCTTCCAGTCCCCTAGACGTGCCCCCCCACACACACGCAGCATCACAGCTCCTGTGGCCAAATAGAACCGGGAGATCCTAATTTATCCCGTGGCACCCCAGAGCTCAGCTTTCCACGCACAAACTGGTGCCCAAGCCCTCTCTGCCTCCCTCCCTCTGCTTCCCGCAGGCGGGAATTCTGCCCAGACTTCCATTCCTTCCCCCCAAAGCTCTCTTTTCCCAGGGATCATCTGAAGGATGGTGCCTATTTGCGGTGCTGGGTTCCCCCCTGCCCCTGGAAACCTCGGCTCTGGGGCTGCTGCCCTGGTTTTGGTAAATCCCCGCTGCCGGGCCGGCTTATGGGGCTTATCCTTGGATTTGGGGCCGAGGCTGGAGAAGCTGCTGGATGCTGGGGTGAGCCTGGCCGGGGTGGAAAGGGTACGGTGGGGTTGGCGTTTGGGCTCCCAGTGGGTCCAGTCCCGGCCTGACTTGTGCTGGTGGGGGCAGGACTGGGAGCTGGAGGGTTGAGACCCCAGGTCGGGCACGCCAGGGCTCTGAGTTGGGGCTGGGTTCGGGTACCCCGGGTCGGGTCCGGGTTGGGCATCCCGAGGATCCAGGTCAGGACTGGGTTGGCCAATCCCAGGGCTGTAGGTTGGGGTTGGACCAGGCACCCTGACGCTCTAGGGTTGGGTCCAGTGCAGCAACCCTGGGGCTCCGGGTTGGGGTTGGTTTGGGTGCCCCAGGGCTCGGGGTCATGTCCCGTCTAGGCCCCCCGGAGCTTTTCCAGGCACCCCGAGGTTCTGGGTCAGGTCCTGCGCAGGCACCCCGGGGCAGGCAGGGTCTGGCGTGGGCACCCCGAGGCCACGGGTTGGAGCTCCAGGCACCCTGGGAACCCTGGGGCTCTGGGCCAGGACTAGTTTGGGTGCCCTGGGTCTCCGGGTCGGGTCTTGCCCAGGCACCCTGGGGCTCTGGGTCAGTTTGGGTCCGGTGTGGGCATCCGGGGGCTCTCAACTGGGGCTGGTTTGGGTGCCCGGGGCCTCCAAACCAGGGCTGGACCAGGCACCCCAGGGCTCTGGGCTGGGTCGGGTCTGGTGTAGGTGCTCCAGGCCGGGGCCAGGTTGGGCATCCCAGGACTGTGGGTTGGAGCCGCTCCGGGCATCCCGGGGCTGTGGGTCGGGGCTGGTTTGGTTGCCCCGGAGCTCCGGGACGGGGTTGGCCCAAGCACCCCGGCACTGGCTGCGGGCCGGGTCGGGTCCGGCACAGGCATCCCGGGGCTGCGGATCGGCTCCGGTAACGAACCCCCCCCCGGGGGCTACGGGTCGGGTCCGGCTCAGTCGCCGCAGGCCCCGGGCGGGGCGGGGCGAGGGCGGGGTGGGCCGTTGCCCCTCCCGCGGCGCGGGGCGGGGCCGGGGCAGCGTTCGTAGCGGTGGCGGCGGGGACCGGGACCGGGACGGGGGTTGGAGCCGGGGCCGGTGCCGGTACGGCCGACTCATGGACCTGCACATCCTGGAGCACCGGGTGCGGGTGCTGAGCCTGGCCCGCCGCGGGCTCTGGCTCTACACCCACCCGCTGCTCAAGCTGCTCTTCCTGCCCCAGCGCTGCCGGTACCGGCCTTCATCCCCCCCCTCCCCCCAACTCCTCCTCCTCCTCCTCCTCCGGTGCCCGGCACCGCTCCAGCAACCCCCTCTCCCCCCCGCCCCCGCCTCCTTCCCCGGTTCGGCAGCGCTGGTTTCTCCTCCAGGTGCAAGTTCTTCAGCCTGACGGAGACCCCCGAGGACTACACCATCATGCTGGACGAGGAGGGCTTCAAAGGTACCGGGGGGGCGGGGGGGGGGCTTCTGCGGCCACCCCGTCCCACGCGGGGTGGGCTGGCACCGCAGGCGCGAGTTGTGCACGTTCTCAGCCCAACCGAGCGTAGCGACGTTCCGGGCCTGGGCCGCAGGGAACGAGTCCCGGCTTGTAGCGTGGTTCCTTCGGTACGTGCCCATCCCCGGGGCTCCTGGCCACGGAGCTCCTGGCGCCTGCGCTGGGGATGTACCAGCTTGCCCGGCCGAGGCTCTCCCGGCGCGGCTGCCTTCGCCCTAATAACCCCCTCCCAGGCAGAGCCGTGTCTCCGCCACCTTATGGGACCGGGCTTGGAAACTGGTGGGGATGGTCTGCGGGGAGCCCAGTGCCAGCCGAAAGCCCGGCTGCTCCGGGCGGGGGGCAGGCACCCCCCGGGCTGCCAGCGGGCAGCACCCCGGCTCCCTGCCTGCTGCGGCTGCTGCTGCCAGGCCCCCTGCCATCATTCCCTTGGCTGCTTTCATCCCGTCCCCCTGCCCGGCGCTTCGGCAGAGCGGGAGCCATTCCGCGCCCGGGGGTGAGCCCTGCCTGGGAGTGCTGCCCGGCAGCAGGGACCAGATTTTGGGGTGTCCTGGGAGGCATCGAACCCTTCCAGGCCTGTCCCCCCTCCCCAGGAGGTGTCACCCAGTAGCGTCCCCACCGCCGGTGACCCAGCGCGTGCCGTGCATCGGCCTCACCGCCAGTCCTGCTGGGGCTACCGGCCCAACGGGCTGTGCCGGAGGGGCCGGATCCTGTCCTGCCTTTCCACGCCCAAACCTTCCTGCCCAGGCTGCGGGGAGCCGGCCGCAGCTTGTCACCTTGGCCGTGCCCCAAGGAGCAAGGGTCAGCGCTCCGGCCAGGGGGTGCTCGCCGCCGGACCCAGCTCTCACCTTTCTCCCCAGCCCTTAGCTCGGGGAAGGGGCCATGGGGCCGGGCTCCCCTTCCCCCCCCACCTCCCCAGAGCTGGAGCCGTTCCCCACGTATTGTTTTATTTCGGGGCCTGCGGACAAATATTCCTCAATCCCGAGGGGAGGGCGGGAAGTGGCGAACAATGGTCCTGCGAGCCGGCAGCCCCGCTGCGCCGCCTGTACCCCCCCGGGGCTGGGGGGCTGCCAGCGTCCCCCCGCTGCGGGGACAGGACGGGGACCCTGGCAGAGGAGAGCTGCAGCCCCTCTCTTCCCTTGGGGACCCAGGTTAACCCCCGGGGTGGGCGCCACGGGGACAGCGGGGTCCCCCCCGCGCTCTCACGGCCTTGCCCAGGGTGGTGTTGAAAAGCAATTAAGCGGCGAGCGCTGGGACGGGTCCCCATGTCCCCGAGTGTCCCCCCCTCAAGTCCCGAGGCTCAGCCCTGGGCCGGAGCTGAGGCCGTTCTGCCGCTTCCTGCGCAGGAACAGGCGCTGGAAACACCCGCCGAGGCCCCCGGATCCGGCCCCGCTCCTGCCCTGCCCCAGCCGTGGATTGGGAGCGGGGTGCGGAGCCTGCCCCCCCACCTCCCCCGCACCGTGGATGCGGGACCCCTCCCCGGGGCGACCTCTCCTCCGCCACTGGTGTGATGAGTTTGCCTTCTCAGCCCGGCTGGGATGCCGGGTGCGGGGCTGTCTCCCATGGGTGCTGCCTCCCACCTTCGCCGGGAGGCGGGGAGTGGTTTGGAGATCCCTTGGGACATCCCCCCCCCCAACCCCGTCACCTCCCTGTTCCTCCCAGGGAGCGCTGTGGGGTGGGAAAGGGGTGACAGGAGTGGGGGGGCGTTCCCTGGGTGAGTCCTGGGACACCCTGGCAGCGCCAGGCCCTCTCCCGGGCAGGAGGGTGGGAGCAATGGGGGGGGACATGGGACAAGTGAGCGCAGCCCCCCTCATCCCATCCCAGGGCAGGAAGGGCCCAGCCAGCGCGCGCCCGCCCTGCCAAGAAAAGCAGCTTTTTGGGAGGCAGCCCTGGCCCCCGGCCAGCCTGGGCTCGGCCTCTCCCCGTCGGGCTGCCACCCCCGGGACAGCGGGGTGGCCCTTCCCTTGTCCCCTCCAGTGCCATGTGTCCCCCCCCCTCCCCGAGCATCCCTGGTGCAGGATGCCGGGCTGGGGGCTCCCGGGGGGCAGGGGATGAGCTGGGCAGCCCCAAGGCCCTGGTGGCGCTGGTTTTGGGGTGCAGCGCACCCCGACACCCCCTCGCACCCAGCCCGGGGTGCTGGTGCAGGGAGGAGAGATGCACCCTGGGCTTGTGGGGGGTGGGGGTCGTAGCCTTGGCCCCGCTCATCCCTGCAGCCAAAATCAGGCGCCGTCTCAGCGCCTGGAGCAGCTGAGCCCTGTCTGGCTCGTTCCGCCTGTGGAAGGGGCTGGTCTGTGCCCCCAAACCAGCATCTGCAGCCCACGCCTGGGGCTGATCCTGTCCTGGCTCCGCTGGGCCAGCTCGTCTCCCGAGGGACAGTGTGACACGCGGTGCCTGAGCCGGTGCGAGCCCTGGGGCATGTGGCATCGGGTGCCATTCGGCTGTGCCAAGCCCCAGGGAGCCCCGTGCCTCAGTTTCCCCTTGCCCCTCGCAGAGCTGCCGCCCTCCGAGTTCATGCAGGTGGCGGATTCGACGTGGCTGGTGCTCAGCGTCGTCTCCAATGGCCGGGCGCCCTCCGGCTGCCAGGCCACCGGCGTCACCAAGATCGCCAGGTCGGTCATCGCGCCGCTGGCCGAGCACCACGTCTCGGTGCTGATGCTCTCCACCTACCAGACCGACTTCATCCTGGTGAGTGCCGGGCGAGGATGGGGACGGCGGCACCTGGTCCCAGCAGGGTGCTGGCTTCCCAGCTGGGTGGGGGACCTCAGGGTCCCCCCAGTACCTGGCCAGCTGCGGGGAGGGGTGGTCCTGATCCTGCACCCCCGGGCAGGTGCGGGAGCGGGACCTGCCGGTGGTGATCCACACGCTGGCGGGGGAGTTCGACATCTACAAGGAGGAGAGCGGCGAGTGCGTCCCCGTCACCTGCGATGACGTGAGCAACGGCTTCCTCAAGCCCAAGCCGGGTGAGTGATGCCAAGTCCCACGTCTCCTGGGGCCACCCCGTCCCCAGGACCGCCCAGTCCCTGCCAAGATGCTCCAGCTCTTGCCAATGGTACCCACAAAATTGGGTGACCTCCAGGGCTGCCAATCCCTGTTGAGATGCTCCAGCTCCCACGGGTGGTACCCACATCCTTGGGAGACCTTCGAGGTCACCCGGTCCCCACTGAGATGCTCCAGCTCCTCCCGGTGGTACCCACATCCTTGAGGGACCTCCGAGGTCACCCGGTCCCCACTGAGATGCTCCAGCTCCCACCACTGGTACCCACGTCCCTGGGGGACCTCCAGGGCCACCCAGTCCCTGCTGAGATGCTCCAGCTCCTCCCAGTGGTACCCACATCCTTGAGAGACCTCCACGACCACCCAGTCCCTGCTGAGATGCTCCAGCTCCCGCTGGTGGTACCCACATCCTTGGGGGACCTTCAAGGTCACCTGGTCCCCGCTGAGATGCTCCAGCTCCTCCCGGTGGTACCCACGTCCCAGGGGGACCTCCAGGGCCACCTGGTCCCCACTGAGATGCTCCAGCTCCTCCCGGTGGTACCCACGTCGCAGGGAGACCTCCAGGGCCACCCAGTCCCCACTGAGATGCTCCAGCTCCCGCCACTGGTACCCACGTCCCTGGGGGACCTCCAGGGCCACCCAATCCCCGCTGAGATGCTCCAGCTCCTCCCGGTGGTACCCACGTCCCGGGGGGACCTCCAGGGCCACCTGGTCCCCACTGAGATGCTCCAGCTCCTCCCGGTGGTACCCACGTCGCAGGGAGACCTCCAGGGCCACCCAGTCCCCACTGAGATGCTCCAGCTCCCGCCACTGGTACCCACGTCCCTGGGGGACCTCCAGGGCCACCCAATCCCCGCTGAGATGCTCCAGCTCCTCCCAGTGGTACCCACGTCCCGGGGGGACCTCCAGGGCCACCTGGTCCCCACTGAGATGCTCCAGCTCCTCCCGGTGGTACCCACGTCGCAGGGAGACCTCCAGGGCCACCCAGTCCCCACTGAGATGCTCCAGCTCCCGCCACTGGTACCCACGTCCCTGGGGGACCTCCAGGGCCACCCAATCCCCGCTGAGATGCTCCATCTCCTCCCGGTGGTACCTACGTCCCGGGGAGACCTCCAGGGTCACCCGGTCCCCACTGAGATGCTCCAGCTCCCGCTGGTGGTACCCACGTCCCAGGGGGACCTCCAGGGCCACCCCTCTGCACCCTGAGGGATGCCGGGCTGTGGCTGCGGTGGCCACGGGGTGGCACTGCGGCACTGTCCCTAAACTGTCCCCACGCCTGATGGGTGGCTCTCCCCCTGCCAGCCGCCAGCCCCACGCTGCACCCCGTGCAGAGCCCCCAGACCCGCTTCTGCGTCCTGACCGTGGCCCCCGACACGCTGCCCGCCATCGCCACCATGCTCATCGACGTCCTCTTCTACTCCCACAGGTGGGTCTCAGGTTCGGGGACGTGGTGGTGGCCCCTCACCCGGTGCCACCTGAACCAGGGTGACATGTCACCCCCCCTTGCTCCCAGTGGCTTTTCAAGCTCTGGGTGTGTTTAACAAACGGGTTTTGCCCTCCCGAGCGTGCCGGGGGGCTGCAGCCATGTGGGTGCCACGGGTCCCGCTGCCACCGTGGACATGGGAGCCCCGAGGTGACGCAGGGGACGAGCCCCCGTTGCAGCAAAGCCGGGGAAGGGATTGCAAAACAGGAGAGAGCGGGTTGCAAAAGGCCGGTGGGAACGGCGTGGGGATGCTCCTGGCCGGGACGTCCCGTGTCCCCTGGGTCCCTTCTGGTGGGACCTTCCTGCTCCGGAGGCATCATGGCGCTTTGGGAATGCGTGTCACTGGTGTCGCCCCTGTCCTGTGTGTGACCGACACTCGCCGCCCCCCAGCCCAGCGGCTGTACGGGCCGCACACCCCGCCGCGGGTAGCACCCACTCCTGTCCCCCCTACCTCCTCCCCACCCGCCGGCTCAACCCGTGGCATCCCCCCGTGATGCTCAAGGACACCCCGTGCCACCACCGAGCCTTTTTCCTCCCAATTTCGGGGGTGGTGACCCTTCCCTGCGGCTCTCTTCCCCCCCCCCCCCCCCCCCCCCCCCGCTCCGCAGCCCACCGAGGGAGGCTGGCGCTGACGGCCAGGACCTCGACTCCATCACCTTCTTCGCCTTCTCCCTCATCGAGGGCTACATCTCCATCGTGATGGACGCTGAAACCCAGAAGCGGTAGGTGACATCTGCATGGCCGTCTGTCCCCGGGGCTGGGGGCTCAGGGAGAGGGGGGTTACACTCATTCCTTCCCCCCCCCCCGCACCTTCTTTCAGGTTCCCCAGTGACCTACTGCTGACCAGCTCGACGGGGGAGCTGTGGCGGATGGTGCGGATCGGCGGGCAGCCCCTCGGCTTCGGTGAGCGTGGCCGCGGTGGCCGTGTCCCCCCTCCCCGTGCCCAACACCACCCATCCTCCTTGTGCCTGGGGGTGATGCTCTCCCGGCGTGTCCCTATGGCTGCGCCACCGGGGCCACCGCTCACCCCGGCTTCCCTTGCCCTCCCCAGACGAGTGTGGCATCGTGGCCCAGATCGCCGAGCCGCTGGCCGCCGCCGACATATCGGCGTATTACATCAGCACCTTCAACTTCGATCACGCCTTGGTGAGCCCCTGCCCTCCCCGGGGACCCGCCGCGCTGGGGGTGTCCCCGGGGCTGACACCCTCTCTGTGTCCCCCCCCTCCCGGCAGGTCCCCGAGGAGGGCATCGCCGAAGTCATCCAGCTGCTGCAGCAGCGCCAGGAGAGCGGCAGATAGCGGCCGGCTGTCCCCACGCTGGGTGGCCCAGCGCGGTGGCACGATGGCCTCCGCCTTCCCCCCCATCTTTGTTATTTTTTTATTTTTAAGGCTCCCTCCCCCCCCGCCCAGTGCGGGGCAGAGCCGGGTGCAGCATCACTCCCTGCCTTCTGGGGATGTGGGGACATGGTGGCTTCAGGGATTTGGTGGCCTCGTGGCGGTGGGACAGTGTCCCGTGGTGGGGGGAGCGGTCCCCACCGTGCCACCCCGCGGGTGAGGCCGAAGGGCAGCACTGTGCCATTCTCTGCCCCCGGGTTGGGGGGCTCGGGAGGGGAGCAGGTGTCCCCAGGGACCTGCTGGAGGAGGGGACATGGGAGGGGACATGCCAGCGAGGGGGGATGTGGCACCGCGGTGCTGGGGGGTGACGGCCTGGGGCTGGCAGGACGTGGCCCCACACCCTGGGTGCGTCCCCATGGCGGGGGCAGCTGTGATGCTGTGGGGCACCCCCGGACCAGCCCCACGGCAGGGGAAAGCATCCCCGGAGCTGGGATTCCCTCCCGCACCCCAAAAAGCTCCAAGGCGGAGATGGGGGGGCTGCAGTTCAGCCCCAGCCCTGTGTCCCCTCTGGGGTGGCCCCGTGCTCCTGCCTGGGCTGTTGCGTATCGTGGGGGGGACGACAGTGACCCCCCCCCAACTCCTCCCAAGCTCTATTTTCACATAGTTTTTATAAAAAGTCAATAAAAGTCCTATTATTTTTATTTCCCCGTGGCCTCGTGGGGAGGGAGGTGGCACTGGGTGGGATGGGAGCGGCTGGGAAGTGACAGGAGGACGTGGCACTCCCCATGTCCCCGCCGTGAGGTGACCAGGACGGGGGCAGCTCCACCTTTCATTTCGGGTGCAAAAGGGGCAAAGGCTGCAGCCCCCAGCAAGTCACTGGCCCTGGGGAAACTGAGCACCCCCCCATCTTCTCTCATTGCCGGCAGAACGCCCCCCCCCCCACACCCCCCCCGACAAAGTGGGGTGCGCAGGGTGGGGACTGTCCCCTCCTGGGGCGCCTGGGGAGTGCTGTGACCCCCTTGGTGGCCAGGGCTGTGCGGTGGTGGCCATGCGGACGGGCCCCCAAGCCCCTGGTTGCCCCCCAGGGCCTGCGCCTGGTCGACGAGCGAGACTCGGTGGGAGCGCGAGCGCGGTGGAAACCTCTTCGGGGTCTTTTTGCCCAAGAGGGGTGGCTCAGCGGGGCTCGGGCCGGTGGGCGAATGCAGCTCTGCTCCCCTCCTGTCCCCAAAAACCGGGCCGTGCTCCCCCATGAACCAAGCGGGACCGTGCCCATGTCCCCACTGCGTCTTCCCTGCGTCAGCTCCCGCACGTTTGCAAGCCGTCAGGTTCTTGCATCCTCTCCAGGCGCTTTCTTTCCTGTCTCGCTCTCTTGTCCAGAGTCATGAGATGCTGGTGACGCGCGCCGAAGTGATGAAGAAATTGCAGCCAGCCCATGCGGTCACCGCCGCTATTTTTGTTCCCCTTGGGTATTGCACAGTCCTCCGCCACCCGCTTTCTTCCGGCGGGGCGGCCACCATGGTGGCTTCCTCCCTGCCCGGTCCGCCAGGGACCCCGTGGGGAGCCCTGGGAGGTGACGGTGCCATGCGGAGGGGCCAGGGCTGCCTGTGGATGTGGGGATCTGAAGGTGGGTGTGCTCTGCCCACGTGGTCCTGCTTGTCCAGCCTGGGTGCCCGGGGGTCCTGCCATGGCATCACACATGCCTGAGGGCCCACAGGGTCAGGGAGGGAAGGAGGGATGGATGGATGGAAGGGTGGATGGATGGAGGGAGGGAGGGAGGGATGGATGGATGGATGGATGGATGGGCGGATGGACGTGTGGATGGATTGATGGAAGAATGGATGTACAAGTGGATGGACGGATGCACGGATGGATGGATGGATGTTCCTATGGATGGATGGAGGGATGGACGGATGGAGGGATGGACGGAAGTTCCTCTGGGTGGGTGGGTGGATGGACAGGTGGCTGTATGGACAAGTGGGTGGATGGAGAGGTGGATGGATGGATGGACGGACGGACAGACGGACGGATGTGTGGATGGACAGATGGAGGGACAGAGGTGTGGATGGATGTGTGGATGGATTGATGGAAGGATGGATGTACAAGTGGATGGACAGATGCACAGGTGGATGGACAGATGGATGAATGTTCCTCTGGATGGACGGATGGACAGATGGACGGATGGACGGATGGATGGATGGACAGAAGTTCTTCTGGGTGGGTGGACAGGTGGCTGTATGGACAAGTGGGTGGACAGAGAGGTGGGTGAGTGAACAGATGGATGGATGGATGAATGGATGGATGGATGGATGGACAGACGAAAGTTCCTCTGGGTGGGTGGGTGGACGGACAGGTGGCTGTATGGACAAGTGGATGGACGGAGAGGTGGGTGGATGGATGAATGGATGGACAGACAGGTGGATGGACATATGTACGGACAGGTAGGTGGATAGATGGATGAGTGGATGGATGTACGGATGGATGGATGGTTGGTTCATTGTAAGGATGATAGATAGATGGATAGACAGGTTGATGGATAGGTGGGCAGGTGGAGGGATGTATGGGTAGATGGGCAGAGGGTGGATGGACGGATGGACAGACAGGTAGACATATGGCCAGATGGCCATCAGACTGTCTAGACATATGGAATGGATGAACTACTTCAAACAGATGTGGAGAGAGAAGGACGTTGTCCAGTCTCCTCCACCCTCCAGGGCTGCCCTGGGCACAGCCCTGCCCACCCCGGTCCCACCGAACCCAGCCCAACGCCACCTCTGTCAGGCGACAACCGAGGAGGAGGAGGCAGCTGGCGGAGGAAGCAGCACTGGCCCTGCTCCCGCAGCAAGGAGTCCTGGAGGTCACGGGGCGGCTGGGGAGGGGAAATTTTGGGAAAAGAAAGTATTTCTTCTTCTGGAAGGAAGGAAGTCGTGGCCATGTTCTTCTGCCCTGGAGGAGATGTTATTTCTGGGTTGTTTCTCCACACTGCCACCGAACCCTCTGAATGTGCAAATCCGGCGTGGGGTGGCTCCCTCTGCTCCTGCCGGCAACTTTTGACGGTCACCAAAATCAAGCAGATTGCAACGAATCTCAAAAAGCCGATAAAATATATGCATTTTTACGAGCTGGAAGAAGTCGCCGTGGATGCCGGGCTCTTGCCGGGCTCCATCCGCTGGGAAAGGGGAGCTGAGGGGTGCAAGGGGGTTTGTGCCGGCTGCTGCCGGCAGCGCCGAGGCCGTGCTGGGCTGTCCCAGGGCAATGCCAGCCGGCGCTGTGCGAGCCGGGCCGTCCCGCCGTGTATTGCATAAGGCTGACGCGGCAGAGGGCACCGCTGCCCGCCCCGGCTTCCGCTGCCCTCGGCCCCCGAGCCCTTGGGCAACTCCCAGGGCCCCGCGCGGGTCCCGGCGCGGCCCTTTGGCACCGGGCGGTTGCTTTCCCTTCCCTGGGTCACCCCGGGTCCTGCTGGGCAGAGGGGCTGAGCTGCGTCCCCAACGTGGTCAGCACCTAAATTTGTCACCCGGAGGGGTGGGTGAGTGTGGGCGGACGGACAGAGGATCCTCCGGAGCATCACCGAGGGAGGTGGCCAGGCACCGTCCCCAGCCGTGACGGGATGCTCCATGCTTCCAGGCTTCCCCCTCCCTCCTTTCCCGGCTGGATTTTCAGCTCCCACGGCTGGCCTGGGGACGCGAAACCCCCCTCGTGGTGGCCCGCTGGTGACCCCACATGGCTTGATGTCCCCGTCCCCGGGTGCCAGCCTCCCTGCTGCCACTGCCCTGCCCTCTTTTGCATTTGGGTTTCGGGGCAGCCGGGGCCGTTTTCGGTTCAACCAGCCCATTGGGTGCCGAGCACGAAACCAAGGTGACTCAAAGCGGCCCTTTCCCAAGAAGCCGGGTGGCAGGGGTTCAGCGGCACTGGCACGGCCGGATCCGGGAGGAGCAGTGGGACCGCGGACACCCCGGGCTGGACCCGCCGGGACTCCCTCGAGGAACTGAATCGAAGAACAACCCCATCGGCCGGCCGGCATCATTTCCTCCCGCCGGGGCGGCTCACCCCGCTCATTGGCCCCCGGGGCACGGCTTCACTTCTCGCTGGCTTTCCGTTGGGTCCGGGTGCCTCCTTCGGAGGTGGGGGCGAATGGGTGCACTTTAAAAGGCGAGCTTCCCCATCGCCGAGCAGTAAGGAAGTCGCTCGCGCCTCCGGCAGCCCCGCGCCGAAACACCCTGCCCCGGCCATGCGGTGCGACGGGCGGCCCCTGGGCGTGCTGGCAGGTAGGTGTCTGCCGGCGTCCCGCAACTGCCCTCTCACTCGCGCGCCAGCGGTGCCAGGCCGGCCAGGAGCCGCAGGAGGGAGCGCGGTGACGGCGGCGGTGGCGGCGGGGCCGCGTGGGGGTTGAGTCGGCGTGCCACGGCAGATGGTGTCGCCGAGGCTGTCCCTCCCTGCGCCGTGGCAGTGTCACCTCCCAAGGGCACCGGTGGGGGTCGGGGACAGTCACGCTCGTGGCACATGGGACGGGGAGCACGGGGGATGGACACGCGCGCGGCGGCTGCCTTCACCCCCGGGGGAGAAGAGGTGCTGGGAGAGGGAGGGCAGGAGGGGACACGCTTTGGGGTCAATTTGGGGACCGATGGCAGAGGGTCAGGGGGCAGCTTGCTGGCACAGACCCTGCCCAAACCCTTCAACCCCCCGCGCGGCAGGGCTGCACGCTGCGTATCGGTCCAGCGCCGCATGCGAAGTCACCGCCGGCACATGGCCGTGGGTGACAGCAGGGCCGGGACAACATCCAGCCAGAGCCAAGGGGCCAGATCCGAGAACGTCACCTCTGTCCCCTCTTTTGTGGCCTGTGCTGACAGGGGGAGCTGCTGGGGCAACCGCTGCAGCCGGGCTGCGCTCCCTGGCTGCTCAATGGCATCTTCATCCTCCTCCTCCTCCTCTCCGGGTCCCCGGCGGGCTTTTGGCACAGGGGCTGGCTCAGCCCTGCAGAAGGACTGGGGACTTTGGCGCCAGGGACACGTGTCCCCACCACATGCCATTCTCATCTCCAGGCCTGCGGCCAGGGTGACGGGCGCACGGGCCTGAGCTCTCCCCACGGCAGCCGTCCCCATGGCATGGGGGCCACTGAGCTTGAGCCTTTCTGTCATGGAGAGGGGGCTGCCTCCCTGTACCCAGCAGTGCCCCAGTGTCCCTCATCTCCCTCCTCTTCCTCCCCAGCTGTCACCAAAGGACTCTTCATCCTCTGGGCGGTGCCGGGCCAGGGGGCACGGCCCCTGCAGCCCCCCACCCTGCAGCAGATCCAGGCGCTGGTGAGGCACATGGCCGAGGACGCGCAGGAGCTTTTCACCTTTTATGTAAGTCCCCTTCCCCCTGGTGAAGGGCCATTCCTGTCCCCTCCATGGGGGGACACGGGGCTGGCGGGGGGGTTGCCCCCATGCTGCTCCCATCCCATGTCCCTGACCTTTCCCATCCATCCCCGGGCAGGAGGAGAACCAGCGCTTGGCCATCAACAACCTCTGTCACACCAACCACCCACCTGAGTGGCTGCGGGGACCGGTGGCGGGGTCCGGAGGGCTGCGGGGGCTGCGGGGGACCATGGCCCGCATGTCCCAGGCGCTGCAGGACATCATCCGGCACCAGCGTGACCTCAACCCCCCCGGCGCAGAAATCCTACACCGCTTGGCCAGCACCCACCTGAAGGTGCGAGGGCTCCTCAACAACCTGGAGGGGCTCTACCCGGCCCCCAGCCCCCGCCCTGGCCGCCGACCCCCGCCCAGCCCCACAGCACCCACCAAGGTCTTCCGGCAGAAGCTGGAGGGGTGCCGGATCCTCTGGAGCTACGCTCACTTCATGGCCAAGCTCAACGCCCAGCTGGAGGCCAGGAGCCGCCGAGCGCGACGGGAGAAGCAGAGGTCGCGCAGGGGCTCACGCCTGCCCGCACGCTCCTAGTGTAGCCCCGCCATCAACGGAGTTGTCCTTGTCTCCAGCTCCAGCTCCGTCCTCATCTCCTTCCTCTTCCCCATCACATCTCTATCTCCATCCTCTTCTCCATCCTCTTCTCCATCCTCATCTCCATCTCCATCCCCATCTCCATCTCCATCCCCATCTCCATCTCCATCCTCATCTCCAACCCCATCTCCATCCTCTTCTCCATCCCATCCCCATCTCCATCTCCATCATCTTCATCTCCATCATCTCCATCTCCATCTCCATCCCCATCTCCATCGCCATCATCTCCATCTCCATCATCTCCATCTCCATCATCTCCATCTCCATCATCTCCATCCCATCTCCATCTCCATCCCATCCCCATCCCCATCCCTGGGATGGAGACTCTCCGACTGGCTGGCACGCACCATGGAGACCCTCCAAGCTCTCACGGGTGAGGACACAGGCGTGCTCCAAGCAGCTCCCATCACTTTGGCTTGCCGTGGGGACCACGCCGTCCCCGTGCCACCGCTCGGCTGCAGGACAGCCCCGCTCCGCTCCCGGCAGCGCCCCCCCCGCCCCATCCTGCCCCACTTTTCGGCAGCCCCGGTGCCGTGGGCACCTCAGGCGTGCGTGGGTGTCCCACAGGTGCCCAGCGCCGCGGGATGGAGCCGTCCCTTGTCACCGAGCCCTGCCGGATTTTCCAGTGATTCAATGGGTCCGGTGACCCAGCCTGACTAAGAGCCGCTCGCCCAGCACCCGCCGCGCTGCCGGCAGGCTGCGGCCCCGGCTGGCACCCACGACTGCCACCGACTGTCACCCCCCGCCCGCCCGCCCCTGCGCGGCGTTTGCTGACCCCAGGGAGTGTCTGGGTGGAATCCTCTGAGCTCCGTGTCCCCGCGAGCTCCGTGTCCCTGTGTCCTTGGTGTCCCTACAAGCTCAGTGTCCCTGTGCCCATCCCTGCCCTCGCCCCTGCACGCTCGGTGTCCCCAAGCCCTCAGCGTCCCTGTGTTCTCGGTGTCCCCCTGTGCTCCACCCTGGCGTGGTTGGTGAACCCCACGCGCTTGGTGTCCCCGTGCTCCCAGCACCCCTGTGTCCTCAGGGACCCCATGCTCCCGCCTCAGCGTCCCTGTACCCTCAGTGTCCCCAAGCCCCTCTGGCTCGGCTGTGGCCACCGCACTGTGACGGTGGGTGGCGGCACCCACCCCCTCCCCACTAATTTATACGTTACTATTTGTGTGCTTATCGTATTTATTGAATCTTGGGGTTAATTTAATACGTCCCCTGCAGTGGGAAGAAATATTTAAGGACACGTTTTTAATATATAAATATCTATTTTTATGATAATTTTTTTTTTTTTTTTTTGTATCGCGTTAAACTATGAATGTAACGAGGTTTTATTTATGAATATCACTATTTTTTTTGGTACTGTGAGAAACGCGGTGCCCGCCGTGGGCTCGTGGCACCCCCGTATTTTTGTATAACGGCGGAAGGAAATAAAGCGTCGACCTCGGCCCGTGGGCCGCTGAGCGGTGGTGTCATCCCTGTGTCCTCGTGTCCCCGTGTCCCCATGTCCCGGTGTCTGTGGGTGGAGAGGGGCTGTATCCCGGTGGCCAGGCTGTGCCCGTTGTCCTCGCCAGGGCACGTGGCACGGCGTGGGGTGGCAGCACGGGGTGGGACGGGAGCTGGCCTGGTGCGGCACATGGTGTGGCGCGGCGTGGGATGTGGCGCACGGCACACGACGGGATGCGGCACATGGCAGGGCACGGTGTAGCACATGGCACAGTGTGGCACATGGCGCAGTGTGGCACATGGCATCCTACGGCACGGCCTGGCGCCGGCCAGGCATGTGCCATGCCACGACGTGGCACAACACCGCATGGCGCCGCGTGGCACAGCCCCTGCGTGGCAAGCGGCCCGGCACAGACTGGGCCATCACGGCAGCCACGCCAGAACACCGTGTCCCTGCCATCTGGCCAGGGCCACCGCGGGGACCAGGCCACCCCGCTGCCACTGCTCTCGCTGAGTCAAAAATCCTAAGACCCGGTCATGTGGCACCGCGGAGTCACTCGTTCCTCGCCGTGTGCCGGTGCCCGCCGCGCTGCCCGGCACTGCCGCCGGCACCGTCGCCTGAGTCAGTCACAGGGAGCACCACCGCCGGGACGGCCACCGCCGCCGGCCACGGCCACCCCACAGGCTGGCACCCGCTGCCATTTGGGGACACTCGGGGTGGGGACGATGTCACCATGAAGAAGCCTGGGCCGGCTTGCTTTGCCGTGGGTGACCGTGACCCTGCCACTGCTGTCGGCTGGCTGTCCCCCGCCACGCCACCCGCCCGGCTGCGGAGAGGAGGCAGCGTGCATGGGCTGCGGAGGGGAGGGCACAGGTACGTGACCCCCACCTTGGGACCGGCGTGGAGGGGTGGGGATGGACCCCAAACAGGGGGTGCACCTGGGCTGAGTGTCACCGGAGGGATGCTGGCAGCCCCCGTGTCCCTGCAGGGCTGGGGTCCCTCCTTGCAGGGCCACCCGGGGGGACGCCACTGCCCACCCCATGCCCCCGCCCCCGGGAAAAGCCACCCCGGGGCAGGGATGTCCCTTGGCCAGGGTCCCCACGGGGGTCCTCCTGCCTGGCTGGGATGGAAAGCAGCAGGGTGGCACCAGTGGGGTGATACCAGTGGGGTGACACCGGTGGGGTGGGACACAGAGGACGGGGGGGGGCCAGCCCCGGGCAGGGAAATATGGTGAGTCAAAGGGGAATTCAGTCACTTATTCAGCCCCGGGTTTCCCCGGGGTGAGGGCACGGGGGCACCGACCTTGCCCCCCCCTTCCTCACCCCCCCCGGCACAGCCACCCCCGACCCCAAACCTGCGGGACCCCCTCCCCCCCCCGGGGGCTGCGGTGACAGCTGAAATCTCGGTGTCATCCCCCCCCCCCCGCATGGGGACAGCAGGGGACGGGGATCCAGAGGGGACTCTGGGATGGGGATGGGGCGGGGGGAGGGAAATTATGGGATGGGGCAGTTCTGGGGGGGGGGGCATGGGGTGGGGGTGGGGGGGCGACAATGATGGGATGGGGCAGGAGGGGGCAGTTCTGGGGTGGGGAGGGGACAGGTCTGGGATGGGGATGGGGCGGGGGGGCAATTCTGGGACGGGGTGGGGGGGGCAGTTCTACGGTGGGGATGGGGCGGGGGGGGGGCAATTATGGGCTGGGGAGTGGCTAGTTCTGGGCTGGGGCAGCAGGGGGCAGCATGGGGACAGGGATGGGGCGGGGGGGACAGGGATGGGATGGGGATGGGGCGGGGGGGGGGCAGTTCCCAGGATGGGGACGGGGCAGTGGGGACAGTTAGGGGACGGATGTGGGGCAGGGGGCAGCCGTGGGGGGGAGTATGGCAGTGGTGGCTTTGGGGCGCCCTGGGCTTGTCCCCATGTCCCCGGCCAGGCTGGCAGCGGGGACGGTGGGGACAGCGGGGACAGCGGGGACAGCGGGGACAGCAGCGTGTGTCCAGGCAGGGCCACTGCCCCCTGCCCAACCTGCCCCCAGCTCCGCTCCTGGGGTCCCCAAACCGGGGACACCCTATCACCTCCCAGTCCCTCCTTGGCACCCACCGGGACCCCCCCCTCCCTCCCCGTGTCACCCTCTCGCCACGCTCCTGTCACACCTTTCCTGCTGCCCGTCCCCACGGGGCATCCGCGCAGCATTCATGAGGCTGGGGGGGGGACGGGGGGGGGAGGGGGGGGGGGGGACACGACATTCCTGCTACCCAAGCGCTTGGGAAAGGCCATTTTTCCTGGGCATCATTGGAAAAATCTCCCCCCATCCAGCCTGCCCGGAGCAGGGATTAAGGTTTTTCCTTGCTGGAGCATCCTCTCCTGCAGAGGGGACAAACATTCCCCCCCCTCCCCAACACACACCTTTCCATTCCCCCTTCCCATCCTCCCCTAGAAAAATCTATTACAAATTAACACCCCACCCCACCCCCCCCCGCAAACCCCCCCCCCCCCAAACCCTGCTCCAGGACACCGGCCTGGCCCTGAGTCACTGCCAGAAAATTCAGGGAAAGGGGAGAAAAAAAATGGCAAACCCACAGAATCCCTGCACACAATTCCGCCCCCAAACCCCCCCACCCCACCCCCCGCCACCCCGGGGTGCTTCCTTAGTGCTGTTAATTAAGAAACACCAATTCCTCGGATAATTAAGTGCCATCAAATACCCCTGGGGTCACTGCACCCCACTAAAAGCAAGGCTGAAACGGGGTTCGTCCTCCCCCGGCTTTTCCCACCCCTTCGCACCCCCCCCCCCGCCACCAGCCCCAGCCCCACTCACTGCCCCGGCATCCCAGTAAGGCCGGACTGGGCTGAAATGAGTTTTGGCCACTGGGGCGTCAATGCCACCGGGCAAACCAGGTTGGTTCCCACATGGGGAAACTGAGGCAGGCAGCGGCTACATGACCGTCCCCCCCCACCCCCTCCACCCCAGCGCAGGGGGTCCTCGTGTCCCCCTCGTCGATGTGTCAGGGGGGACAGCCGGGGTCATGGTGGCTCTTGCGTCACCAGTCCTCGACTGTCACCCCGGCGGGTTCACGCTGCCAGGGCACAAACTCGTTAAACCTGATTAAAAGTTTCAGCCCGGCCGTGCCCCTGGTGAGAGAAAAAAAAAAAAATATATATACAAGAAAAACAACAAAAAAAAAAACCCAAAAGCACTCTTTAACTTGTTTTTCACCCAAATCTGGCAAACGGCCCCGCAGCATCCCAGTCCACGGGAGGGGCTGATCCCTGGCTGGGCTGGTCGCTCCCACACTGGCCTTGAGCACCTTGTCAACCAGCCCGGCACCCTCCTGCCCGCGTCCTGCCTGCACCCTGCCTGCACCCTGCCTGCACTCTCCCTGTGCCCTGCCTGCGCCCTCACTGCGCCCTGCCTGCATCCTGCCTGTGCCCTGCCTGCGCCCTGCCTGCACTCTCCCTGCGCCCTGCCTGTACCCTGCCCGCGCCCTGCCCGCGCCCTGCCTGTGCCCACCCTGCGCCCTCACTGCGCCCTGCCTGTATCCTGCCTGCGCCCTGCCTGCGCCATACCTGCACCCTCCCTGCGCCCTGCCTTCACCCTGCCTGCGCCCTGCCTGCACCCTTCCTGCGCCCTCACTGCGCCCTGCCTGTGTCCTGCCTGGGCCCTGCCTGCGCG